>NW_027556180.1:63346129-63691129 GCF_003287225.1 Phascolarctos cinereus
AAACACTTTCAATCTTTTTCAGAGCTAGATGAGCGAGGCTAGAATGAGCAGGACTGAAAGGACTAGTCTGTTGGATTTTCTATGATCCATTGAGAAAACAGTGGCCAGTTTTTTAGTTCATATCACTTATGGTATTGTTGTAGAAAGTACATTGGTAAATTAGTTGGACAACTTTTTTTTTTCATTGTCTAGTTTAGAATAAGCAGAAGTAGGAGCAATAGATGGAAATTGTAGAGTTGATTTAGGTTTGATGTCAGGAAAAACCTTAATAACAAGAGCTATCCAAAAGTGGAATTGGCTATCTGTGAAGGTAGTGAGTTCTTCATTCTAGAGGTCTTTAAGCAAGGGTTAAATAACCACTAGTCAGGTTTTGGATAGAAAGGATAGTTTTGCATTATAGGTTGGACAAGATAGCTGCTAAACTCCCAACTCTGAAATTCTGTGCTTCCGTGCTTCTGCCTCTGGTGGAAGCCTATGATGTTTCAAGAAAACATGCTTTAGGGGAAGCAGGATTAGGGTGTAAAAAAATTTGAGTTCTAGTCCCAGTCAAGCAACTGTATGACCTAATTTGGGTAAGTCGCTTAACACCTTCATTCTTCTTTCCTTACCCGTAAAATGGTGATGACAACACTTCTATCTATCCCACAAAACTATTGTGAAGACAAGTAATGTACATGGAAACATTTTGGAAAGTTGAAAGTTCAATGCAAATACTTAACCAAATTTGAGGAAAGAGTGTCACTAAAAAAAAAATCTTTTGTGACCAGCACCTGACACAATACCATGCATACAGTAAGCATTTAATAAATGTTTGCTGACTTGACTTATTTTTTAAAATTCCATATTGGGAATTCTTAAATTTTACAAATGCATAAAATTGTATTCTATGTATTCTCTATTAGAGCTGGAATGGACATCTAATCCAGCAATGATAAAGTAAAGTGACTTTCTAAAAGTCACATGGCATAAGGGACTTGGTATTTCATTGATTTGACCCAATACTTTTGAGAGTGAGAATAACATTGCCCAATGGTGAAACTGTGGTCTCTGATCATGTCCATAATACACTGAGATAATTTCGACTAATGTCATGTATATCAGAGTTGTTTTGTTAACATGTGTCTATATCTTTCTATATTGAAAGAGGTAGATTTTAGAGAGATATATATTCTGCAAATTGGAATTTTTTTTGAGGGGAGAAAGAATTAGAGGAGGGGGACAATAATAGAATACTAAGTACCTTTTGCATATACACACAACACACACCTATGTATATCTAGACATGGAATATAATGATAAATAACTGATCTAAATGTAAATGAATCAGCAGTGTATTATATGGGATGGGAGGTAATCAATCTATACTTAATGTAAATGACTTTCAAGGGTTCAAGTTTTGCCAAAGCATCTTTTGATTTCTGCATTGTTCTGAATTCTGTTGGGACCTATCACAAACTACAGGGTGTAACAAACTACAGGGTGTAACAAACCATGAAGGAGTTTTCCTGGAAGAAGTTTCAAATGTGCATAGACTGGCTGACTCTCTAATATTTATTTTCTGGCAACTCTGAATCTGGTGGCCAGGCACATGGAAAACAAGATTAATGCAGGTAAAAAACAAGAACAAAACCAAACAATTTTCATTTTCCAAAAGCTAAAGATTCATTGTTACCTTGCAAAGCAGGTTGAATATGTCCCAACAGACATATGCACAAAATTGGCCCCACATCGTTAAGAAACTGTTTAGAATTTGAAAGTGGGATCAGGCATCTGGTACATCACTTAAAGAAGCATTATACAATGTAATTATCAAAGCGTACATATGAAAAATGTAAGATTCAGGTGATTTTCCCCCCACCCCACACCGCCCCTCCACGCGCTATTTTGTGTACTGCGAGCGCAGGCAACCAGTTTCTGCAATCAGATGCCTGGTTCTACCCTGTACTATGAGCATCTAATTCTTACCAGGACCTAAAACACCCAGATGCCAACCTTCCTTCCAGCCCCTGAAAAGAAGGGATGGGGGGGGGGGAAGGAATCTTGGCTTACTATATTTCGTTCTGTAGTCACTTATGATTTGGGTGATAGCTCTACCTTTGATTGACTTTGGATTCTTTTATTTTGTTTTCAATGTAGTTTTAACTCTGGGCTCAGAACAGCGACTTAGCAGGGGCAGCTGCGATGTGCTCGTTCATACGGGTACAGGACATATCTTTGATTTAATATTTTGAAGGAAGCATCTGTGAATGATAGTGGGGGAATGCCTCAGCCTACTAAAATTATTGAACGGCCCTGTCACTTAAAAAATTGCACAAATAAAAAGCAATTGTACAAATACGCACTGAGATCTTCCAGGCTAAGACGGGATGCTGCAGACATATATCATTCCCACCCCCAACCCTACTTCTAGTAAAGAAGCACATACATTTCTTTTTCACTTCTATGGCAAAATTTTCTGACTTATATGCACTTTATATAAGGCACATATTTCAAGTTGTAATCTCAGTGTTTAGATAGGGGATTAAAAATGGTGAATGATTTTACTAATTAAGTGCGACCAAACACCCTGCTCTCCGGCTTGTTTCCCTCTGTCCAGAGGTGTAGGAGGAGGGAGCATTCAGCCTTATTCTTTATTTTCAGATGTCTGTGTTTGTCCAGGGTTGTTGTTTTTTTTTATTTGTTTGTTTACTCTTGTTTGTTTGAACTAATCACCACTTAAGTAAAAGTCTCTCCAGCCTGCTTGGCCTCCTCCTCCACTTCAGGCCGCATTTATCCGTGGTGAGCGCTCAGGCATAAAAACGTGCTTATCTGCAAATGAATGGCAGCTCTTTGCTTCATTAAAGCCCCTTTCTCTTTTGGCACTCGCATTGTGACCCTTTGATATTAATTCAAAGGGCAATTAAAGAATGCGGCCCATCTTTGAAGTAAAGCATTCAGGGCAAGGAATGGGATGAACCTGGGACTCTGATGGACTGTGCACATTCAACAGGCCTTTTCAAGGCAGTTTGAAGTGACTCAAAGAAAATGGGCAGGAGAAGGTCATAGAGAAAAAAGGGGCTAAAGAAACAGTCTGTATTTGTTCGAAGTATTAGCCAAGCAAACTGCAAATAGCAACAAAATGAAACAGTTAATAGAGCAGCCAGACAGAGGCATGTCAATCACTTAACTTGAACAGTATTGGGCTAACGGAGCCTTCAGTCCACTGTGTTACCTAATTATCTTGGGAAAGCCAGTAACTGGAAGTAATGGTATTGTATTTCTTTCTGCTTACTGCTCAGAAAAGGTGATAAATACTCACTGCTTCATAAGTATGCAACATATATACATAAAGGGTGGGAGGGGCGTGGGGGGAGGTGTATACTGAAGGCTGAGCTGCTTGTAGAGGAAAATACCAAGCCCAAATATGGCGTAAATATGGCATTTTGTAACATTAGCATGCGGGAGGATCACTTAACTGGTTTCATATGGAGCCCGCTGAAATATGCATGATTTCCCCAGAACAATCCTGCAAGACAAACACGTTTACAAACCGAAGAAAGTTCTTTTGAGTAAAATATTAGACCACAAAAGCTAGGTTCAAAGAATATCAAGGGCTAGGGGTCTAGGAAGGGGAGATTTACCCATTCTGATAGGGAGGGGTTAAAAAAAAGGTTTAGAAAGAAGTCTGGAACTCTGTCCTTAGCTTACCCCTTTGTGTCTGGCTATTGAAGAAGACATGGGACAGAGGCCACTGTAATACAGGGCCTTGTGTGGCCAAGCAGGCTGGCTACCCATTGTAGGTTCCACTAGTTTGGATAAGGGTTTTTGAATTTCATGGGGTGGGGGGTGTATGGGTGTGGTGGGAGCTAGGGGAGTCAAAAGCATGATAAAAAACCATTTGTATGAAAAATGTGAACAAACAGATTTAATAGAGATTTCTGTTTGCCCTTCCATAGTGTCTGTATATGTAGCCAGAAGGGAAAAACACCAAATTTGTAAATATATGTGGATAAGTAATATGTATCTCTGCCATTTAAAAACCTGGAAAGTTGCTCTGAACACTCCCTTTGCCCCCCCTCCTCCCCAGTCCCCAACAGACCTTCTACAGATTATTTGCTAAACAGACTGTTCCAAATGATTGTTTGATGTTGTATTTCTGCATAATGAGTTCTGTTTGGAGACATAGTTCTGAAGACTCTGCTATGCAGCTTTTTGACATAACATTCCATAATGTAGCTATTAATATAAAAAGTTACTGCCTTTGTGAAATGTCCATTATGTAACTATTAGGGACTCAGCTGTTTAATATAGCAACCCTTCAGCTCAGTACTTGCAAACTTTTCTTTAAATTACCTGAATTTTTAAATCACTGAGTGCAAATTGCATGCAAACTCACAAAGATAATTAAAATGATTAAAAAACAATAACATTAGTTATAGCAACAGGGACAGGTATGGGGTGGGAGTGGGAAGTGATGTTCTATCTTTCCTAGCTTGAAGCTTTGAGGGAATAATTTTTAAGGAGTATTATAAAGAGTGTTAATAGCTCTGTACAATACAAAGTGACTAGGAGAGGACACGTTAGTTAATATGGACTGATCAACTAACCTTGAGAGTGACTTTGTAAAATGCCCTGAACCTGGGAGAAAAATGCCATAGAAATACTAAAAACATTAACAATCACTTAATTGCTGGCGAGAGGTAGTTAATAGAGGCAGATTTTAAAGCTGACATCTGCCATAGGTCATAAAAACTTTAGTGGTAAGAGAGGTCATTTAAAATTTTTTTCAGCGGTAATTTTTTTTTTAAGTGAATTTCAATAGTTATGAAAAGAACTAGCTCTTTTAAGGTTTGGTGTATGTTAATTTAAAAAAAAAGAACAGTAAAGGAAAATGTATATTTAATGCATCATATATGCATGTAGTTCATGATTTAGAAATTTGAGTGATTTTTTAAAAATAATACCACATAGAGCAGATAAAAATCACTTTGAGTTAGGGGCTATTGGCTCTTGAGGAAAAGACTTTAATTCTACTCTCCTCTTCTTTAAGGTATAAACCTTTAACTCCCATCCCTTCCTTTTTTGTCTCTCTCTTTCCCCTAATGCTTTTCTTTTCCCTACAAAACCATAACTGTTCTTTAGGTCTAGGAAGTATGTGTCTGTAATAAAAAGAGTTGCTGGCCTAGTTCTTTGAGGCTTATAGAACGGTGTATACACACACACACACACACACACACACACACACATATATAATCTTAATGACTTTCACAGTACTATAGATCTCATTATCACCCCCATTTTACAGAGAGGTTGTGCCCATGGTCACACTAAGTGTCACGGATAGAATTCAAACCCAAGTCTCTTCTGATCCCAAATCCAATGCTTCTTCGAATATATTAAGTTGCCTCTAAAGGGGGACCACCAAAGGATCTGTGGGTAGATTTCAAGGGTTTCTATTAACTTGGATGTGAAATATTTAGTCATGATTTCAATATAATTGGTTTCCTTTGAAATCCTATGTTTTGTTAAATAAATTTTATGGATTTAAAGACTTTTTTTTTTTGAGAGAGGCTTCACCAGACTGCCTAAGGGGTCAATGAGGCAAAAAAAAAAAGTTTAAGAACAGCTTTAGGGCCTTTCAAGGTAAAGGCCTTACTTTTGCCTACTCTTGAGACCTGATTGTATTAGCATCTTTCCTTTTAACATCCCTGCTACCGCAAAGGATCCGGGATACTCTATGAGATAGTCTCAGGGTTAGATTGTGGTCTTGGGAGAAGGGAAGAATTGTAGCCCTGGTCCACTGTGACTTTAAAGGAATTCAGGCTTCACAGGTGGCTATCTCACTTAATAATTTATATAGTAAATGGAGATATAGCTTCCTTCTCCTACTTGGATTCTATAACACAAGCTTGAAAATGTGTTGAAGCCTATTCTCCCAGTGGTTGAACTTCTCCTTTGTTGTAAGTCAAAGACCTCTGGGGCCCCAATACAGTCTTTAGGCTTCGAAGTGATCCCAGGGTTCACCAAACACATGGAGGATGAGACTCTTTTCTGCCTTCCACATTTTCTTCTGGAGCCAATTGTATGTTCAGGTCTGGCACAGTCCTGCTATTGGTCTGCGAGCCAGCAGTCTAAATATGGTTGTTGGCATTGACACTTTTCATTGCTTCTCTCTCCAAGTGTGGTGAAGAAACATGTCAAGACCGGGGGAGGCGAGGAGGGATTGCTGCTGTGCTCAAGAGTAGGGCCTGACTGCCTTTGGACCACTCTTCCAGGTCACCATAGGTTTCATTGGATTTGGTCTCTGACTTTGAAGTAGATAGAACTGGTCAGCCTGGTTCCTTAATTGTTCAGCAAGAGTTAACTGAATACCTACTGTGTACCCCAAACTGAACTAGCTCTTGTCTTTATGGGAGAGTTAGATCCTTTTCAGAGGGCCATAATGTTAGTAGGGTCTATTAAGGTCACCTTCTCTTAGTCTCCCATTTTTTGCTGAGTCATTTTTCAGTCATGTCCAACTCTTGGTGGCCTCATTTGGGGTCTTCTTGGTGAAGATACAGGAGTGGTTTACCATTTCCTTCTCTAGCTCATTTTACAGATAAGGAAACTGAGGCAAACAGAATTAAGTGACTTGCCCAGGGTCACATAGCTAGTAAGTATCTGAGGTCACATTGGAACTCAGGTCTTCCTGACTCCAGGCCTAGAGTTCTATCCATTGCACCCATTCCCCCATTTTACAGGTGAGGAAATGAAAGTGAGGGCAAATTATAATTTTGTTAATCTGATTGTTTATCTATCAGTAACATAGCTTATTTAAACTGAGAGCACTAGATGACACAGTTGATAGAATGCCAGGCCTGGAGTCAGAAAGATCTGAGTTTAAATCTGGCTTTTGATACTTACTCAGTTTCCTCAAGACTTGTAAAAGCACTTAGCATAGTGCCTGACACATATTTGGTACTTAACAAATAGTTATTCCCTTTGCTATCAAATATTAGAATTCCTAAGACCTTAAAAATTTCTGGGACACCATTGTCTCTAGACAGGTAATGTAGGTGCCAGAGTGGCCTAACATAAAATCAGGTAAAAACTCAGGCATTGGGGAAATCTGGATTTGTTTCAAAAGCAAAAGTTACAGAACCTAAGTGAAGGAGGAAAAATAGGACTTTGATCAGCACATGATTTGTAATTTTTGATGAAAAAAAAAAAGGCACTGTGACATTGGGACATGCTATGGGTTAGCCACCAGATAAAATAGTTCCTGGAATTCCTAGGTCATGAAAATGTAAAAAATGTGGAGAAACAACAGAACCAACCCTCTTTCTATGTTGTTGTTTAATAGATGAAAATGTAAGCAAGAGACTTTGAATTTGGGTGATCTTTCTCTAAAACCAAGGAAATAACTTTAAAAAATGCCCTTAAATTACTATAGCAGTTGAAAAATAAATATTGACTCTTATTGGGGGAAAAAAAAAAAACTAATGCAGTCCCATGGAGCAGAAACCTCTGCTGGTACCTTATCTTTTTCTTATTTCATGGAGTTGATTTGAACATGATTGAAAAAAGGTGGTTTTATGTTCTGATCAGCTTTGTAGACAGCAGGGAAAGACAGCAAAATGTGTCCCTTGTTATTAAAGGCAAACTTTTAAATCCTTCTGTTGACTTGTAGTGTCAACAGGTACATGTTGTCATAAATCACAAAGAAATATTTTCTAGCAAATATTCTCTGTTCTCCTGAGTAGTTGCCTTTATAGTAAGAAATCTATACTTTGGAGAAGCCTCAGGAAAGCTATGTGACTAAAACAAAAGATTGAGGGGGAAACTTTTAAAAACTACAGACATTTAACACATTTTAAGTATTTTAGTAATTCCGCATTGTATAGTTAGACTTTGGGAGCTAGAAGGATGTTTGTGAACAAGTCAATGAGTAAAATAATTTATATATCTATCATCTATCTATCTATCTATCTATCTATCTATCTATCTATCTATCTATCTATCTATCTATCTATCCATCTATCATCTATCTGTGTGTGTGTGTAAGCCAACCTATCTTTTGTGGGGCTTGTGAGGTATGCTTTAAACTTAATGAATTTTAAAATAGTTGGGTTCCTTTCAAAGGCATCTGAAAACCTGCCAAGTGCAGGCTTATTGTCTGAATTTTCAGAGCAGACATTCAATCCTAAAACTCAGCAAGGAAAACGTGATGCAGAGGGTCGAAATACATGCTCCTTCTTTCTGCTTGTCATCTCTCTGTCCATCCAGGAGGTGTGGCGCTGTCCAGAAAGGGAGAATTGATGGCTATAATCATTCTAGTTTTTTTTCCTTAGTCTGTGTAAAGGGCTTTGTCAATTTTAAAGTGCTATGTAAAATCAGTTATGATTGTTATATAATGTCTTATTGCCTCTATTGAAAGGTCTAAATGAAACTGTAGAAAGCAGTTTCCTAACTTTGTGGGCGTAAGTTTGGCTGGATATATAGGAAGAAACTTGTCACCCATTTTTTTTTATGTAGAACATAAAGTCATCATTTAAGAATTATCAAATCAATATAAATGTTACAGAAATCAGCTTAGGGATATCGTCAAAGGCCTTAAACAGAGAGTGGCAAAGCTGTGCTCCATTGTTTCTCGGCTCTGATGTACTTGGGAATACCCTCTAAGGATGCTCCAATCTTCCTGGTGCTTTCAGGGGCTTCTTATATCCAAACTGGGTACAATGCATCATTATGGATATGTTCATCTTATTCTGCCAGTTCCAGTTCAGGAAAACCTCAGATGTCTTAATTTTTCGATGCCCCTTGCCATTTAAAAAATACTTTTGAGATTTCTGCAAGGAGCATGCATTCCAAATTTCCAGGAGTCTAACAACTAACGTTTTGGGACCATCATTAAACTCTATATCAGTTATTTTTAGAAATATGGAGAATCCGTAAATCACCTGAAGGGTAGCACTATTTAAAAAAATAGCTCCTTGTGATTATAGTTGGCTCTTTCTTATTAATTGACCCAAATCCACACAAGTGAAATATTGTGGCATAAGGGATAGATTGAGCTATACTTGGGGATGGGAAGAACACCCTGGGCTCACCTCCTCCCTCTGACACTCACTAGTTCTATGACCATGGGCAGCTTAGCCTTTCTAAGCATTAGTTGACCACTAAATTCCCTTCCAGCACCAAATCTGCAATTCTATGATCTAAATATAGTAGTTATTCTTTTTAGACAAGCCACAAAGGAATGAATAATTTAGTTCAAGTAGCCCAAAATAGAAATTTTCTTTGCTTCCCCTTTAAAACATTTTACCATTTTAATTCGGTTTGCAAGTGTTATTTCTCCTGCTTCTCATGACAACCCTGATATGAAGATAGAGCAGAAATTATTGCATTCATTTTAGAAATTAGGAAATTTAAGCTCAGAGTAACCCATCTCAGAGTCACCCATCTAAGAAGTGTCAGAGCCAAGACTGGAACATCTATCTACTGATTCCTCTTCTGGTACTCTATCCACCACACTCTTTACAAAATCAAAATTCCTTTTCAAAAATTCTGAGCTTAATGAACACTGAGGAAGACATTTTTATATACAAAATAGGACAGAATTTTTTTCCATTACACTTTAGATAGGACATTTTAAACTTAAGCAAATAAATCTTTGTCATATTAATGAGAATCCTTTTTTTTAAATAGAAAGCACTAATTTGTTTTCTGAGTCTAAAAAGGCAAAAGTTAGATAAAATAAGGACCAAATACTGCAGGGTCATGTACAAACATACTTAGCTTTACTCCGCCCCCCCCCCCAAGTGTGCTTATGTTTTCCTTTCTCCAGATACATGCAATACTCTTTCCCAAAAGCTCCCTGTTGTGACTAGAATTTCTAAAGCCCTTTTATTTTTATGGTCTTCTTAATAGATGTTGATTGCTATAATGTTGTGCATACTCTCTATTTGATATATCATCTAAGCCCTGGAAAGTGCTCATTTGCTTTGTAGAACCTTAGTTACACTTCTCAATCTAGATGTAAAACAGGCAAAAGCATGATGACTCCTGCCACAATGTAATATGATTCCAGGAATTAGGAATTTCCATCTCAGAAGTACCAGGAAGTGAGGAATGTGCTTACTCAAACAATGATGTTCTGTTGACTATACTATCTGAGTTACCCATTAACATACACACACAAATATATACAAGAAGCACGTATATGTGTAGCATATATACACATCCCCCCTCTACTTAAAGGTGTATGATATTTACTCTCATAAGAAAACAAACTGGAAAAAACCCCACTCAATTTCTTTTATAGGGGAATAAGAGAAATGAAGCCAATATACTTAAGGAAACTTGAAGCCCAGAGATGTTTCATTTAAAAAAAAAAGATTAAAAGGAAGCTTCAGAGAGAAAGAGAAAGGGAGAGGAAGGAAGAAAGGAGAGAGAGAGAGAGAGAGAGAGAGAGAGAGAGAGAGAGAGAGAGAGAGAGAGAGAGAGAGAGAGAGAGAGAGAGAAATCCCCAAGAAAAAAAGCCTTATGATTTAGACCCTTTTGAGAGAGGCTGTCTCACTTCACAGCTCTGCCCTCCGGCTTAGAGATTTTATACTGAGTGTTAAATCAGAGCTATGCAACAAATCCCAGATTTGGCCCTAGAGAGTAAGGGTGAGAAAAAAAAAAGGCAAAAACCCCACAACGACTCTTGGTAGTGAGAGCCCCTGAGTTGTGACTTTGTTGTTACAGTTTTTATGAAGAAGTGCACATTGCCAGATTGGGGGGAAAAAATGGAAGGTGGTATTTCATGAAGCAAATCAAAATATTTCTGACCCCAGAGAAGTTATTTTTGATTTTCAAATAATATAAGAGGCTTCAGAATCAAGTCCAGAGGTCGAAGGTTCCCAATGGCCAAGTCAAGGGGCTATTAGAGATGTATGTTAATGCGTGTCAGCTTCTCGATTCTGGGGTCAAGCTGCAGTTCATAAAAGAAACAAGGCATCTTAAGGAGAAGTGTTATTACCAAGCAGCAGGTCAAAGTTTATCTTTGGGTCAGTGTACACTGGAGGGTCATCCATTCATGATATGAAACACAGGCTTCATGCTTCAAATAGACTCGGGACAACGTGTTCAGGATAAGGAAAAAAAAAAGGAGGAGAGCATTCTGATAGAGTTGGAGAATATTTGAGGACTCCTAACTGAATCAGTAGGAAAAAAAAATGGCTACTCATAAAAATCAGAATTAGTATTGTAGCCTGGGCTGATTTCTCTCCCCCCCCCAGCCCCTGCCCCATCTTCATTTCATCTAACTCAAAAGATACACACACACACACACACACACACACAGAGTTTATGAAGATCCATAGTTTAATGATGGTAGCTAGGAAGTGGATGAAGGGCTGTGGGAAATTTAGCCTGTGTTGCTGATAGAAGGGTAGCTTTAATAGGACAGTGCCTTTGATGGGGAGGTAACACAGCTAAACTGCCTGGATTCTTCCCAGAAGAACTATATCTTCTTGGCCTCTTCCCCCCTACCTTTTTTGCTCTTACATCCTCTTACAATACATCTCTGTAAGTTTGTGCTGCTGCATGTCCCCACAGATTTGTGTGTGAGAACTTGGGTGACCACAGCCAGCTCAGTAAGGGTTCCTGGAGTGTAGCCACAGCAGTGCACAATAGCTCCCCACTGCCTTTGGCAGACTCTTTTCCCCTCCTGAAATCCATTCAGGCTGCAAGGATTCTAAAAATTCTAAAAATTCCATCCATCCATCCATCCATCCGCGTGACTGACTGTCTATCTAGTCTTTGCTCAAAAATGTACATAGGCCGTACTTGAGCTTGCAATTAGTTTTCTTTTCCAATATCATCTTTCCTAAGGAAGGCTTAAATACAAAAGGCAATTCCATCTTCTATAGCCTCCTAATTTTAAAAAAAGAAAATGAAAAAGACAAAACCACCCATGGACAATTTTGATTCTGTTTTTCTACTCATCATTAAAATGAGTCAAGTTTTTGGCCAATTGTCCCAGAAATGCCTAATTTAGCTGGAAGCGGCCAAGAAAGTGAATCATTGGTTATTCCTGATGCATCATGACTAAAATAATCCCTACAATGCACCAAACTCTTTTTTTACTCAGATGTGCTGAGAATTTTTCATAAGTTTAGGTGGATTTTTAAAAAATAGTTGCTAGGATAGAACAATGACCATTCCAACATTTTTAGAAATTGCTTAAAAATGTGTGCGGCTTTCTTTGGCCGTTGGGATAGCATATATTTTTTTGAAAAAAACAAAACACTAAATATGAAACTTCAGAGCGCTACAAAAATTATCAACAATAAATTAAAAGATGTGCAGAATTACAAAACACCTGGATGCTTCAACACATTTAAGTGACTCTTGTGTGCTGGAATGAATAGACATTTTCCTCTGTCGAGCTAAAGTTCTAACAGTCATTCACTCATTCATCAAATGTTCAATAAGCACCTGACCAGGCGAAACACACCCTGCTAGACATTCTGAGACAGTGGAGCCTGCCACATGAATACCATCCAATTAAACAAGCATTTATTAAATGCCGACTGCATGCCAGGTACTGGGGTTACAATGACAACAACATTGAAGTCCTTGTTCTGAAGCTTATGATGTAAACAACGAATTATTTGTAAAAATGTAAACTTTCCCTTTCTGTTTCTTTCTTTGCCCTAATGGATCAACATGGTGATGGTCATTGGAGCCCTCCTAAAGTTTGTGGACTAACCTTTACTATCATGTCTGCTTAAAATCGATGTGTTACTATGATCATCATCAACACTATTGATCCCCCCTATCCATAGGACCACAGATCACGGATATAGATTTTTCAGGATCTTGGAGGGAATCTAGTCAAATTCACTCATTTTTCAGTTTGAGGAAAACGAGGTCTGTCAGCTTTCCCAAGCTTGCCTAAGTAGTGAGAGTAAAAGGCAGGCTTTGAACCGAGGTCCTGTCTCCAAAGCCAAGGAAGCACACATAACCTTTCATTTATTTACTTATGTACATTGACAGTACAGAAAGAACAGACTATTAGTGCTCTGAGTTAGATGATTCTCTCAGGAATTTTGTTGTTGTTCAGTCTTTTCAATTGTGTCCAACTCTTTGTGACCCCATTTAAGGTTTTCTTGGCAAAGATACTGAGGGTTTGCCATTTCCTTCTCCAGTTCATTTTACAGATGAGGAAACTGAGGCAGTGTTAAGTGACTTGCCCAAGGTCACACAGCTAGTAAATGTCTGAGGCTGAATTTGATTTCAGATCTTCCTGACTCCAGGCCTGGCACTCTATCCACTACACCACCTAGCTGGAAATTTAGGGACAGAATACATTTCTACTCTTTGGGGTCAGTCACAACTGAGATTATTTGAACACAGTTCAAAACGAAAGAACTAGGGCACTTACTCAGCCAAATGCTTTCCAAGTTAATGTTATTCTGCCATCTCTATAAAAGCATCTCAGCTGAAGTTGGACTGACCAAGGAAGCGAGCAAGCAAAAGTCTTCAACAGTATTAACTCCTTGTATTCTGAATGTTGGAAAAAGGAAGTTTAAATAAGTACTCTTCTGAGAAAGGAAGATGGCCATTCTCGACAGTATTTCATTTCGTATTCATTTGAAAACGAGACTTCCAGTCTACTAGGAAAGAAAAGTTAATTTCTTGCAGTAGAAAAATCAAAGGATAGTTTCAGAGTCTGTCAGCCTTAGGGACTGGAAGAGGTTAGGGGGTCTTTGTGCCTGAGGATTGTCTCAGTGGGAGTAGGGAGGGGATGAGAAGGATCAGGGAGCAGTTTACAGGAAGGGATTGCTTCAGTGAGAGCAGAAGGGATCAAGGAAGGACCGCAGGGGTCTCCCAGAGGAAGGGCTCAGTGGCAGTGTGAGAAGCCTAATGTGTCTTAGTCTGGGAGCCCAAACTGAGTTATATTTGGCTAGGATCAAGAAGGAAGGAACTCTTTAGCTGGGGGAAGAAGAAGAAAGTATTTGCTTCGGAAATTTGTGAGTTAAAAGGATAATCTTTGTGAGTACAGGGAAACAGGAGAGAGTCAAAGGTTTTAGGAAGAAACAGGAGAGATGGACCTGAAGAGACTCCTGGATTGGGATGGCTCCGGGGGGGGGGGGGGAAGGGCTTCCAGGGCTAAAGTGAGGAAAACGGAAGTAAGAAAACACTGACATTTCTAAGGAGAGACTCACTGGTACAGCAATGATGGAGAAACTATATTAGATATCCCAATTTCAGTCAACTCAGACCCAGAATACTTAAGAACCAACAGGAGTGTTAGGGATTAACAGAGTTCAACTTCATTTTACTAATGAGGCAATTCATTCTCCTTCTGAGACGTTTAAAGGACCACATATAAAGATAATTGGTATTATTCAGGAGAACTTTAACCTTGTCATTTCATACATATATATTTATATCTCCTTATATATACACGTATATATTGGTAACCCAATTAACAAGTGTTTAATTATCCCCTACTATGTACTAGGTGAGAGGCAGCATGGGATTACTGAAGTGGCCTCTGAGTCATAAAAACCCAGGGTCAAGATCCACCTCTTTAGGCATACTGCCTGTTTGGCTTTGGGCAAGCTGTGGCAAGCAGTGCCCTTGTCAAGTCTTTTAGAGTGTACATTATAGAGCAGGTGCAACTCTCTGTTGGTAGTGGGAGTTTCTTTACTGGGAGCTCCCTATACCAATAAAAATGAGACAGGCATCACTCCAGTCTCTGAGGATACAGAAAGAAAACTTACACAGCACCTGCCTGCCCTTGAGAAGCTTTCAGTCTTTTAGGAAAAGCAACATATTCGCATACAAAATACATACCTCTGAGTGCCTGAAGTGTGTTAGATTGAATTTTCACTCAACACATAGTTTTGTAGCATTCAGATTAGAGGGTCTCTAAGGCTTTATCACTAAGTTGGGAGATTCCCCCAAAGGAGATTTTGATCCTATTCAATCTTGATGGCAATTCTGGTAGTCTGTGGATCTTGAAAAAATTTTCACCTCTGTGAGGCGATTGTATGCACACAGAATGGGCCCAGGCACACTATAATGTCTCCTAAAATTCTGTGTTTTTACACCTCATTTTTTAAGGTTGTTTTTTTTCCAGTAAAGTTTAGTTATTAATATTAAGTTAAAATTTAGTTTCTTTAATTTGTAAGGTAAAATAATGTTCCTTATGATTAACTATTCAGGAAATACTCACCTTGGAAGTAAAATAAAACTTCCTGGGTGAACATCTTAATGAAGCATGCTGAGTGTGCCTATGTTGTGGGGGTTGGTTTAGTTTCCACCAGAGGGGGTGGTCTTTTGTCTATTAGGAGGTCCAAGTCACATTTTATTAGAACTCAGATTGTGTGCACAGGGTGGATCTATGATCCACCATCCTTCACACATAATGACTGCCAATAACAGAATAAAGTCTGGCTGCCTATTATTATTATTACTACATCTTTTTTGGAAATACTCCACTGCATGAAACGTCTTCAATATGTAGGAAATAGCACAATCTGTCTCGCTTTTGGATTGTCTGAGAAGTTTGATATCGTACATTCGATATTCTCATCAGAATTGCTGACATCACTGAAAAAGAAACCTGGTTTGCAGACGTGTACTTTCTGCCAACAAAAATGGTATCTCGATCTTTGTGTTATCCTGGTATTGATAGAAGCATCAATTTCAGCTCTCTGGAAGAAGACCTAGAAATGGGCCTGGAGACTCCTTGACTTTAAAATTAAGCCAGCAAGCTTGGCTAGCTATGTCTTTCAAAGGTCACTCTGGACGTGGAAGAAGGACCTTGAATTCCAGGCTCTCAAGGGTAACTTTATATGTCTGAGACAACAGATAATACCGATTGCAAGAGGAAGCATGTCAGAACTGATGAACATACCTTTCTGTAAGAAAACCAAAGTAAATACGAGGTAAGGAAACGCTGTAACATCAGCCCCTGGAGGCAAATAACATATTCTCTGAACACAAAATGGGGGATTAGAAGTCTAAGCACTATTTTGTTAATCATCAAACACTTTTGGTTTAAGACTTGTAGTAGAGCTATCATTGAAAAAACAACAACAAAAAACTTCTATGACTAAAATTTTCTGGAAAGTGGGGTTCAAAAACTTTCCAGGAACAGTTTTATTTGCATACTGTAACTTCCCATACTTAGCTAGATAAAAGCCCAGGCAAAGAAAGCAGAGTGGCAAAGTGGAGGGGGATAAGCATTGACTTTGGCATCAGAAGACCTGGTTTCAAGTTCTGAATCTTCAACTTACGATTCATGTGACTTTGGGCATATCACATCCCACCCTTTAGACTTTAGTTTCCTCTTGTACAAATTGATGGAGTAGGACTAGGTCATTTTCTAAGTCCTTTTCAGCCCTAAATGCTATAACACTATTGTCACTAGAATATCCAAATTTAGCATCTTTTATGTTTAAAAAATGAGCTAGTTGCATAATACTTGACTGGATTTAAATCAGGGCACAAGAAAGAAACACAAATACATTTTGTGCAGCAAGTCTTGACTCCTGCTGGTTTTCCTCCATTTCCTGACAACAAAGACACAAAACCTGTTTTCCTATCTTTGACATCTTGTCTTGCTGCCATCCCCAATTATGGAGCTTCTGGGTATTATAGATGGAGACAAGGTCTTGGTTAGCATGCAACAATCAGCAAAGAATCTTGTCTTGAAAGCCTTTAGGCTTGCTTTTCATCAAAAATGTAGTGTGTTAGCAAATAGTTGATTTATATTTTATTACTTCTACTTTGTACTCCCAAGATAGGCAACATGTACAATTCAATTTTAAGAAATATGGCTATAAATATAGAAAGCCACCACTTTCAGCTCAACCAATCAATAGCCAAATATTTATTAAATGTCTATTTGGTCCCACATATTCTCCCCCTACCCTTGACTATCTGAAGTAATGCAAAATTTATGAGTAAAGTAATCAAATGCAATAGGATTCATTTGGGTGAGGGGTGATAGAAGATTATGGAATTCTCACAGCAAGGGACAGCCTCGGGCCACATTCTCAGCTCCTAAGTATCTCTGGGGTTGACTAAAGGGAATTCTTTGATCCCCAAAGTTTTTATCTGAAACCCTCTAAGGGAAGCTTTTGCTGGAATGGCACAAATATCTTGGGAATGGGGGAGAGGAGGGAGAATTCTAGATAAGAAACATGGGCAACCTAAGGATGATTACTCTGGGGACCTTGGGGTTTACTTCAGAGAGTGCCCTGAGTTTCCAGGATAAAACCTACCATCTCTTAGTGGACTTTAGCTTTGTTGTTGCAACCCCTTTACCTCGACTAAGGGAGGAGTCCCATACTATTTCAAGCAGGGCCAAAGAAATCCTGGGGAAAAAAAAAGAGTGGCCAGTGAGATTCATGGAAAGCTACCCCTGGTGTCTTTGGGTAGCTTTATAGTAGTGGGAAAAAAATCTTCTCTTCAAAAAAGTGCTATTAGGTCATGTGATGGTACTACATCTGTGGGTGGCTTTCACTGTAAGTCCCTGGCATGGTGGGAGGTTCAGTAGAGCCATTGTTACTGAGTTGTTTTGGTCATGTCTGACTCTTCTTGACCTGATTTGGTTTGTTTGTTTGTTTTTTGGCAGATGCTAGAGTGGTTTGCCGTTGACTTCTCCAGCTCATTTTACAGATGAGGAACTAAGGCAAATAGGGTTAAGTGACTTTCCCAGGCTTACATACCTAGTAAGTGTCAGAGGCTGGATTGAAACTCATGAAGATGAGTCTTGCTGATTTCAAGCCAGTGCTCTACCCACTGCACCACTAGCTGCCCTTCAGTAGTACTACAGGAAGGGCTATTGTTCAGTTTTCCTTATGGCAACCATTTTGGTACCATGGACTGGGGCAGAGGCCCATGAGTTGGAATACTACTTCCAGTAGAATTCAAGCTTCTTGAGGGCAAAATGTTTCATTTTTAGCTCTGTATGCCTAGCATCTAGCACTTAATAATTTCTCAATAAGTGTTTGTTGAATTGAATGTCAGTGAAGAATAATAATGGGATGATAGATAATAAATTGAGATCTAGAGGGGATCCCAGAGATCTAATCTAACACAAACATTTTGCAGATTAGGAAACTGAGGCCCATTAAATAGGGAATAGGAGATTAGATGAGATTTCAGGAAGTAATCAATCTTGGGTCACAGCCAGCAGTCCAAGTCAGAAGTTCCGGAGTTACAGTGCCAAGGTCCGAGACAAGCCAAGAGTTAGAAGCCAAAACAGAGGTCAAAGTCTAGCAGAAGTAATTGTAGAATCAGCAAGCCATAACAACCCAGAAGTTTTCTGTGGAACCATTGTTTCCCACTTCCTCCTGAGGATGGCACCAGCCAATGACTGGGAACCTTGGGTGTGAACTATGCAAGAGGCAGGTGTGAGCTGATTTAGGCAGGAGATGGGGAAGGGAGGGTGCTGACAGGAAGAATCCTTTCAGAGGAGTGTTGACAGGGTGAGCCTCTCTTGAGATTAACATATGCCTGGCTGAACCAGATATCCAGTTCTTGGGAAGAAGGCCCCAATTCTTCCATCAGAGAGGGAATGTAATGAAAGTGAAGGATAGGAATCTGGCTATGATGCTAAGCTCAGTTCTTGACAGGACATTTTTTTTAGGTAACTATTCTTTATACCTTTGGATCTCTGATTCTCTCTCTCTTCTTCTCCTCTCTTCTCTGCTCCTTCTCTTTCTCTTCTCTCCTTTTTTCTCTCCTCTCTTTTCCCCTCTCTTCTCTCTCTCCATCTCTCTCTTTTTCTCCTCTCTCTTTTCTCCCTCTCTCCCTCCCCCTCTTCCTCTCCCCACTTTTGTACTTCTGAGGAGAGCTCCTTACCCACATAGTTTTGGAAGTGTAAAGGTGAAAACCTGGAATTACAGTCTTCCCTGACACTTAGTAGCTAGGTGACCCTGGACAAGTGGCTTAGGCAGCTTTCCTAGCTATAGTCAAGTTTGGATCTTTTTTGGTAGAGGGCATTCCTACTCTGACAGGTTTGTTAGCCAACTATAGGATGCAAGTGTGTAAAATAAAGCATTGGTCCCTAAGTCCTACAGTCAGTTTAGGCTAGGAATTTGTAATGGTGGCTTTCTCAAACTCATCTGTTTATTTGAGAGATGTCTTGTCTATCTGCTTCCACTAAAATCTTACTCTGATGATGCTTTACTGGGAAATGAGGCTGACCTTGGGTTCTAGTGTCAACAGGGCATGAGGTCAGGCAGTGCTCCAAAGCTGGCAAGTTTGATTATGGGCCTGACAACAGACTCTATGTCTGTTTTTCAAGGGCTATCCTTTCCACTTGTCCTATACTTTCCTTGCCCTCCTTGTCCTCTACTGTGCATTAACACTGGTCTCCTAGCTGTTCCTAGTGCTGGACAATCCATCAAAGTATTTCCACTGACTGTCCCCCATACCTGGAATTCTCTCCCTCTTTACCATTTCCTAGGTTTTCTAGTATTTAGTATTCTTTGACTTCCTTCAAGATAGCTCAAATCCTTTCTTCTGCAGGAGGCCTTTCCCAGTCCTCCCCATTGCCTGTGCCTTCTCCTCAAGATTACCTCTCATTTACGCCATCTAAATCTTGTATGGTCATGGTTGCTTGTATGTTGTCTTTCCCATTAGATGCTTTAAAAGCAGGAACAGTGGTGGGTTGGTTTTTTTTTTTTTGCTTTTCTTTGTATCTCTAGCACTTAGTACAGTTCCTAGCACTGTTATCACTTAAAATCTGGTTGATTGATTACGTTTTGAAAAGTTCATCATCTCAGATCTAGTTAACAGTGACTGAACTTTGGGGGTTCTATAAAGGTATTGTGGTCTAGGTAGGTAGAGGCAGAGCTCACAGGGTTGAAATTATGGATCCTTGGAATAAAGACTAAAGAACCCTTAAAATGATGTGGAATGGATTTCCCAGAAGGGAAATGAGAAGTTTAGCAAGTCATTTAGTGGTTTGGTCTACCAATGCCAAACACCAATTTTTAAACTTTTTCAGAGAGAAGACTTGGCATCATGTAGTCAAAACCTCAAGCTCCAAATTTTCATTAGTATTACATTTCCCTCAAATGATAAAGTTTGCAGAACACTGAGGAAAATGAAAATTAGTAGCTGGCTCATGATCCAATGTAAAGTGCCTTGAAGACTTAGCTGCATTTCACCTTGTTTTAGAATTAAGTCGTTTGGGCTAAAATTTTGTTTATAGGGTACTGTACTATATTCAGAAGTTTGAGAAGCATGAAATGAGATAAAAGTTAAATCTGCCTTTGAGGTAAGAATTAAATGCAATTACTTGGATATCAGTAGATCCTCCAAACTCTTGTACCTAAAATATTCATCTAATGGAAACAAAATTGATTTTTTTTCCTTTGGGAGGGGAAAGTCCAGAAAGCTATTTGGATAATTTCTTCATTTCTCCATATCACTTTGCAGGTATCTCTCTGGTCTATTCTTAGCCAATGCTTCTTTTCTGATAAAATTAAAAAAAATTTCCCTTGTGTAGATAGTATATTAATTTTCAGTTTTTATGGTTTATGTAATAGCTAGGATTTATATAGCATCTTTCAGGTTTGCAAAATGCTTTACAAATATTAACTCATTTGATCCTCACAGCATTTGATACTCATACATGTATTGCTATACTTGAGAATTTTTAGTGTCAGTAATTTTCATCCATTGTTGAAATTATAGTTCCCCTAAAATGATTCGCTGTGGCTGAGAAATCCATCACCCTGCCCTTAAGCTGGTGATGAGCTCCTCTGAACTGAACTTAGTTCTTAGACAACACACCTGTATTTGGTCCCTTTCTAAGTTTTTAAGACCTAGCAGAGGTTGGCTCATTTCTACGGTCTCACCAAAAGAGAGTATAATGGTACTTGATTACAATGTAGATCTGATATAGAACAGCTATTTATTTCCTTTGTGCAGAAGAAATGCTTAAAACACAAAAGAGTTATAAAGCTGCATTGATAAAGACCTAAACATTAGGTGGTAATTTATCATATAATTGCTACTATACTTTCCCAGGAAGTTGAAAATTAAAACATCAAAACACAAGACATTTTCTGTATTGGTATTCTCTTATACTGTGCTTACCCAAGGCCTGACGTCCAGTGTCAGGCTTGACCAGGCAACACGTGACCAGTCTTTTTGATTCAGCCTCTTCCCTAACTATGGGGGCCGAGGAATTGCTTACATCATTCTAAGATACTAAGTCTTTTAGCATTGAGCCATTGCACACTGGTAAAGACGAGAGTCATTGTGTCATTGGAAAGGGTCCAGATGCAAAGACAGCACATGGGACACTGGAAGAGACCCAGTGCTAGGCATGCTCCATGGAGCATACACTAGCTAAACCTGTTGGGGAGAGGGTTCCCCTAATTAGACCCAGTGAACAAGAATATAAAGTAAATAATTTCTTCATTTCTCCATATCACTTTGCTGGCATCTCTCTGACCTATTCCTAGAAGATGCTTCTTTTTCTGATAAAATTTTAAAAAATTTCCTCTGTGTAGGTAGTATATTAATTTTCAGCTTTTATGGTTTATGTCATTTTGAGAAGGAAAACATTAGTCACTGGGGGCATGTGGAAGGGCAGACTTAGGGAGACCTGTGAATAGACTAAGTAGGTTGCCAATTAGTCAATAAACACTTATTAAGAACGTACTGTGTCCTAGGCATTGTGCCAAATGCTGGGGATATGAAGAAATGTAAAAGACAGTCCCTGCTATCAAGGAGCTGACAGTCTAATGGGGAAGACAATATGCAAACAATTACATGCAACCAAGTTATTATTATTATTATCATTATACAAATTGAAATATTCAACTGATGGAAAACACTTAATACTAATTAAGGAGACTCAAGAAAGTCTTCTCATAGAAGGTGGACTTTGAGCTGGGATTTGAAGTAAATCATGTAATCCTGAAGATGGAGATGAGGAGAGAGAGCATTCCATCCATGGGCGACAGCCAATGAAAATGCCTGGAGGCGGGAGATCATGCCTCTTGTTTGAGAAACAGATAGCATAATCTTAGAGATATTAAGAAAGAAATCCTAGTCTCCCAAATGCCCTCCAGTCTGCTTATTTATACCTGAAATAATTTGAACTGGGGGAAAAGCTCATCATGCTACAATTAAAGATAAGGCTTAAAAAGTACATACCCCTAGGAGAGGCAACATAAATGATTTAAACTCATTTACCCTTAAAGTGTAAATTACCAGGTTTTCATTATGAGAAATTAAGAAGGGACAGAGTTTTGAGGGTATCCATTAAGTAGAAAAAAAGGCACCCAAAAGGGAAAATTTGAATACCAAGATACATTTTTGCCCCTTAACAATTTTGCCCAGGGCTATCCCAGATTGATTTGATGACTAAATTTATTGAGTTCTCCTACTCTTGTAGCTTTTTTTCCCCTCACTGCCAGTACACCCTCAACTATGTTGTGTTCATTTTTTATTTATTCTGTTTTTTTCTATTTAAATGAGTTTGTGTGTATACATAGATGTAATTATCTGCAGAATGTCAGCTCCTTGCAAACAGGGATTCTTCCTTCCTTCCTTCCTTCCTTCTTTCCTTCCTTCCTTCCTTCCTTCCTTCCTTCCTTCCTTCCTTCCTTCCTTCCTTCCTTCCTTCCTTCCTTCCTTCCTTCCTTCCTCTCTCTCTCTCTCTCTCTCTCTCTCTCTCTCTCTCCTCTCTCTCTCTCTCTCTCTCTCTCTCTCTTTCTTTCTTCCTCCCCCCTCCCTCCCTCCCTTCCTCTCTCTCTCTCTCTCTCTCTCTCTCTCTCTCTCTCTCTCTCTCTCTCTCTCTCTCTCTTTCTTTCTTTCCTCAGTGCCTAGCACAATGCCTTGAATGTAGTAGACAGTTAATAAATGCTGGGTGATTGCTTGATTGAATTCTTGGATATCTATGAGTAGAACATCCACTTCATGATTACCTAGAACAGATAAGATCTTCCCACTCACAGCCCACTGGGTCCCAAAATAGCAATGTGGGACAAAATACAAAGTGCATAAGGAGAAACCATAGAAGGGACCCATCAGTATTTCAACCCTATTTGTCACCATATGTATGCCCCACTGGTACTAAGTCTTCCATTGCATAGATCACATGTTCAGGGCTTGTCAGAGTTACTGCTTAGCTCGTACAGAACAATTTGGTGACTACCAAACTTGATATACTCACCAGTAAATGTGGAGTTAACTTAGATCTCCACCTGGTCAGACAATCATCACCTGTCTGGATAGATCAGAGGCACTCTAAAAGAAACGGTATGGAATATGAAAAGTGCAGAAAATATTTTGATAGACAAAATGCTTCGGGATTCACAAATGACAAAATCAGACTGATCTGTAAAGATCACAAAATAAGAAAAAAATAGGAGGAGAACCTTGGATTTGGATAAAGTACTGGACCTGGAGTCAGGAGTTGTTTATTGTTGTTTGGTTGGGCATTGTTTCTGATTCTCTGTGATCCAATTTTGGGGTTTTCTTGGCAAGGATGCTAAAGTAGTTTGCCATTTTCTTCTCCACTCATTTTACAGATGAGGAAACTGAGGCAAATAGCAAGTCAGTGTTTGAGGCCAGATTTGAACTCTCCAGGTCCAGGGCTATATCCGTTGGGAAACCTAGCAGCTCTACTTATATCTATGTCTATGTCTATGTCTTTATCTACACCCATATCTCTGTATCTATAGCCATCCTTTTTATGAATGATGTACATTTACAATTTTCTTACAAAGTGAATTGAGAGATAGCTTGACAGTGGCTAAAAAGTTGATCTTTAAGCCAAGAAGACCTAGATATAAGGGCTGCCTCTGACACTTCCTGACTGCTCGACCCTTTGGGTAAATCACTTAGCCTTTTGGTCATCTGGGCAACTCTCTTAAAATAGAGAAGTGGCCAACCTGAATTGATAGTGGGAGTTTCCTTTCCTGGAATTTGCCTATATGGATGAAATCATGAATCTAGTCTCTCAGCTCTAAAAATTGCCTTGTACTATAATAATTAACTGAATCAACTGCACAAAAATTAATTATATTTTATAAACAAAGTTAATTTTAAAAAAGTTTATACCATACCTAACAGTTGATAAATTTTATCAAAATTGTGTAATCTTAATGTTGTGTTCTGTCTATACATTATAATTGTCTGAAGATCACAGGCTTGAAGTGACTTTAGAGGTCTAGTCCAAACCTCTCATTTTACAAATGAGGAAACTGAGTCCCAGAAGGACGGCCATCCTCCTCAGGCCTAACTCCCCAAGTGTGGATATCATGGACCACAGAGCTGGTGTTTCACAGGACCTTCATCCTGCAGTGTCTACTACATGGCCTGACTCTTCCATCATCCCTACATCTTCCTCCACCTAGTCAAGAAACTAGGCTTTCATGCCACATCCTCCATGCTACTGCTTGAGTGCTTCTCAATACATCCAGCTCTGCTTTATGTTTCCCCTTCTCTCCATTAGAATGTAAACTCCTTGAGGGCAGGAATCACCATGTTTGTTTGCATTTGTTCCCCGGTCCCCTTCCTTCATCTACTTGGCACATTGTAGGACACATGGTAAAGGCTGAATCATTGCTCTATCTATCTAGTCTAACCTCTGTATTTTTTCAGCTATGTGGCGTAATGGTTAGAGCTCTGGACTGGGAGTCAGAAGACACCTGGGTTCAAATCCTATCCGACATTAACTGCCTCACTCTGAGCAAGTCACTTAACTTCTCTCAGCCTCATTTTTCTCATCTGTAAAATGGGGATAATAGCATCTAGCTCACAGAATTATGTGAGAATCACTTAAGATAATATTGTAAAGTACTTTGTAAACCTTTAAATCTCATATAAATGTTATTATTATTATTAGTAGTAGTAAAGAAACTGAAGCCTTGAAAAGTTTGGTGCTTACCTAAGGTCATATAGGTAGAGTCCGTCTTCTTTCTCCAAGTCCAAAACTACATTCTTTATATCCATGATGTACAATATGTATGAACATACATGTATGTATAGCTCATGCATTGCACTCCTATATGTGCCTGTATTTATTAGAAACGTGTATTTGTGAGCCTTTTTTCCATTGACATTATTTCCTAGTTCTAGTAGATTTTGAGAATGCTGGCAAACCTGCTTATAATACTGCAATGTAAATTCCGCAGGTCTTAAATGATTTCTTTATTGGCCCATAAACAATATGGGACTCATTTGAATACTTTCTAGAGGATTAAGAATTTTAGGGGCACCCGGCAGAAAGTAAGACTTAGCAGACTTCAAAGCCAGATCTATTTAGTGTAATTAGTAACTTGTAATTATATAACACCTTTCCTCTAAGGAGCCCCAGGCATTTTTAGGCCTTGTTTTTAAAAGAGTGGGAAAAAAAGTGGGCAAGGAATTAACTCACAGTTAATGGGTACAGTCGTGGGTACCCTGAGCTTAATGAAAGACTAGGATGGGTCAGTTGAAACGCTTCTGAAAACTTTTGTTTTACTGCTCTATATCTGTTTTGCCATTTTTTGGGGGGGAGGGGTGTGTGTGGTGTGGATTCCTGAGTCAAATGGTTAGGTCATGTGACCACCTCCCCTCAGCCCAGAGGGATAATTAGAGAGGGAGAGAGTGTGCACAATAGTGATGTAAGCATCCTGGGGATGCGCTGCTGACCCTGGGGACACTTGGGGTCAACTCAGGGGGGTCCCTAATTGACTTCAAGCATCTCTAGGATCTCTGCAATTTCCCCCTGGGCACATGAATATCTGTTTTCTGACACTCCCTTCACACCCATTCCCTCGGGACAGCTTTTCCTACTTCAACTAAAGCTGCCTCCCAGGGTTTTCAGAAAAAAAAAAAAAAGACTTCACAGAGCCTGGGGACAAATCCTTAGACTCAGAAGCTGCTAACTATCTCTTTTGCTTTGGATGGTGTTTCTATCCCACGTACCCCTACCCCATAGCTTGTTCATTCCCTTTCTTCTTTCTTTGCTCTCTTCCTTTCCATTTCCATCTTCTATCTTCATATCATTCGTCTCTAGTCTTCTCTTTATTTTTAGGTCTTCCTCTCCTTCCTTCCCCTCCCCCCTTTTCATTTTTTTCCTAACTTTTGCATGATTATGCCTACACTATGCTACCGAGGCAATGTGAAAGAATGAGGAATTATGTAATTATACAAAGGATGGATCTACTGCTACTGATGGAAGAAAGACTGGGTGGGGTGAATGGAAAGGAAGAGAAGGAATTGGGAGACTAGATTGTCAAAACTAATCAAGTTGACCAGACGTGGACAAGTATTAAATGCTTAAAACACAATTTGCCCTCAGCAAATATATATATTTAAATCTGGTTATTTAAATAAAAACCATTTTCACCTGGATATATGTGATAGCAAGCACAATATCTCTCTCTCTCTCTCTCTCTCTCTCTCTCTCTCTCTCTCTCTCTCTCTCTCTCTCTGTCTCTCTCTCTCTCT
The DNA here is from genome assembly GCF_003287225.1 of Phascolarctos cinereus. NCBI lineage: Eukaryota > Metazoa > Chordata > Mammalia > Diprotodontia > Phascolarctidae > Phascolarctos > Phascolarctos cinereus. The sequence goes on from NW_027556180.1 coordinate 63,372,563, forward strand.
CTCTCTCTCCCCTCTCCCCCTCTCCTATCCCAAACATATATTTGCTTCCCCAACAACCACACATTCTATTGAATGCCAAGACAAATGCCAACAGAAAGGAAAAGCCAAGTATATTCAATTTCTTTTAGGCTGCTTGCCTGATTCTTGTTAGGCCCAAACTGTTTTCTTTTATCCCCTAGGCACTTAGGACAGTGTAGTATTTATTTTCTTTTATAAGTGATCTAGGCACTGCTCTTATAATATGTGTGTACTTCTGCTTGTTCAAGTTAGAGTTGAGAAATCCTCATCCTTGGTTTGCATTTTAAGGTCACTAGACATGGAGAATTAAAAGAATATCTATGTTTTCAGCGAGTATCCACTTTGATCCCCCTTAGGAAAGGTACTTAAAAGAGGAAGCAGGTGAGAGACAGGATGATGGTTCTCTCTAGCAGTTAATGCCCCACTGATGGATTCCAGTAGGGTTCAATATTTCATGTGAGGTCAATCAGTTTATACCAACAATCAGAGATGGAAAGTACTATAGAGATCATCTACTTCACATCCCTCATTTTACAGATAAGGAAATTGAGGCCCAGAGGGTTGAGACTTGTTCGAAGTCACCCAGATAATAAGGAGCAGAGCCAGGATTCAGCTAGGGGTCCTAGGTTTCCTAATTCTGTGTTGTTGTTTTTTCTCCTTTATATCACACTGCCTTTTAAACAAAGAAAACAAGACTTTTTGTTACGTACCTATTCACCTTCAGGGAGGGAGATTATATTTCTGTTCAAATGACCTCCTCCTCCCTTCATTTCAACTGGTTTGCCCATTCTTATTGAGAAGTCCTTTGATGCTGACACATTGATAATCCATCAAGACTCATCCCCTGCAAACTCTAAACTCTTACAACAAGAGGAGGGAAGGATTTTTTTCTTATTTTCCTTATCTACAAACACCTCTTTCTTGCACCTAGCAGAGCATCTTCGTTATAGTCAACGCTTTTTGAAGATGATAATGATGTTGCAGAAGCGACAAAGTTCAACTTTCTCCTTCTCTGGCATTTCCTTGATATAGATTCTCCAGTTATGACGCAAATCAAAACTAAGCCACGCCCTTACATCCTGTGTGACTCTTGCACTACCCAATATGATGGTGGGCTTCCTTTAGTTCTCTTGACATTGGGGTGTTCAGGCTTTCAATTGATTCTCTCTTTTGATATGACCGTATGACCAATCTATTTTTTCTTTTAGGAAGACATCTTTCTGAATGACTTCCTTACCCACTTCTGTTTTGCAAATTTTTGAACAATTCTTGTATGGCTTATTGACTTCAAGTAATAATTAGCAAATTTAGGACTCAGATTTTCCAATAAAACTTTACACACCTACCTTTTCTTAATTCTCGAAACACGCACACACACACAAGCAATTTTGAACCGCTCTATCAGAGATGGTAACTAAGGCAGGACCGTCAAGACCTTCCCTTAGGACACCAACATGCAGCAAGTATACTACGTGTTGGATTGTTCGGTTGTTTTCAGTCATGTATGGCTTTTTTTTTTTACACCATTTGGACATTTTGACACCATTTCTGGGCAAAGATAGTGGAGTGGTTTGTCATTTGCTTCTCCAGTTCATTTCACAGATGAGGAAACTGAAGTAAATAGAGTCTAGTGACTTATCCAGGGTCACACAGCTAATAAGTGTTTGAGGGCAGATTTGAACTCAGGAAAATGAATCTTCATGACTTTGGGTCTGGTGCTCTTTTCACTGTGCCACATGTGGGATTAGATACCTCTATTCCTGTGGCCCGTGGAAACCACAGTTGTAGTACTTCATAGTCCTTTATTGGCCTCAATCTTTCCATGACTACCATTTCTTACCTATATTGTTGCTTTTCTTTTCCTTTCCTCCTGGTGTAATGAAAAGAGAACTAGAGCAGCGGTCAAGGAATGGGCTTCACAGCTCTGTCCCTAAGTAGCCACATGATCACTTTACTGCTATGGGCCTCTGTTTCCTCATTTGTAAAGAAAGAGCAATTGAATGAAATGATTCTTAGGGTCACTTCTAGCTCTGCCATTTCATGATTCCTTGAATGTCTTAAAGTTGCCTTGATCCCTCCTTGTATCTAGGAGGTGACCCTCAGTTCCCCCTCCCTGGAAAGGATGGGACCAGGCTGCTAAAGTTGAGAGGCTCTTCACCAGGTTGGCCATCTGTACAGTGATAGCTTTTTTTGTTTTGTTTTGTTTGCTTTGTTCTTTTATAATAACAATTCAAGTCCCAGAGGGGTGATGTACATTGGTGGAGGTAACAGCCACACCAGTGGAACCATAGCTCCCTGAAGCACTTACCCTATTGGTTTCATTCCCCTTTTCAACTCCTTTTCACTCTTCTTTGTGAATATGTATCGCCAGGTCTATCATGTAGGTTTCTAGCATAAAGAGCATTTCAGTTTCTTTTCAACCTTACCTTTTCTTGACTTGCTAAATAGCACTGGCCAGGCTAATCTTTGCAGAGACTGGTTGTTGATCAGTCATGTTTGTATTGGGGTTACCTTCTCTGAATAAGGGTGGCAAAAGAGCTTTTTTCTTTTTTAATTGTCTTATCTCCTGACTCAGGTACTCTGTTACCTCTTATAGCTCTAGCATCAGTTTATGAATTTGTTGACTTAAAGAACACACCCAAAGATTAAAATGTCAATAATATGATTCTTTGTCTTTAATAATTGTATGGTATGTCTTTATAAAACATATTGTGTTCTATAAAGCATACCTGATAGCAGGGTAGCTTTGACTGAGACTCACGTTACATAACAATGGGAGCCTTTCTTAGAAAAGGGTCATGAATGATATTTCATATACCAACAAACACTGGGACTTGCCCCAATGGTTACTCACCTTTCACGATCGTGCTTTCATAAATTATGCAAACTTTAGACTGAGTTGATATGAGTCCAGGAAATGTTGCCTAGACAGAAAAATTTGATCAGATTGATTCGCCACAGCTCTTCATTTACCTTGGTTGCGTGATTGGGACCCAGCAACATTAATCCTGTCTCTTCCATGTTGGTAATGGAACTTTCTTCAATTTCTAAAACACTTTATACTTTTCAAAAGTGCTTTCACACACCTCATCTTTTTTGATCCATCCTCACAATGCTTCCTCCTGTGTGAGTTTGGTAGAGCAGTTATTACTAGCCTCATCTTACAGATGAGGAAACTGAGTCCCAAAAGTTTTGCTTACAATCATAAAGGAGTTAGTGTCAGAGCCAGAACTGGAACTGAGGTCTTATGGCTTGGAATGCAGTTCTCTTTCCACTACATCATGCTGCCTGACATGGTAAGAGGGCCCCTAGAAAATGAGCCAACTGAATTGTATATCCTGCATCTAATTTTTCCACTTTACCCAGACCTGGCTTCAGAGGACGGCTGGTCTACATGACAGCGGAAGAATCAGACTAGGACCAAAAAAAATGTGGTTTCCATTCAGCTGCAGTAGCATAAACAGAGATGAGAAACTTTCTAAACAACAGCTTGCTTTTTGAAGAATATTTTTCTGCTCTCTGTTAAAGTAGGACCTTTCAGAGATGGGAAGAGCATATTTTTTGAGCAAAAGCATAAGGAAGCTAATAAAAGAAATTGTGCCTTACACCTCGGACAGATGATTATGTCACAGATAAGATGAATGATAATTCCGCAATGGGCATATTCCCAATGTTCTGCATTTCTGGATCAATATGGCATGGAGAGGTGTCTAATGGTAGAGAACATGGCTTTGCATGCTGGTTCACGAGATGGCTTTTTTTTCCTTTTGTAGCCACTCTCAAAAATGAATGTTTGAGGGAGAGAGATTCCAACCAGCCTATTGTTAACTCCTTGGGATTGTTTTCTAAGTTTTCATTCTTTTCCTAAGTTAATACTCTTGAATATCTATGAGCTGTCACATTTTTGGTAAGTAATAACTGTGTCAAGCTGTGCTGACAAAATGTCCCAGCATCACTGTTAATATGCATTGTCATTTTAAGCATGAAACAGTTTAGCTAATGATTTATCTCGTATAATGCAGCACTTGGGGCAGCTGTATGATTTGTCTCTTTAGCAAGTCAAGTAATTTCTTTAACAAAATGTTAAGCACAGATGGGCCATAAGCTGTCAGTTAACCATTATTGTGCATACATCTGCTTGCTTTCAATGCACTGTTTTATGTATTCAGACAGTTACTTAGCTGTAGCTCCCTGAAAAGCTGGACGTACTCTGATTGGCAAATAAAATGTTCATTTGTCTCTTCTTCCTATTGTTTTGTTTTGGTAACACATGTCAGCAGCTCAATTACCCAGTTCATTAACAGCTCCCAGTGGACACGATGGCCAACCCATGATAAGGAGGGCGATTGTGGCACATATGGGTAATAATAGCCTGTCTCTTGGCAATTGTAAATAAAACTCACTTGGCCCGTCTCCTCTTGCTGGGACTACTGTTTTCCTGTTCCCCTTCAGAGTGCGAATTACCTTTTTCTTTCAGTACAATTGAAGCCCAAACAAATAAAAGATAGTTCCCTGCTTTTAAAACTAAAAGAGAAGAGAGAGGGCTGGAGTGAAGATGGAGGATATCTACCTCTCCATGACAGATGTTGTTTTTTGTTTTGTTTTTAAATATGATTGGAAAAGGGATAGTTCTGAATACCAGAGACTGTTCTTAGAAAAACGTTAGCTAATTAATTAGTTAGCTAATCAGCTTACCTAATTAAATAGTAGCACATTTTCTTGAGGCACCTCCATTCTCTTTTTCTCATCAGATTTTAGCTCCCCATGGTTCCTGGGGAGTTAAAAAAATAGCCATTTGGTTTTGTTGCTGTTGTTAGTATGCTGTTTGCAAATAGCAGTAGCTTTCAAAGTGGGGTAATTGGAGTGTGGCTTAATCAAAGAGACTCATGTCTAGAATGTAATTATTTTTGTTATTATTTTTCATCCGGGAGACCAAGCTTCAGGAAAAAAGGGCTAAGAGCATTCGTGTTAATTTCAGGCCTTTTTCTGCCTGCCTAAGTCAATCATGGATTTCTTTCTTCACCTCTGTTATTGGGATAAGTTCACATGGGTGCCCCAAATTCTTCATTTTATTGCTCCCTGCTTTCCTATGAAGGAAATGATGATGCTCTGGTGGAATCAGAAAGGGCATGAAGACAAAAACACAACCATCATAAAGTATGTTAGCAAGTGACATCATGGGACATCAAAAGTAAACTCTTCCATTAAAAAAAAAGTCATCATTCTAAGGGTCAGACTCAACTACTCATTTACTGGAGAAGAACTATCACACTCCTAACCACGAAACACACAGGTTGTTGATTTTTTTCCTAAGGATTCTTGACAAAAGGTATGGATTCTTTCTGTCCCTGTATAGATTTATGGCTCACTATGTGACCAAGCAATAACATTAAGATGGTAGATATTGAAGAAAGCTATCTTATAAATGGGGGGTAGAGACCTGGAAATCAAACTGGCAGATTAAATTAAACCCAAAGGGTCCCAATGCCATTGCAATCTCCTATCTGGTCTAGTGTAGCTCATGATCTCTGAGGTCATTTTACTGAACTACAACAGCTCTTATCTTAAGTAAACATACACTACTCTATGTTGTGGATTTAAAATAACTCACAGGTGACTGAATGAACTGACTTTAGACCTTCTGAACTTGTCCCCTGCTGCCTGCCATATTCATAACTAATCTGTACTCTCTACCCAGGGTAGTGGGCACTTGGGGAGTTGTTGAGTGTCAGAGTTTATTTGTGCTATTTTGATTAGCACAAACCTGGCAGGGGCTCATTTTCTTTTTAATGACCCCTTGCTGTGAGGCGGAGGTTTCAAGAGGAGGGACTGGCCAGAGAGGAGGGGAATAGCATTACATTTCTCTAGCCAAGAAGTGGTGGACTGCTGGGTTGGAACCTCAGTAGGTAAATGATTGGAGACTCTTAATTAGGCTTTAGAGCTCTGTGTGAGCCTTTATCTTGAAAGAGAAAAGGAAACTCTGACCAAGAAACACCTTGTAATAAACTGGCCCATCATTTTTGCATTAGCCAAAGGTCTTTTTTTTTTTGATGGGGGGCATGGAGGGGTGGAGGTGGAGATAAAGTTGCTGATCAAGAGAAAAAGGAAAGAAAAACCAACACCATCTTCTGAATCTCTGCTATCTTATCAGCTATTGAAATAGCAATTGTTCAAAACTTAGATTGATGCTAATATAGTCCCTGAGTTCATATTGCCTGTTTCAGCTGAGTTATCAGAGCAAATGAGCTCTATAGATTTATTCTACAGTTCTTACAGAAAAAAATTTTTTCTAGGTTTTTGTCTTGCAGTGATTCCTCTATTTTTTTTTACTATATATGTGTGTGTATATTTGTAATATATATGCATATATATATTTTGAAAATGTGTTTTTGAAATTACAATGAAAACAAAAATACCTCAAGTACTTTTGAGCTTGTGAATTAATGTGGAAGAGAAGGTTCCAGGTGCTGAAGCCTCTGGACTGGAGAAGCTTGGATTAACCCCTACTGTGCATCCATTTCAACCTCCCCCCCTCCCCCCCAAAACCCAACCTCCCCTTTCTCATCCACTGCAGCTTTCTTTGTGTCTCCTGCGTCCTGCCAGGCAGGTGTCAGAGCCCTGAATGCGCGTAAATGCCCCGTTGATGGATTCCACAGATGGAGCGTGGAAATTGGTAGAATAGGCCTCAGCCACAGGCCATTTCTTGGGACCCAACAAAAGCTTCCAAATAAGTCAACAAAAATCCCAAAGATCACAAAGGGAAAGTGTCATTTGTCATTTACTCTGGGTCTGTGAGGGAGTCTCAGTTTTGCTTCACTCCTCCTGGCTTGCACCCGAGTAAACACGATAGAGGTCATTCACATCTTTCTCAGTGTAAAAAGGCTACTGCAGATCAGTAAACAGTTAGCTGCCCCATTGTGTACCCTCTGTTGAATGATAAAACTCACAAGTAGAGGACAGTCTACGTACGATTAGCCTCATAGGTGCATCAAACTTTGAGTTGTCCACTGAAAAACGCCATGGAAACATAAAGATAGTATTTAATTTGGGGAGCACATAAAAAAAATCTATGTACTTCTCTGGAGTGATTTAATATCGATCTGGTCTTAAGTTAGAGAAATCCGCCATCATGGGATTAAAAAACATTTTTAGTGTCCAGCCTAGGGATATCCGCCTTGAAGAAGGGAGAAGCATCATTCTTATCTGAAACGGGACAATTTTATAGCTAATGACGGGTGATCGTCAAGGCAGCTTTGCCTTGGAAGTGTGCTGAGGGAGCTCTCCCCACCTCCCACCTTCCCCCACCTCCAGTCTCCTATGTTTGCAAAGAGTATTGTGTTATATCTCAAGCAAATGTAGAGTTGAACTGGTTGTCATATTTTGGTTTTTTAATTATTCAAATGAAAGGTCTTGCTGAAAGGAAAAACAATGTAGCAGACACATTCATGGGAACTATTATTTTTGTTGTTCAATTTTTGCCTTCACCCATGTTAGCATCATATTTGTCTGGAAGCTGATAATTATAGAATTCCACATGACTAAATCCCTATGAAATTGAGGAAAGATTTTATGTATAATAGTGTTAACTAGGATGAAGCATTTCCTGAGGCCACAGAACAGGTCACAAGGGGTTAAGGGACAAAGACTTGCTCTCTAATTCTGCAATTCCTTCTTTAATTAAACTTCATGGTTAGTCCACTGGTGGTACTTACCGCTTCTCCTCCCATTTCGATTTGCTCCTGAAGGGAGGAATTTGTAATCCTGTGGGGTATGATTGTTGTCCAATGCTTGATCCCTTTTGTTACTGATGACTCTCCTTTCTCCAAGCTTAATTATGGAAGTAGAAGAATGATGGGAAGGCATTGGGGCAAGTAAAAAGTTGGGCACTTGAAAATCCATAGGTGGATTTGACATGAAGAGGTAGATTAGGTGGTCCTAAGAACTGCTGTGTTGAGATATCCACGTGAAATGGTAATGGCTCTTTGAGGGGTTACTGACAGTACTTTGGGGGCTACACTCATTCCTACTGCTTCTTGCTGAGGAACTTGAGAACGACACCTCCTACTCCAGGTTATATGGGTAGTCTTGTTTAAAATAACTTGAAATAGTTTTCAGTCCTCCAAACCTTGGGTTAAACTATCCTTGAAGAAATTCCAGGGAAAAGGTAGAGGAGGGAAGGGAAACTTTAATAGAAATATGGGCTGGGTGATCAGTTTTAATAATGGACTATAGAATGGCAGATTGGATTGTGGAATCACTAATCTGTAATGTCTGTGGAGAGGGACTGCAAATGGTGGGTATGATGAAGTTAATGTTCTCGACAGATCAAAGAGTGACTGTTTGATGATCTGATTCATTTCTTAGTGGTAGACCACGATTGATGTAATAGACGCATTAATGGCCATAGTGATTGATTTAATGCATGACTTAGACACAGCCATGTTGTTACTGAGGATTCAACTGGTATTGGAAAATTATTTAAGATTTTGGTAGTATAGTAATAATTAACTCATCTTTGAATTTGGAATTCTTTCTTTTTTCACAATTCCATGCCAAAAGAAATATATTTTAAAAATACTAGAGGAGACTTAGTGAATAGTTAGTTTTATTCTTTCTTTTCCATTTGGGCTAATCCTGTTGGTACATTTCTACGTTTCTGTATTCTAGAACTTTCTATGTTTTGGATGGAAAATGATTCCTTAATGTTTATTTGGTGTCAGCGCATGACCAAAGTGTTTTTCTAAATGCCACTTTTGGTATTCAGATGATTTTAGGTATTTAGGTGGCATTAGTCATTTTAGGTGATTAGAGAACATTTTGGTGATGAGATTTTCAATTGCCCAAAGCACTTATCTTGCTTAAATTCCAGAATTAATTTAGTAGTAGGATCTGGAAGATGATGAAGTAAAATGATCTGGCAAGTCCATTCTTATGACTCATGCGGTCATTCACTTCTAAAAGCATTCAATTTCATTCTTGATAAGCTAAGTTCTTCGGATACTTTGATAGAACTATGAGCTCTTTAATGTGGGTGCTCCCTCCAGTGGTTCAGGTTGCACCCACCCACATATTCTCACCCTGTGCAATTCTTGTCCAGTCAGCCCTTGCGAATTTCCCACAGGGAATCCAATGAATGGGATGAGGGTCTTGCTGTGCATCTTCTGACATTACAGAGGTACAAATAAAGCACACAAGCTGCCCATCTGTTTTCCCTTGCTCTTGCTATATGACTAGTCTACCTTCTTTTCCATCTGTCCGTTTCTTTGATAACTTTTCCATTTTTTTTTGATGATAACTTTTCTTTGTTGGTCATATGTTTTGGCCTCTTCTTGCCCACCATACACTATTGAGGTGAAAAGATAGTATTGGTTTTCAGAACTGATATTGTACATTTGATATTGTATAATTAATATCAGAATTGATATTGTACACATCTCCTGATTCTCCCTGTTGTTATCAGAAAAAAAAATAGCCATGTGGTCTCTTGGAACCTATTAGAAAAAAACAACTTTTATTCCTTCCATTATATGTAACATCTGTAGCCTAATCTTTTCTGAATTTTTAACATCTTCTCCTTGCTTTGTGACAACTTCCTTCCTACCAAAAATAATGCATATATGATATCTACCTATATCTATATCTATCTATCTATCTCTATTTTGAAATCAGGTATGTATATATATGCATATGTATATATTTTCTTCAAATAACTTAAGTTTTGTAATATCTTGTGATATGACAAGTTAGGATTTGGAATCTCTGTATTAATTTCACCAAAGGAGAAACTATGAAATCTGAGTAAAACCAAGAATTATTCTGTAGGCCCTGCTAACCCCTGTAATTGTTTCCAGCCTCTGATGGTGCATAGGGAGCAATGTAAGGGCAAGAGGAATGGGTCATCATCTTTGCCTGGAGGGCAGAAGCTTGGCTACCTGTCGATGGTCTCTTCCATTGGCAAGTCTCAGCCTAGTCACTGTTCAATAGCCTGCGGTCAGAAAAATAAATGAGTTTTATGGGGCCCTGAGATTCTTGCTTTTCTATCTTATGTGGACAAAGGAGAGAAACTCTCAGCCCTCCTATGTAAAGCTCATTTGTCCTTTTGAAGAGGGGGATATTAATGACTTTAGGGTAATAAAAGCATAATTCAAAAGGTGTTCTGCTAGTGAGTTTTGATATGAAAAGTAAAATTAAAAAGTTCTAGTCTGAAAGATGAGTAAGGAATTGGGACAAGTCAAATTAATAATGTATAATGAGATGGAATTCTGAGTCAATCCACTAAGAATTTTCTCACGATTAAAAGTGAAGTTTAATTGCCATTTTGAAGGAAACATGTTACTTATTCTATTCATATACATTTCTTTAAAAACAATAATTATGGATCTTCTATTTGTGTGTGATTGTGAGAATGGCTGATTGATCTATTGGCTTAAACTGTTGGGAAAGAAATGAGAGTAAATGATTCTCACTAATGACAAATGAATGATGAAGTAGACTTTCTTTATGAAGGCATGTAGAGACTATGATTAATTAGCCATTCAGTGTAATTGAATTTTTTCCTTCTTAACATGACTGGACAACTGATATAGTTTACATAGGAGATTATGTTGAATCTAATTGTGGTGTCTCAGCAGTCTGATTAGTTAACTTTGCTCAAAGTTTCTGAGTTGTAGCAATAGAGATAAACTCCCCCTCTCCTCTTTTGATTTATCTGAAAAGCAGTTTTGCTTTTACTTCATTGTAATGTGGTGTAAATAGATAACATGCTTTTATTAGTTTAAGTAGCTTAAGTGATATGGAATGGAAATGAAAGAGAATGACCTGGCTCCTTCCCTGTGGTTAAAATGAGATTTCACCTGCGACTTTGTGTTCTTGGTTACCCCTGAATGTTTTACACCGAGGAGATTATTGTAAATCAAGTTCTCCACAAATATTGTATTTCATTTCCATTTAGTGTATGTGGCACTGGTGATTCCATAAAATGGGAAATAATTACTATTCTGTTCTTGTCTCTGGGATTTGCTAAAGAGATAACATTTCCCAGCTGGGAGACTAAGACACTCTCCTACCGCTGACTTTTTAAGAGATTGCTCTATCCCTTTTGGTAATTTTTAGTTTTGTTGTAATGAGGGAAATGGAGGAAGGAAAGAGAGTGTAGTCACGTTAGACTGCCTAAATAAGCAATTGATTCAGTCAATTTTCCAATGGAAAACTCAGGCAAACAAGTTAATATCATACAAAAAATGCAGATGTTTGAGGAGATTGTTCATTTTTATCAGTATGTTTTAGTGTCATACAGATACAATTCCAAGCTAAGTTATATACTTAGAAGAAAATTCTCTTTTTGGTCATAAAGGTTATATCGTACCATGATTCCTTTGATATGCTGAGACATTTAGTGAAGATTCAGCTAGTCCTTTCAAAGGCCAGACAAGACGTTGTTAGAGTAGAATGAAAAAGTAGATCTTCAGATGCACTGTGACAGTGTGATTCATGCTAGCAAACATTTATTAAGCACCTACTATATTCAAGGCATTGTCCTGGGGTTTGGAGATATGAAGGATTAATTAAGGCTCAGGTCTTCACCCTGTTGGTGCCTACCCTCTAGGAGGGTATCATACCTAAAGAAATAACTATCCTATAAAATAGGACCCGATAATTTGTTATGCAGGGCAATGTAACTCTGGACATAAGACCTGGAGAAAATCACTTTGTTTGAGCAGGGCTGTGCTGGCAGATATTTAACAACCCGTTCTTCAAAAAATATATGCTGCACCTACTTTTACATTTAACCTGAATTATTAGCATTTCCCTCATCACTTTCTTAAGTCTAGACAATCAACAAAACAATAAACCAAGCTTTAATTTGAAGCATTGGCTACAAATGAGGTTTAAATGCTCACGTGGAAAATTTAACAATCTATGAGCTGGCTCCAGCATCCCCACTGCCTCTGCACTTCAGGTTTTTAATAATAATAATAATAATAATAATAATAATGATAATAATAATTAGTTAATAATTATAACAAGCATTTTATATAAGATTGGCAAGGTGTTTTACACATATTGGCTCATTTGATCTTCACAAAAACTCTGGTGCTATTATCATCCTTTATCTACAGATGAGGAAGCTGAGGAAATTGAGGCTGTGCAAGAAGTTAAGTGATTTTGTTTAGGGTCAAACAGCTCTTCAGCATGTGAAACAGGATTTGACCTCAGGTATTACTGTCTTCAAGTACAACCTCTCTGCCACCTAGTTATTTAGGGTGTCCTTATATTTAGGCTATTAATACTTAAAACCACACTAAGACTTTTGGAATGCCAAAAGTATTATGGACATGAGAAATAATAATTGTCCTAGGTGGACCAGTGGATAGAATGCCACCCCTGAAGTCAGGAAGACTCATCTTCCTGAGTTCAAATCTGTCCTCCGACAGTACCTGTGCAACCCTGGGCAAGTTATTTAACCCTGTTTGCCTTGGTTTCTTCATCTGTAAAATGAGCTAGAGAAGGAAATGGCAAACCACTTCAGTATCTTTGCCAAGAAAACCCCAAATTGGAATGTGAAGTCAGACATGACTGAAATGACTGAAGAACAAGACCTGAGGTGTTTTTGTAAGGAAAGCCCTTTGTTAATTTAACAGTGCTATCTAAACATAAGTTATCATTATCATGTTCATCATTATTATTATGAACATTGCTTTGTAGTTTTAAAGTTTTACTAAATCATGGTATATATCTCACCATCTTAATGCTCTTTTAAAATTTACTGATAGCTATAACAGGTCTGTTTCTCTATTTTTTTTAGCTAGTATTGAATATATCTAGAAAAAAGACTCATTCTTAAGGAAACTACTTATGTAAGCATATATTTATTTTCAGATTCTATTCTTTTTCTTCACTTATGATAAATATAATTAATTATATATTAGATAGAAACATAAAATAAATATAATAAATATAAAAATATAATTAATTCTCAATTTTAGCTCTTCTTCAGTATTTGAGTGAAAAACACAAAATAAAGGCAAATAAGTAATCTACAACATGAGGCACAAAATTATATGAGATCAGAAGATGTCTTCTACAAATTCTTTTTAGAGAGGCACAATCATTAGGGCATTTCACTAGGTAATTTTCTAATCCTCTAATGATAACCTACAGATTATCTACATTATAATCTATATCTATCTCTCTGTCTACAGATAATTTATATTAATTCGTGGCAGTTCCCTACACTGATGAAATCATAGGATTAGACAAAGAGTAATTTACTCTGATACTGGAATAGAACCTTAAATTTGTACTCTTAAGATGAAGTCATTGGCCTCCAGATATAGGGGGATACACCTTTGGGAGTTCGTGGAGGCTCAGTGATGACTTGTCAGTGTTGGGATAGAGGGGATTTTTCTTCAGGTGTTGGTAGGAAATAATCCCTGAAGTCCCCAGCTTTCAGATGTGTTTACAGTAGACAATTTGTTTTAACATCACTTCCAGCTTTTACAGTGGTTTTAAAGGGCTTTGGACAAGATAGCTGATCTTTATGTGTTTAAGATTTGCATAAACAATGCATAAAATCTCATTATGGACTTTTAAAATAAATGGCAAAGAGATACTACCCACTAGTCATATTCTTCCTATGCAAACACAATATATTCTGCATACTTATAAGATTCATACCATGATTTGATATTTAAGAAAGCAATATTACCTTCTTAAGTATGAAGTCATTTTTGCAGTTCGTGTCAGGTTCATTGACTGATTTTCCCAGTGAAGAAATTTGTGGAAAATTGACCAATCTCAGGCTTTGCGTTAAGTGGGGTCTCAAGGACCCCAGAGGACTTGAGATTTTGTAACATTAAAAAAAAAATTACAAACCTATTTTGTTGACTAGGGAAGTTGGAAAGGACTCTCTTGGTTACTTTTAAATAACAACAGGAGCAACGTTAGCAGCAAACAATGACAACAGCAGTACCACATGAGAGCTTGGCTAGAATGCTGACTCAGGAGGCCATGTTCTATAAATAGCGAAGAGGTGAGTGGGGTTATCTTAGGCAAAATCAAGGAACTGTGTCAAGGGCTTGAGTGTTGAGTCATCTTGTTAACTCACAAACACACACAGTAGATTTCATGCTTAGAGTTACAGTTTACTGTAACTACAAATGATTCCCACTGGGTTGTTCATCCCAGGTCCCCTAGTATTCTAAGTCACTCCCCACACTTATGGACTTATCTTTCCTCCTTCCTTTGGGGAGTCAGGGGTCACACTTTCCTTCCCTTACAATCTCTTCTCCCTCCTGTACCATAGCCCTTCTGCCCAGGGCTAAGCTCTTACTTTCTTTCAGCGTTACAATGAGCTAATCTGATAAACTTAATGTACTAATGAGAGAAAGCTGCAGGGGTTTCTTGTTGCACTTGACCTTTTTTTTTTTTTTTGATGCCACATGTCCATAATAAAAAGACTATTCTGAGAACTAGAAATTATTATTTTAATGTCAATCAATTATAAATAATAAAATTTAATAATAAATGATTATTAAATTAATGCTATTATTTTTATTACATCTATTTAAGTAAAATAAGAAAATATATATACTGATATGACAAGATTGATGAAAAATCTTAGAATAGAAAATACATATAGGTATGTGTATGCATGTGTGTGGTTAGAGTCATGCAGCAGGGTATACTGGGGGTCTGCTCACCCATCCCATGATCAAGGAATTTGGGAGGGAAAGTTCTTTAACCTTCAAAGAATATTTCTATGCTCTACCGTAATGATGTCTATGTATAGTATAAACTTATGTTTGCAATTTTCTATTGATACAATAAATACATTTGTAAGTTTATAATGCAAAGTGTAATGATAATGTCACATAAAATACTGGATTTTTTCCAAAAAGTTGTAAACTGAGGTTATTGTCCCTTTCTCATACAAAGTAGATCTCTCCTTTAAAAAAGTTTTCAACTCCTCAACTAAACTGTCATTTTCTTTTCTTTCGTTTTCTTTTTCTTTTTTAAAATATTCCTAGCTTCAGCACCTCAATCTGATGAAGGCTCCGATATTGATTCGGAACCAGACTTACCACTAAAGAGGAAACAGCGTCGCAGTCGGACAACCTTTACAGCGGAGCAGCTGGAAGAGCTGGAAAGGGCTTTCGAAAGAACCCACTACCCCGACATTTATACCCGAGAAGAACTTGCCCAAAGAGCTAAGCTCACGGAAGCCCGAGTTCAGGTACCAAGAGCAGAAGAGGTCTGCCAAAACACTGTGCTTCATGGTTCTGGTTGTTTTTATTTTTACTGCTGACTGGGATCATGGCAATAACTAGGATGGTATAACCAGGGCTTTGGTCTAGGCTACCACAATTTAGAGGGTACTGTTAGCATGTACACTCTTCCAGTGGCTGTAGAAACAACTGAGCTTAGCGCCTAGTTAGCAACAATTATTTAGCTATTCATTCATTCATTCATTCACCTAATCTTCCATTTATCTATCTATTGAGGAAAATCCCGGTTTCTTGGGCAGTTGCCATGTATCGCTTAATAAATCGACATGCTCATAAGATTGAACCTCTGTTTCCTCAGTCATTTCATCTTTCACCTACCACACTGTCTATCCATCCATCCATCCATCCATCCATCCATCCATCCATCCATCCATCCATCTATCTATCTATCTATCTATCTATCTATCTATCTATCTATCTATCTATCTATCTATCTATCTATCTATCATGTTACTGAACCTGTGATTGGTTGACATAGGGAATTCCTGGTGAGGAATTCTTTTTACAATGTATATCATCAACAGTGTAGCCAATTATTGCCTCAGAGTAGAGCTTTTTAACTTAAGTCTGGGAACTTTTTTAAATTGATAATTATATTTTACATAATTAATTTCCTTTGTAAACCCATATATTTTATTTTGTACATTTAAAGGCATTCTGAGGTGCATAGGCTTCACCAGATTACTCAAGGTGTCCTTGACACAAAAAAGGTTTAAGAAATGCTATAGGGAGTTGATGGGGACAGTTATGTGCCAAAGGTGACACTGTTATTATGTATCAGAGGTAGAAATTTTCTAACCTTGACATCAGCCACCTATTCATTATGCCATATTGAGACTCACTTACGAAGAATAATCAGTTAGTACTTGAAGCTAGCAGACGGTTCACTTCCTATCCTCAGAGGCTTCACCTCAGGTGAGCTCTTTCCTGGCCTGACTGTTTGCCTCTTCCCCACTGGATGGCAACCTCCCCAGCAGCTGCTCTGAGGTGTATCGGCGTTTCTGATTCCCCTTAATGAGGTGTTGTTCTCTATACTCAGCAACTGAATTTGACATGAAATGGATCTGAGGGGACATTTTGTGGGCTACTTGCCTCTGGGGCCAAAATCACTAGTTAAGGTTCTGACTAGGATTCATTAATTCAACAAACATTTGTTTTGTACTTGCTATGTGCAGTGCTTTGTGACCTTATGCTAAACACTAAAAAATGTTAACCCTAGAAAAGACCTTAGAGATCATCCCGTCTAATCTTCACAATTCATAGATGAGGAAACTAAGGCTTAGACAGGCTATTTAGTTAGGGAGAGGCATGAAAACTTGTATCTTGATATATACATTAAAAAAAAACAACAGCCAAAACATTTAGAGAAACACAGAACAACTGAAGAAAGTTGCTTGCAAAGTCTTAGTTTTAGATTTTAAAATGTAGTATTACTAGGAAAGGGGTGACTAGATTCAGTCTTTGGTTGTCATTGCTAGGAGAATATTCTATTCTGGGTAAGATTTCAAGCTATTCAATTCTTCTGTTGCAAGTAATTTTACCATTTTATTTGTTTATTTTTCTAAAAAATCATCTTTTATTTTTTACTGTATCTAAAATGCAGTCGCCTCTGGTTTGTCCATCATTCCATCACTGGAAATTTCTCTTAGCTGTCACTGTACATTACAGTAATAATTGATGCTCAAGATGGGCAATTAAGCAATACTTATTGAATGTCTACTGTGTCCAGGGGAAGGGCTAGGCACTGAAATGATGCCCCTGAGGCCATGTAGGATCCAGAAATAGACTGTGGATGATCTAAGGAAGTGTAATCAGGTGAAAGCACAGACCTCGGCGTCAGGAAACCTGAGTTCCAGCCTCACGTCTGTCACTGCCTTCCTGGGTGACCTTGAGCAAGTTATCATCCCCTAATTCCAAGAGATTATCTTTGGGTTTTGGTCTTCTCCTATGAAAAGTGAGGAGGTTTTCAAGGGTCCCTTCTAACAAATAATCTATGAGCAAATATTCCATCTCTTTGCTAATTATACTATTTTAATGCTTCCCACAGTGCTTTGAACACAGGGGAAACGCCTTCAGGGAAAGTCTGACTTTAGTGCAAAATATTATTATTGGTGGTGAAGCAGAGTGTATTAGAGCCTTCTATGTCAATAGTGGACTGCCTCCTAGGACAGTAGGGTACAATTTAACAAAGCACATTTTCTAGGCTACTAGTAGTTAATTTTCCTCACTTGGAAAATGCACACTCTATATTAGATGCTAAAGTGCTCACAACCAAAGCAAGGGTTGAGACAACCATGTGGGTCATCTATTTTTCTGCAACCTCTGCCTTGTCTCTGTACTGGGAAAGATGCTCTGACCTTGCAGAGTAAGTCAGCTCCCTCAGAGCAGCAGAGCCCCACTGGGTTCTGATCAGTTTAATTCCTTCTTGGTTGCTGGTTCAGAGATCATTCTAGTCACCGTTCAACAAATATTTAATAATAAATTAATGTGTTTAATTTATTTACTTAATTTTTATTATAATTTATTAATGATTATTACTAACCTAACATTCATTAAGCCTATGTAAACAGAATGCTGGACTTAGAATAAAAAAGACATGAACTCAGATCCTGCCTCTTGCATGCACTTACTAGGAGACCCTAGCTAAGTCACTTCATCTCACTGTTTATCAGTCAATTCCATGGCACTTATCTGCTATGTCACGGAAGGGTTATTATGAGTTGGTGAGGGAATGTTATACTGGGATTTCCCACATAAAACCAGAGATCCTTCAAATCCTTGCATGTAGAAAGTACTATGAAAGATACTGAGAATACAAAGATAGCTATGATATAGTCCTGTGATGGAACTATATCCTGCACAGTGCATTGCATATAATGCAACATCATAAAACTAACTTTTATTAAATACCAGTTGTATGCAGGGCATTGTATTAATGCTGGGGGAGGGAGTTACAAAGTTTAGATGTGATACATAATTTGCCCTCAAGTGAAAGCTTACAGTCTAGGAGGAGGAAAAGACTAACACATAATATTTCATAAGAGTGTTAGATTTTTTTAATTTAATACCTAATGCACATTTTTGAATTGATTCTAATTTTTGAAAACCCTTGCTTTTTTTGAGGAGGAGGTGATAGAATTTTCTGGTTGGTCCTAAAAGTAAATTTGAAAAATGAATTATTAGTCTCCCAGGACAGCAGACATTTTCAAGTTTGCACAATGTAATTTGGACAATGTATTCCTCATTTCCTAATCAAGAAATGATCTAGTGTTAAAAATGAATGAAAATGGATTGAGATAAGTCTCTTCATAAAGTAGCATGTCTGCCTGTTGTTAACTAAACAAAAAATAACAATCTCTAAAATTTCTTAACCAAAGAGAGTGAATGAGGCCACTTAAAAGCACATACAGTATTTTGTAGATAATATTTATTTTACTTTTACTGAAAATGGAGCTGCATTACAGAATAAGTTTCAAAACCTTAAAGTGAGGTTGTATGATCTCATGTAAATCTTTCTGCTTAGTAAGTGTCAAAAAATAAAAATCACTTAGGAGCAAATGAACAAATTTTTCTCCCTACTTGTTTGTATTTTTCCATATCAGTGACCTACAGTGGGCCAAAAAAGCAGAACCCCTCATTAACATAACAGCTGTCTTAGTGTGGCTTTAACCCAGTGACTTTTTACATTCCTTACGGCTTCCTCAGTTCCCTTGAGAGACATCATGCCTCACACTATGGCTATGATCTACGGCCTAACAAATTCCCGACAACATATAGCATATGGATCTTTTGCTCAACCCAGCATGGAAGAAAAGGTAGTAGTCAATTGGTGATAAAAATGCAAGCACAAAAGCCTTTTTTTCTTCTTTTTTTGGGTAAAGATGAGTTGGAAAAGAGGGAACTGAACATGGTTCTGTTTTACTAATACTAAAGTGGTCACTGGTTTCAGTTTTTGGTGAATGAAAAATAAAACAAAATGAAAAACAAGGAAAGAAACACACAACCCCCCTGACCCTAACCCAAATTACCCTTTTTGTCAAACACAGTATCTGAGGAAATGTGTTTCTAACAATATTGCAGACACACACACACACACACACATACATGTACATACACATATAAAAATAAAATTTTGTATGACATAAATGTCAGCTCTTCATCTTCTTCTTTGCTATGTTAGGAGATGAGAATAAACCTGCAATATTTTTACTTTAGTGCTTTTTTTCAGTCTATCCTCACATGGAAAGGTGTATTGAGTTACTTCTGCTAAATTCTGAATTTTAGAAAAAAAAATCTACCACTGTTGTGTCCCCAGGAACTATTTGTTCAACTTATCTGGCATCTTCCTCCAAAGAGAAGTGAGTTGGCAAATGACAAAAACATTTAGAGAAATAGAAACTCCACTTTCACCCTTGTAATGTATCAAATTATGTAATACTATATCATAGCTTAGTAGGGGGCAATAGAAAGAGAATTCTTTCTCTCTCTGGCGATCAGCTGATGGCCTGAACCTTGGGGATTTATAGTTCTTGTAATATTATATTGGCTTAAGTTATTGTAGCTGTTACTATGCAAATAATCACAGGTGATAAAGTTTTAGTGGGAAAGAATGTCTCTTAGCAGATTTTATGATGTGCAAAATACTTATTTTTTACATGCTTTCATGAGAATGTTTTGTTTCGTTAAATTGTTTCTTTAAACTAGGTAAATAAGATCATTCTGCTTTTATAGAAGGAAAGCTAGAAGTGAAAGAGAAGAAAATTCACAGGATTCAAAATCTACTGGGCTAGGAGATAAGAAAACTGGTGTCTGGCCCAGGTTTTGCCTCTAAGAGGCTGTGTGACTTTGAATATATGACTTCATCTGTATGAATCACAGTTTTCACAGGCTAGACTCTGTGGTTCCTTTTACTTCTAGCATTCAATATTCTAGGAGCAATTATTCATTGGTTGTTCAAGGTCATACATCAGGTCTGGAACTCAGACTATTTCATAATAAATATTTGGCTTTGAGTTTAAGGTTGGAACAAAAATGTGGCCTGCTCTGATTTCTCCCTGTAGGCTCACATATTCTGCAGGGACAGCTAGGGGGCACAGTGGATAGAGCACTGGACCTGGATTCAGGAAGCCTCAAGTTGAAATCCAGGCTCAGATATTTAGTAACTGTGTGACCAGGGCAAGTCATTCAATCTTAGTTTCCTCACCTCTAAAATGATAGCAATATTAACACCCACCCTTTAGATTGTTGTGAAGATAAATAAAATGAGATAATAATTATAAAAGAAATAGCAAATTGTACAAAATAGATTTGCAGTTTCATGTGCAATTATCTTTTTAAAATTATAGCATTTAATGATATGATTGTTTTATTCCATAAATTAAAAATACATTTAAAAAAAGCACTTGGTGAACCTTAAAGCTCTATATAAATGCTAGCAATTATTGTTATTTCTCCTCTGGTTGTCCTTTTGACAACTCTGGTTGTCCATATTGGCATATGGGAAGGGTGAGCAAGATGTCACTGCCATCATCACCTTCTTTCTTCTCTCCATTTTCTATATGATGATCATGAGTAAATAGGGGCAGTGGGAGGAGGGCTGTTTGGAGACCAGAGAAGATGGGCAAAGGAAGTGGCATGGCTTGAGAGCTATTACATTAGCACAAGCAGCTCAGCCTGGGCTTGTGTTAAGTTGGCAAGACCTACAGAAGACATGATGCCATTCACACCTTGAGGTTATCCACTTAATGTTTTATAATGAAGGACAGTGATTTGTTAGTTTATATAAACATAAGACAACAGATGAGAGTAATGGCCAATATGGGATGCCATGGATGGATCTGTTGGAAACACAAGAACATGTTATTCTAATGTAGATTCTAGAATGTTAAAATTAGGGAAGATCTCTTCCAAGTCTCTTATTTTTTGGAAGAAGGAGCTGAAGCCTAGAGAGATAAAAAATGACTAGCCAAGACCACTTTGCTATTTAGCAAAGGGAGGGTGATGTAGTAGAGGGGACACCGAACTCAGAGTTGAGTGGGTTCAAATTCAGCTTTGTGACTTACTAGCTGTGTAACCTTAGACCACTTGCTTTCCCTCTAGTTCTGATTCCAAAACTATATACGAGAAGGTTATAATGAGAAGGTTTGACACAAAGGTTCTTCAGCTGGAATCCATGACCTTGTTACAAGTTTAGTATTTTGATAACTATTTCAATGTAATCGATTTCTTTTGTAATTCTATAAATGCTATTTAATGGAATTAACAACATTATTCTGGAAAGGGGCCCATAATCTTCACAAGACTGCCCAAGGGATCCAGGATACACACACACACACACACACACACACACACACACACACACACACACACACACAATTAAGAACTTCTAGCCCGGAAGGATGAGGACATACTTCAGAAGGAGTAGTAAGTCTTCTTAAAGGCAGCTCAGGATCCAATGGGGGCAGAAATGAGTTTGTCTCTGGCATGAGGAAATCATGTGTGTGAGCAAATCCGTGGAGGAGGGAAATGTAATGCTGAGTTTGAGAAGTAGTAAGTTAGTGTGGTTAGACTACAGTGTGTGAAGATGAGTAAAATTAAATAAGTCTGGGAAAGTAGCTTGTAATCAGAACAATGTTTTAAGGAGACTTAAAAAAAATTATATGTACCTCTAGGCATAATCTTTCTAGGGGCCCCTCTTAAATTTCAGAGTTTTGTGTAATGTCTGCGTAAAATAATAGCACAAAGAAACTATCTTTTATGTCAACATTTCTGAGAAATTGGATTTCTTGGTAATATTTATTCTCTTGTCCTTTTGTCTCCTCATAGTCATAAAATAATTCAAAAATAGCCTCATAAGCATATTATGCCCCCTCATTTTGAACACTCGGCTTCCTTAGTCTACCTTGTTTATTCCCATTAGGAGTACTATAATGTCCCACAGTTTGAATGGAAAGCAACACCGTTTCTTGTTTTGTGTTCTGTCAAAGTTTTTATGGATACTCTAGAACTGTGCATACAAAGGCCATAGAAATTCACAGGCTGAGGGGCAGGCAGTGGATAGAGCACCGGCCCTGAAGTCAGGAGGACCTGAGTTCAAATCCGGCCTCAGACCAAACACTTGACACTTACTAGCTGTGTGATCCTGGGCAAGTCACTTAAACCCAATTGCCTAAAAGAAAAAAAGAAAAAAAAAAGAAATTCACAGGCTGACCAATAAAACCTGAAATCTGGTGGCAAAGCATAGTCAGTGGGGTAGCCTTTGAAAACATTGGCATCGGGAGCATATGGTCAATCTAAAGCCCTGACCATATGGTTTCTGTGCCCCATCTACTAATGCTGTGTCATTAGATGCCAAGGTTTTAGTATTTTATTTGTTATTTATTGTATTCAGGGTTTTATATATATATGTATACACATATACATATACACATATAATGTGTATGTATGTATACACACACACTCTATGTATATATTCATATGTAGATATGAATGTACATAATGTATGAAAGTATATGATGTATTTATATTTATATACAATTATATATGAATGAATACATGTATACATATATACACATATAAATGCATATACTATACATGAATGCATATACATACACATAACATATCGACATATCTATATCTCTCCATCTATGTAGAGGTGGGTGAAAGTATGGTGATGGTGGGCAGGGATAGGTTGTTGTTGTACCTACTCCTGCTTACTCATTCTGGACTCTGACCACCACAAAGCTAATACAGGACCAATGAGAATTCCTGAAGTCCTTTCACCGACCCCTAAAACTTTGTTGTCCTTATTCTCTCTATTCCTCCCAAACCCCACCCCACCCCAAGTCCCAAAGAAAACAGAAGGCTGAGTATTTTTGCTCCTTTTCCCCTTGTCAGTAAAAGGGTCTTTAATCCATTTTGCATGAAAAATTCATTATGAATGTACTATTATTTCATCAATGAAATCCTCAAATTTTAAATTAAATCCATAGGTCTGGTTTAGCAACCGCCGGGCAAGATGGAGGAAGCAAGCTGGGGCCAATCAATTGATGGCTTTCAACCATCTAATTCCGGGGGGATTCCCTCCTACGGCCATGCCAACGCTCCCAACATACCAGCTGTCGGAGACCTCGTATCAGCCTACATCAATCCCACAAGGTATGTTGGAAAGAAGTAAAGGAGACTAAAATAGAATTACTTTTGTTAAGATTATATATGCATGTATATATATGTATATGTATATATATACAATATACATATTATATATATGTACATTCACACATATGTTGTTGAGTCATTTCAGTTGTGTTTGACTCTTCATGTTTGTGACTCCATGTGGGGTTTTCTTGGCAAAGATACTAGAATGGTTTGCCATTTCCTTCTCCAGCTCATTATATCATCTATATCCATCCTTCTATTTAGAATCTGTAAGAGTAAGGGGATTCATAGACTAGTCATATTTTGTCACATTTTTGTTTCCTGTAAGGAGCATTGTATACGGGAGTAGCCTACACAAAGTTGCCCTGGCTAACCTGTGCTATGTAGACATCGGTCATTTTAGTAGGAACATCATTCTGATTGGGTCTTCACAATTGTATCATTAATGCACTTAAATGAAGAACCATCTGAACTCAATAGGGCTGGGTGCCCTATTCTAACATCTCTCAGACAGTCCCTGGAGACGAGCCCTGCTTAGCCCTAGTGTCCAATTAATTGTTGCCCTTCATTAGGGCTGTTAGACATCACAGGAGAATGGTCACACAAACAGTACACAGATAAGGGGTTAATAACCATCCCGTTCACAAACACGCAGCTTGAATTGCCTCCCTTGGCTGCTTAGATTACAAAAGAAAACCAAAAAAAAATCACATTCGATTTTTAAAACTTTTAGCCTAACTTCTTCAAATTCATAGTCATAATTTCTTCTTCACTATGTAATAATAATAATCACAGTAATAATAGCTAACATTTATATAGCTCTTTGAAGTTTGCAGAACACTTTATAAATATCTCATTTTATCCTCACAACAATCTTAGGAGATGGTTGTTATTATTATCCCTATTTTGCAGATAAGGAAACTAAGGCAGACAGCAGTCAAGTGCCTACGGACACACAGCTAGTAAGTGTTTGAGACTGGGTTTGAGTTCAGTCCTTCCTGACTTCATGCCTAGCCCTCTCTCCACTGCACCTCCTAGCTGCCTAAATATGAGCAGTAGCTAATGGTTAGCAACCCAGTCTGATTCTAGCCTCGGATCTCTATGAAGACTCACTTGAAAAAAAAAAAGACTCATTTGAGTTTTTGTAATCCGAATTTTGGCTAATTTTCCATTTATAATGTTGTTATGGAAATAACCTCTCCCTAAGAGAATTACCTTACTGAAAACACACACACACACACACACACACACACACACACACACACATATATATATATACACACACACACACACACACTTTTTTTTGGGGGGGAGGGAGAGTAAGGGAAAGAATGATCAACACAGGTGGAGTGTGTCTGTATTTTAGTGTGTGTTGATAACATGCTGTGGTATCATGCAATTCTCCAGTAGTTTCTTAGAAACTGATGAACTTTCATGAATGAGAATGAGATCTATCCATTGCTGTTGAATTTATATCCAAGCTTGCAATCATAAAGGAATGGCACTTTACTAGGTAATTTTTGGAAAAACCAATATTTGCCAGTTTATTGATTGATTAAAGAATATTAGCTATAAACACAATAATTTTGAAACTTAAAACATCACTATGAGATGAATTGAATTTTATTTTAGGTATTTTAAATCATCATTTGGTTAATATTGAGGTGGTCCCTTAAAATACGTTGTCAGAAATTTGAGACCTCCTGTTCCTATATTGGCCTACCCAATTGATAATTCAAGCAGGAAATGATAATATCAATATATAGAATGCTCAGCACTTGGCATAGAGAAAAATATGTTTACGCAGAGAAATAAGCATTGATAATTCCAGGTTGATATAGTTTATATATGCGTAAATTTGAAAGTATAAAACTATGTGTTCAGACACATCTACATATTCCACACTGGCAAGTTAAGAACCCGTTGACGATTAAAGTTTTGGGGTACAGTTAATGAACGATGAACCTCCATGCTGAGGTTGTTATGCTGGAACACAAAAGAAATGAACGTCCGCTTAAAAATGTCTCTTTTCATTTTAGCTGTCTCTGACCCCAGCAGTACAGTCCACAGACCTCAGCCTCTTCCTCCGAGCACTGTACACCAAAGTACGCTCCCATCCAATCCAGAGAGCAGCTCTGCATATTGCCTGCCCAGCACCAGACATGGATTTTCCAGCTATACAGACAGCTTTGTGCCTCCATCCGGGCCTTCCAATCCCATGAACCCCGCCATTGGCAATGGCCTTTCACCTCAGGTCAGTCCCGTGTTTCCAGACAGAGGATTTGCTGTATACCAGAACCAAATCGTCTATTCCCTGAGGCACCAGTATAATGAATTGCCAAATTTAAACCATAATGTATTCTTTATACAAGCCACATGATTTTAGTTTGCTAGTTTCCTTCCCCCCCCCCCCCCCGCCACTGGCTGCATCAAAAGTTGTAGCTTAGTTTTAATTTCAAGTGATTTTTAATGTAATCATCCAGACTTGGTGTTTACATTGAGTTGTCAAGGCATTTGTAATGTGCAGCCTTCTCCACTCCCTAGTCCTGTTCCTTGGTTAGGAAACTTCACAAACATTGGCATCTTCTATGAAATTTGGTCAGCTGATAGGATTTCCAGAAAAAAAGGACCCTTTAAGAAAATACCGGAGCTTTGACAAAACAACTTGAGAAGGAAAACAAGTCATGTGGAGAGAGCCCCAGGTGATGCCCACTGTACTCTGGAATAAATGAGTTAGAAATGCACAAATTAAAAGAAAGGCCCCTCTTTGGAAATAGACAAATATTTGAATGTCATAATTGTTTTTCTAATTTGCATTGGACTATGAGCTTTCCTTGGGAAATCGTGTTAATAAATTGCCTTGATAATGGCATGTCAGAAGGTTGGTTAAATTTCCTACATGTGGCATCTGTCTGAAGTTGACATTATTAGCAGTTGTTGAAATACACAGCCTTGATTTTATTAGCTTGAGCTTAGCCCAGGTGTGGGCAATAGCTGTCCATGGAATTTGGAGAAATGTCACCGATGGGGTTGCAATCTATAATTACAATCAGGAATCTCTTCAGGGCTGAGAGGGAGAGTTTTAACAGCTTTATCTTTCCTCAACCTTTTTTTCCTCTCAGTGGTGAGAAAAACAGAGAGAGGCACAGAATGACACAAATGAAAAGTGAAAAGACAATTATACTCAATTACACACTAATCACCGACTATCACCACTGTCTGAGCAGGGAGAGGGCATTCTAATAGGCAGAAAATGAGATTTTAATGGCACAAAGGGTGGCCAAAATAACGACTCATATATCTTTGCCTCCTTCCTTCGCTCCGACTTGTGGTTTGCATCTCCAGAGTGGAGTTCCTGGTCTCTGCACAACGGTGATAACTCTGAGCAGCTGAAAAGTTCAAAGACGTTGGGGTTGAAAAGAATGAATAGCAAAGGCGATGAAATAAACATTTCTGCCTAAAGGCAAAAGTTCATAAGCCCTTTTTTGTAACAGTCAATGTAATTAAGTTTCATAGATTCCTATAGCACATAGTGGGATTAAAAAAGAGGGAGAGAGGGAAGGAAAGGAAGAGGGGGAGGGAGAGATGGAGATGACTTTAAACCTCAGTTGAAAAAGAACAACATGAAAACCAATGAAAGGGATTCCAATGAGACCTTAATAAGTTTAGTTTCGAAGTCCTGGTATTTCCAAACGCAACTCCTAACAAAAAGCATGGCAGTCCACTCGCAGATTCATCTTCCAGTGCCCAGATTCCAAGGATGGGGAGGGGAGGTGCTTCTTCTAGGAATCTCTTAGGCACCCTGAGTTAATCCATCAGAAGCAGTTATCAGAGTCAGTTTCAGCACCAGCCATTCTGGACCATAGAAAAACCTTTTTATTTTTATTGAAACAAAAATAAACTCCAACCTGAGACACATCTCATAACTTTAGAATAGTGACTCTAGGTATACACACACACACACACACACACACACACACACACACACATTTTATCTAAATATTGAAATGAAAATAAACTCCAACCTGAGACTCACCCCATAATCTTAGGCTATTGATGCCCTGCCCCCACTTCCCCATTGGCTGAATATTGAAATGAAAATAAATTCCAGCTGTGGACCCATCCCATAACCTTAGAACAGTGAGGCCAGAGGTACTGGCATTGATAAGAATAACACTGTCACTGTTGCATCAAGAAACCTCATCCTCCAAGGAGAAAAAAAATCATTTCTTTAACAGGAAATGCAAAATTCCGTTGTGCAGTTTTGCCTCACTGTGATAGTCATTGAATTTGAGATCTGGAAGAGATCTACCTACCCCCTTATTTTATAGGTGAGGAAACTGAGGACCAAAGAGACAGAGAGACTTGCATAGGCCCTCCCAGGGAATTGGTGGTATAGATCAAGAAAGGCAGATTTCCTGATCCCTAATGCAGTACTCTTCCAACCATACCAAATTTCCTCTTTCCTCATTTTACGACTACTCATCACAGTATAACAGGGATATTTTGCATTCCTAGTAAACATTTCTTCCTTGGGTTGCCACCATTAGTAAACAGTTTTTCATTGATTTTTTTTTTTTTGGTTAGGCAGTGGGTTTAAGTGACTTGCTCAGGGTCACACAGCTAGTAAGTGTCAAGTGTCTGAGGTCGGATTTGAACTCAGATCCTCCTGACTCCAGGGCTGGTGTTCTATCTACTGCACCACCTAGCTGCCGCTTCTCATTAGTTTTTGCAACAGCCTAAATGAACTAGAAGAAGCAGATTTTAGGCAGCCTATTCTTATTTTCCTCATGTAAATTTGGAGAAATCAAGGCAGAAAGTGATTGAATCAAACAAGTTCACATAAGTTAGAAGAGTTAGGAGCAGAACTCAGACCCCTGCAGCTTGTAGCTCTGTCCAACTGTAGTCAGTGGAATGGGTCACAGTATTAGAAATAACTTTATTTAGGGCAAAGGGACCCACTTTTGTCATACTGGCATCAATGAGAAGCCAAACAGAGGAGGAAGTCTGTCTACTCCTCATGATACAACTCCATTCATTAGCTGAAAAGGACAGAAGATACATTACATTGAAGAAAGGGTGATGATACCTTAGCCACCACGATGGGAGAATGGTTTCATTCGTTCTCCCATATAGAGAGAAAGGAGTACATTTCATGTGAGAAAATAGGATGAGTGGTTCCAAGCCTTAGTTTCAATTTCATCTCATACTGCCTGTTTTTCTAAGATCTGGGTTTAGACAGATTTACATTGTACTTCTGCCAAGCACTGTTCTCATTAATTTTATAAAGCCAAACCGAATTGAAGCTGATATTTTTTGAGTAGTTATAGTAAACACATTTGGATTCTGTTTGATGAGAACTGTTTAATGGGTGAGATATCTTTATGCATTTTCTATAACTTCTTTTTCCTAGAATCAGAGAATTTGAAGTATTGATGGCATTTCAAACTTGGAAACCATAAGCCATAATGTTGCTGAAAGTATGAATTAAATCAAATGTTCTTGAAACCCAAATAATGCTACTTTATCTTTAGAAAAGAAATGAATAGATTACATAAGAGTGGAGAGGATTTTTTTTATAACTTGTGTATATGCATCAAGTTATGGGAAGGGACATTTGTGTTAGTTTTGTTTTTCAACATTTCATCTAAGAATTTTAAAAAAAGGTTTTAAAAACTAGGAATTATGAATATGAACAAAATATGTTGTAATTTTATTCATATTCTTCAAAAAATAGCTGAAAGGACCTTGCTAGGCATGATTGTTTAATTCATCCTCAGAGCTCCTGTCAAGCAGAGTTGAGAATAATTCTTGTTTTTTCTTTAGGGGAAGAGAGGCATAAGAAGACTTGCTCTGAATTGCAGAGCAAGTTAATTGAAGAACTAAAAATCAAAATCACAGTCTCATTTCAAATTATTAAAACCTTCTTAAGATTATGAATTCACATCTTTCATTTCCTCCATCACAAAGTACAAGCCCATCCACTCTTTGTTAGTGGCATTCATATTTTCCCCAATTCTCTCTCATGTCTAGGGGAAACTTTCATTAAAAAAAAAATCAGTGCTCAATAGATCAGCAAAGGCTGGGCCATTTTCCCCGGCTGTAAGGTTGGATTACAGACACTTTGAAGGTTTTTCCAACTCCAAAGGTCTATGATTTCTTAGGCCGTAGAGATCTCATAGATCTCATGAGTAAATGGCTTGAAATGGGTGACTCAGTATACTTTAGCACAAAGACTAAAAAGACTTATTGAAGTAGATCCTCTCTTTTGGTGGCAAGGGGCTTTTCAAACTTGATTTTCTCTTGGTTTAGGTAAGAATGCTGTGGGTGGGGAAGTCAAGAAGTGTACCTCCCGTCACATACAGATGGAACACATTGCTTGCTAGCACCTTTCTGCATGTGGAGGGGAAAGACATGCTAACTTAGAACATGGAGTGTGAGGAAATACAATCACACGTCCTAGACATGGGACTGATGAACATTTCAGCCCATATTCTTCAGATGAGTTTTTCATCCCAAGAAATGAATTGCGGAGCAACCAAAAAAAAAATATCCCCTCCCAGAGTCCCTCGAACAAAATCCTTAGTCAATCAAATTAGCAGAAAGCTATGCAAACTTACACAATTCTTTGGCAGCATCCTCTAATGATGTCTTCAGTGAAATACAGTATCAGAGGTCTATAAGGTTTCTAGGAAGCTCTTCATTGTGCTGTTGTAGAGTATATAAGACTGAGCAAACCTGGCAGCATTTTGGGTTCATCAAGCATTGCAAATGATTCTTCAAATGTTTTGGGTTTGGTAAAACCTAAAACACATTTTGCCAAGCACTTTTCCTCCTTAATTTTTCAAACTATGTGTGTTTTAGGGAAAATTTGAACCATATGGTTTTGATTCATTTGCTCTTATATCATTGAAATTTTTTTTCCTACAGAGCCATTTGATATCCAAGAAGTTTTCTGAGACTTTGCTATATTCATTTTCTTTAGACCCTTTCCTCCTTGAAAAGAGGAAGTTCTATTTGCAAATTCAGAGCCCACAAATTTCAAGGACCCTCTTGGTTCAGACATTTTTTATACATTTGGGCTAAATCTGAGTTATTATGAACATGTTTCCTGCTTAGTTTGAGCAGATGGGCAGGTTTTGATTTCTGGTTTAGGACCCAAACCAATAACAAAATAAGAAAATAAGTTTAAATTATCAAGGATTTTATTTTTTGAGAAAATTTACATTTTATTAATGAGTTTCCCCATTGGGTAATATTTATAGTTAGAGACCTCCTGTTTTGGCCAGGTCTTAAAAAAGGACTCAATGAATAATCGGTATTTCTGTCTTATTTCATACATAAGGTAATACAGTAGAAAGAGCATTGTCTTCAGAGTCAGAAGACTTGGGTTAAAATCCCATCTCTGATGCTTATAAGCTATGTGACCTTGGGCAAGTCATATAGCCTCCCTGGGCCTCAGTTTCCTAATCTGTAAAATGAAGGGACTGGGTCAGATGGTTTCTGAGGTTCCTCTCAGCTCTAGATCTGTGATCCTATGAAAAAATGCTCTTCAAGTATTTTGTGCTAGGTTAGATAAAAGATTGTTTGCCTTTCTCTTTAACTCAGCACCTCAGCAGCAAAGAGCAGATCTGCAGATCTCATCAGATTGATTGACTATTCATCTGTTAAGTCTGGTTTGTTCATCAGAACCTTGTAGCGATAAGAAATCCTCTTTAGAATAGATGCAGAAAGGGCTGATCTTTGGATGAGAAAGGTAATGATTTGTGGTTTAAGGGACACTGTATTCAAATATCGTCCTCTATACCCATATCACAAAGGAAAGCCTTCAACTTAGCCAATGAACTGGCTGCCTTTAAAGTATAATGTTAAAAATTGAGATTATTAGTGTGTAATGTATGTAAATTGCATATTTGGTGTCAGCCACGCTTATTATGAAGCTTCTTGGTTTCATGCATATATTTATTAGACTATCGTGGTTCCATTTCAAATTGGATTTCAATTGCTCAATGCAGTTCCTTTTGACAAACATTTGTTAATCCTGAAGCTTATTAGGGAGCAGCATTTAAGCATTAATATGTGTACACAAAATTCAAGACTGCTTTTGATTTGGCTTGTCATTTTCAGACAACAGCATTAACAATTATCTCAAATTCTTCAGATGCAAGGCAAGACAGTGACTCTTTGTCAAAACATGTTTCTTTCAATTGAAGGTGTATGAGTTTACTACAGATCGTATTGTTATATGAATGAGATATAGTGATTAAGAATGGTTTGCTGAGTTCTTTTCCTTCTCCCACTTACCCCCCTTCCCTTTCCCTAGTCTGCCCGTCTTTGACGTAGGAAGAAAATCTTTTTTACTGTGGCATGGGAATCCCTTGACCTTTTCTTGTACTGGTGATAGATGGAAAGGTAGTAAGGCTTACCCTTTTCCATGTGGATCAGGAGGCTCCTGTTTCTGAAGAGCTATTTTTCTGAACTTTTTTTGGGGCATGAATCCAGCAACTACAAGATGACTAGTATTGTCGACTCTTGGGCCATTTATTTTGCACATTTAACACATAGGTTACAAATCCTGCTGTCCCCAGCTTAGACTGTTCTTACCGTAAGAACAAGACAAGCAGGTGGCTACAGCATATTTCCTGGTGGATTCATTATCCCCCTTCCTACACTTTCCAGAAACTAATCCATGGAGGAAAACAGATTAATGGGACTGGAGAAGTATGTTTTTGGAAGCAAAGCTCAGTAACAGGGAGATCCCATGCAAAGGGGATCAGGTCTTAAAGACCTCAATGGTTCACTGTTTTCCTTGCTAGGTAGGCAGTGTTTGTAGCTTGCCTTTTGAAATTTGGAAGACTCATGCTCAAGAATGAGTCACCTCTGGCTGTACAAGGAAGAGCCAACAGGCCTTGAAATATTTCTCAGTGCTGCTGTATTAGAGTTTCAAGATGTTTTGCTCCATGCTGAAAACTTTGCTGTTAATCCATTTATTGAGTCCACATCATGTCAGAGTTGGCCGTATGGCTTGGTGGAGCTCTGTAGGTCTGTGGTTGCTACTCCTCTAGTCTAGGAGTGTCCTGGTTTTTGTCAACTAAAGGCATGCGATCTTGCATCAGCTGCCACTTTGGAGACTATAACAGATGCAAGCTAATTGGCCAGCATTATTTTCTTTCTTCCTCTTTCTTTCTTTCTTTCTTTCTTTCTTTCTTTCTTTCTTTCTTTCTTTCTTTCTTTCTTTCTTTCTTTCTTTCTTTCTTTCTTTCTTTCCTTCTTTCTTTCTTTCTTCCTCTCTCTCTCTCTCTCTCTTTCTTTCTTCCTTCCTTCCTTTCTCTCTCTCTTTTTTCTTTCTTTCTTCCTTCCCCTTTCTTAATTTCTTTTTCTTTCCTCATTCCTTTCCTTCCGCCTTCTCTTCTTTCTTTCTTTCCCTTCTTTTCTTACTTTCCTTCCTTCCTCCCTTCATCCTTTCCTTCCTTCCTACTCTTCATCCTTTTCCCTCCCTCTCTCCTTCCCTCCCTCCCTCTCTTCCTTTCTTCCCTCCCTCCCTCACTTCCTTTTTTTAAGGAAGAAATAATTGCAAATGATGGAAACTTGGGTTTTTTAGCTAAAAAGGACAACAACAAAAAATCCCTTTCTGCTGACCTTATTTTAATAGTAAATCCCTTGTCAGGAATATGGCTTTGGAGTATAGATTGTATAAATTAAATGAAATATCTGCTTCTGTTTTAGGCCCATTGAAACTACTCTGACTACTGAGTATTAAAGACTGAGTATGCAGATCCTGCTGTAACTCAGCTACTAGAATTAAAAGTTTTTCTTTGTAATCAGTAATGCACAGAAGAGTCAAGCTAGCATCAAGTATGAGGTCCGTGGCCTGAATCAACCCTTTATATGTGGCTGGAATGCAATGCAAAGCTTTTAATTCATTACTGTATTTGCAAAATGGCAATATCTAGAGAAATCTGAATACTTGCATATTTATTCAATTAGGGGCTGAATGTGGGCTTTGTACTGGGCAGACACAGAAGACTTGATTCAGTCATTAGTTGTACACTATTTGTGGGTCTTTTGGAAAAATGTGTCCTTGAAAAACAGTCTGGGTTTCATCAGAGGTGTATGCATTTCAGTGTACAGTGTAGCATTAAAAATAAAGCCCACTCTCAACATTTAGTCAATACTTGGTCAGTGAGATGTCTGACAGAATACTTTTGTGAGGGGACTTGGTGTGGTCCTCATCCCTCAGTGAGCAAAGCTGGTATGTTTTTGCACAGCCAAGTTCACCTATCTTTGCCAACTAGTAAGTCATAAAGAAGCCTGATGTGTTACTGGGATGATGCTTGTCTATTTGGACTGTGAGATGATATCTCTGTAGTTTAATCCCTTTGTGCTCCTTTCCGAAATGAAAGAAATAAATAATTATTTCGAAGAAACAATTTTTTTTTCCAGGGATCACTTGTGGCTTATTTTAGGTGGTCTGGATATGTAATCCAAACCAGGTATTCTTAATCTGTTTGGTGTCATGGATCCCTTTGGCAGTTTGGCAAAACCTATGGATGCCTTCTAAGAATAATGTTCTTAGTTGCATAGAATAAAATACACAGGTTTATAAAATAAAGGTAATTGTATTAAAATATAGTTATAATTTTTTTTTTAAGTTCGCAGGCTCCGGGTTAAGAACCCTTGGGCTCATTGAACTGTGATATTTGGTCTGAAATTTGATCCCACTCTTTGCTGTTGCTATTTTTATTTTATTTTTATTTTCAGTTCCAAATTCTCTCTCTCTGCCTCTAGCCCCTCCCCCACCCATTGAAAAAACAAGAAATATGACTCCATTCTTTGGATCTGATCCTTGATTTTGTACAATGTCATAGAAAGGAACACATGGGGCTCCATAGAAGGATTAATTTGGAGCTGAAATGATTTCCTTGATTCTTTGTCGAGTGCAGGCATCTTTTTAGGCCATCTCTTTTGATGTCCAGTTCTTCAGACTGGTACAATCCCTTCTTTGTAGATTCCAGGAAATAAGAAAAAGAATAATAATATCATAGATAAACCAATGCAGGAGAATGTAAACTTCTTGAGAGCAGTAATTATTCTCATTTTGTCTTTGAATCCTTAGCTGCCTAGCTTAGTGTCTGGTACAAGTAGGAAATTCATAAATGTTTGTTGAATGAGTAAAATATAAAAAGAAAGCAAAGGAATAAAATCACCACTGAATCGTTCTTAGGTAAGACATTATGCAGTGAAGTCTTACAAATTGTAAGGAAAGAGAAGAGAATGGGAGGGAAATGGAAAAGAAAAGAAAGAGTAGCCTACTGAGTTGGAAAACTATTGCAATGTGGGCAGGCTTCATTGGCCTGAGGGTTGTCCTGAATCTTTAAGACAGCTTGGTTTTATTACTTCTGGGCAGTGAGCTCCTGGACCAGTTGCTTAGATGACTATTGCTCCGATAACTTCTAACAGAGTAGGACAAGATAAGGGGCTGCTTCAGAATTGTGCTGAGGAGTAAGCAATGAAACATATTGTGAAGACTTGAAAAATGTACATTTTTAGAAAACAACAATCATAATAGCATCACAATCTCTAATTTATTAACGTCATTAGAATCTCGGTAAAACAGATGAACACTAGGCTTCTGGCAAGTGAGCTAAAGGCAAATGCAAGAATGGAGGACTGCCAAAGTAAAGGAAGTTATCCTAATCATTGAGGTCCATTATATGGACATTTTTGTAGGAGTAGGGATGTATAATATATTGATACGGATTGGAAGGTGGTAATTCTAAGTTATCTCTTATAACTAGAAAGTTTCCATCTCAGCAATAGATTATTGTAATGTGCTCAACAAATAGGACAGTTATACTGTGTTAAAACCAGATTCATTTGAGCAAAACTGATTATAACAGCAACATATTACTACCATGAGAGGCAACAGGACCTAGTGGGTAGAGGGCAGGTCTTGGAATGAGGAAGACCTGAGTTCTTGTCTTGCCTTTGTTATATATTAGTTGTGTGACCATGGAAAAATAATTTCTCTGTGACTTTGGCAGCCCTCTAAGTTTCTAAGTAATAGATTAGACCAATGAAAGTCTACCATCAAGAGTTCCCCACGCCTATGAAATAACAGGTGTGGACTGCCTTGAGCACCCCCCAAAAAAAAAGAATGAGAAGGACATGGCATAGCAGATAGAGTTGGACCTGAAGTCAGGAAAACCTGAGTTTGAATCCTACCTTAGGTAATTATTTGCTGGTCAAATTACTTAAGCTCTCTGTCTCAGTTTCCTCATCTATAAAATGAGGATAACAATATATGTAGCACTTACCTTAAATTTATGAGGATCAAATAAGATAATGTAAAGTGTTTTTCTAGCCTTAACACAAATGTCAGTTATTATTACTATTTCTGAAAACAATAGTCCGTATGCTTTTCATTCTTTAGAGAAAAAAGATGAACCTTCCAATAGGGACATTCTTCTTGCCTAGTTGAATACAAATTTGTTTGGGGTGTGTGTGTGTGTGTGTGTGTGTGTGTGTGTGTGTATGTGTGTGTTTGTGTGTGTGAAAACTATGTTTTTTCTATATCCACTGTATATCTTGCGTGGCTTCAGAAAGAAGTGTGCATTTCAGAAAGGCTAAGCAATAGTAATGATAATAATAGGGCAAAGGTAGTAGAAGCTGGTACCCTACAGCTCAGGCCTTCCATTAGGTTAGAGATAATGGTAGTCAGAATCACAGCTGATGAAACAAGTTTTTGGACCAAGCCAAACCATTTAGAATCAATTATTAATATTGATAGGGCACCCAAACTCTGGCTTACCATGTCATAAATGATGGCTTTGGTGGATACTCCTAACTCACTAGTTGCCTAGGCACTCCCTTCTTAGGATACTCCCTTACATAAGATCAGGAAAGAATCAACAGAAAAAAAATAGAGTTGCCATGAATTTATAGCTACGTAGTGGTTGAGTGGGAAATAGCGCAGCCGCTGCCTCTTTTACCACATGGAAGCTAAAATCAGTTCTGGCCTTGCTCACCAACAGCAAGGGAAAACATCAAGAAGCTGAGAGTGGGGTGATCAATCCTTTTGTATGGGAAGTTAGTTCTGGGGAGAGTGTCTTGAGTCCTTTTGGCTCCTCTGCCAAACATAAGAACCCTTGTGACTTCATAGCACTATCCCCTCAGTCACTCACAGCTGGAAGTAAGTTCATCAAAGTCTCCACTTGTTGGACTGAAACCAGGGAGGGAATATTATACATACTCCTGATAACCTACTAGAAAGGGCAATTTAAGTACGCTCTAAGGATTGAGTTCTCAGTGCCAGTCCTAACATTATGCTACATAAAATCACAGGGTCATAGATTTAGAGTTGGAAGCTGTTGGTTCAAGCCTCTTGGATCAGATATAGTCTGTGACTTTGGGTAGAGCACATTGTTAACTTGGTGATGAAGCGTAATTGTCTTGTGTCAGCCTTCAAGGAGTACTGTGTTCTCTGACATCTTACAGGATCATAGTACTTGTTGATAAAAGGGACTTTAGGAGGTTTGGTGGTTTGCCCAAGTTCAAACAAGTAAGAAGTAACAGTAGAGGGATTTGAATTCAGGTTCTTTGACTCTAATAAATTTAGAGTTGGAAAAGAGCTTAAAAATCATGTAATTTAACTCCCTCATTTTGCATTTAGGAAAATCAAGGCCCAGAGAGATTAAGCAAATTTTCTAAAGTTGCTCAGGTGCCAGATAGGATCTAGTACTTTCCTTTACACCACACTGTCTGCTTAGAAGTTTTTGTTTTGTTTTGTTTTTCTCCTTAGTTTTTAAATGAATGTTTATTTTGCCCCATGGTACAATCTATAACAAATAGCCAAAAGCCTATCCTTACAGAAATGGAAGCTTCTAAATTTTACCATGAATTCCCTTCATTTTTCCAATATAGCATATAAAAAATATAGCTAGGTAGTACAGTGGATAGAGCAATGGGTTTGGAGTCAGGAAGACCAGAGTTCAAATTCAGCCTCTGACACTTGACACGCTGACACTGTGTGACCCTGGGCAAGTCACTTAACCCTGTTTACCTCATTTTTCTAATTTTAAGATAAGTTGGAGATGGAAATGGCAAACCATTTGCCAAGAAAACCTCAAATGGGGCCATGAAGAGGCAGACATGAGTGAAATGGCTAAACAAAAAATAACCATACATGTATTTTTCCTTGAAACTTATTCACATGGTCATCTGGTTCAATCAGTTAACTTTAACCAAGTAAGAGACATTAGCCCAGTTGTTCCTTCTATCTTATGGGTACACACAGGGATGCTTAGTACAATTTTAAAAAACATACATCACCTAAATTTAGACACAGAGGAATTCCCACCCTCTCACCCTCTACCCCTGCCCCTATCCTTATACTGCATAGTTGGAACTTATCTTCAATTGTTTTTGAACAATGGGGATGTAGCTGGACACTGATTACCCATAGAATATGACACAAGGATAAAATATGAATCAGGAATCTCTTCTGCTTATTCTGTTCCTTAATTGTACCCTGTCTCATCCTCAAACCTTTCTCCAGTGATACTAATAGGAATTAAAGCTGACTTCAGATTTCACCTCTTCAGTTAGAAAAAAAGGCTGTGGTATGTCTGTGGTACTCTGTGCTTGTGGTATGTAAAGCAGCTACTCAGGCTTAGGAAGTTAGCAGGGGGCTGTCACCAACAGCAGCCAGGCTCAAGTCATGCCAACTTCCCAAGCATCCTTGAAGAAAGGAAAAGAAATTTCCTGGTGGAGTTAGTCCCATTGTGTCTCCTCATAACAGGTAGGCTTCCAAGGCAAAAGCCAATGAAGAGTTTTGTCTGATAATATTAATTTATATGAGCTTAGTTTGTATTTCAGTATCTGAGCTGTGTACCCGAGTTCATAGTTGGCTTGCAATGGTGTGTGTTTGTTGAAGACAGAAACAGTGCAGCGATTCTTTAAAGGGAAACAACATATGTTCGCTTCTGGATATTTTTACTTTGCAGGCTGTTAAAAGGCTGACTTAAAAAACAGCAGTGCATTTTGGTGCTGGGAGATGCCTAATCACCCCACAGCTCTTTCCCTCTGGACAGGACAATTAATAGCTTATGTGTCCTGATATGTTCATGAAATTAAAGCAAGGTATGCAGCCCACTTTTCCACAGGCATTTTCAATCCAATTCAGCACACCCTCATTAGGTGCTTATGATGTGCAAGGCATTGTACTAAGCCTTTGAAATATAAAGATCGGTACCTACTCTCTAGGAGCTTAGGGTAGATGACATTTATACAGCTCGTTAAGGTTTACAAAGTTCTTTATGTGATTAACTAGTTTCATCTTCAGGATAAGTTTGTGAGGTAGGCATTACAAATACTGTCATTCTCCTTTTACAGAAGAGAAATTGAGAAAGTAAAAGTGACTTGTCCAAGGTCACATGGCTAGAAAGATTCAGAGGCAGGGTTAAAGCTCAAGTGCCACTGCTGCCACTGTGGGTTTTCACCCACCTCCCAGCCCCCATTACAATCTAAGAGGCAGGGAAAAGAGAAGTACAGGAGTCATGGTAAGAAAAGTATGATAAGTATAAATTAGAAGGTTAGTAATGTGCTACAACAGGGGTTCATAACCTGGGATCTGTGAACCTAAAAAATACTGATAATGATTTGATACATTTGGTTTCATTTGTTTTATGAATTTTTACGTGTTTTATGTGTTTAAAAATGTTATTCTAAGAATGGGTTCACGTCGATAGGTTTCATCAGCTTCCAAAGAGGTCTATCAGAAAGAGAGAGAGAGAGAGAGAGAGAGAGAGAGAGAGAGAGAGAGAGAGAGAGGAGAGAGAGAGAGAAGAAGAAGAAGAAGAAGAAGAAGAAGAAGAAGAAGAAGAAGAAGAAGAAGAAGAAGCAGCTTGAGAATCCCTGTGTTACAAGAACTCAGGGTAGAGAGAGAATTTTAGCTGTGTGTGAGAATATGAAGGGTTTGGGTTGAATATAGAATATGAGGTGGAAAGAATATAATTAAGGCTAGAAAAAAAAATTGAGGGCAGGTTTTGGAAGGCTATGAATATAGTGATCAGGAGTTTATAGTTTACCTGGAAGGAAATGGAGAGCTAACTGTTGGGTTTAGAGCAGAGGTGTAACTAGTGCACAAGGGTCAGGTACCTCAGGTAGTGAAGGACAGATTGGAGACGGGAAGCAGAAAGAATAATTCAGAGACTTCAAGGAGAAGGCAAGTAGTATTGAGGGCCTGAATGCAGACGTTCTAGAACAAATGATTGCCAAAGTGATCTGCTCATGTGCTCATCCTTTGGAGGACTGCTGGGGGTCTGAGAAATTTTCTGAAGTGAAAAGCATTAACAGCAGGTAATGGCATTCCTCTTAGAAACAGTTGGAGAGTATCAGTGTTAAGTGATGAATGAGGGTATCTGACCCACATCTGTTTTACATTAGAATGGAACATTGCCCTGACATAGTCAGGAGCATTTGTCAAGATTCCCTGGACAGAGCTTCTGTAAATTATATGCCGCAAATGTGTCAGGGTCAGATAAGAGGATATCATTAACGCCACTGAAGTTTACTCAGGATTCTGTCAGTCCAACTTAATATGTTAACGGCCAACAATTTTCCTTGAGCTGTTTCATTAAATCTTTCATTCATGGGAGGGAAAAAAAAATATGTATCTCTACCCTTCCCCCCAATAATGCACATGTTCTTTTCTCATAAATCATATTAATTGCAGACATGGTCACAAAGCATATTAAATGCAGGCATGCGTAAATGAATTAAAACATATGAGAATTTTATTATGCCTATGGTGGGTCAAATACCAACTGTATTAATGGGCAAGAACCTTCCTTTAAGTATATAAGCCTTTTTTTTTTCCTTAATGGTTTTTATTTTGCTGCTAATCGGTGGACATTATATGATTGTTCCTAATGAGCCAGAAGCCATCATCTATTCTTAATTCTTCCAGAAGTGAAAAAAATACTCAAATCCATGCTTTGGGTTTTCATTATTTTTTTGGAAATTAATCCATCTAGCATGCTGCTATGGATTTAACCTGCCCTGAAGTTTTAGATTCAGAGAAACTATTTTATGATATCTATATTTGGAGACAGATATTCCTAAGAATTGTTTAAACACAAATCATTCCCACAATTTCTTACAGAACATTAAGGCCAGGCACATGTATCACTTAAAGGATACTTACTATACTCTATGCAAAAAATCACAAGCAACATATGAATCAATATTCCCACTTACACTCTTTCCTCACTTGACAAAGGCAGAAAGTTGTAAAAAAAAATGTGGATTTAAGAATCCCTTTACTAAAGCTGAACTAAACTGGGCATTTTCCCTTTAGTGGCCGGCTAGGTAGGCACCGGCCGTGCCCTTCCTGTAACTCCTTGTATGGGTGATAAGGTCATAAGCCATACTTTGAGAGAAACCTTTGCCTTCAGGCGACTTCCCGCTTGGAGCTTTCAAACAGACATGAGCAAAAATCTAATTATTTAGATGCTAATCAACTGCAGGATAATTCCTAAGGCATTTGAATCCGAAGAAGATATTTTCAGGAAAACCTCTCCTATTTAAGTTTAGATTTTTCAGCCTTGAAGTTGCAGACACAGAAACTTAACTATTAAATGACTCCAGAAATGGACAGAATTGGCTGAAAAACTGTGAATAAGTGATTTTTGTGTGTGTGTGTGGGGAAGGCAGAAGGTTTGTTCCTGGGGCTAAAATACGGCTAGTGTTTTATTCAGTTGCCTTTTGGAGGAAGGGTACCCCAAGAAAATGAAGCCTTGTTATTAATCAGGCCAGTGCCCTATGTATAAGACTTAACAAAAAGAACATTGAAAGCATTTGAAGTGTTTGAAGCAGGGGCACATCTGGTCAGCTGAAATAAGAAGGAAAAGAGAGCCTCACACCAATGGTTCTTGTGGAGGAAAAAGAAGCCCCCAGATGTGCACAGTAATTTGCTAAATCGTTTTAGATTCTTGATAAACTCAGTGCATTTTCAATTGAGGGCATAACCAGAGTGTGTGTGCCAAGACAAATATTTTCCAGACACATAATTTTAAATGTAAATCTTAATTTCGCCTGCAGTTTTTATCTTTTAAATTTAATCTCACAATAGGAAAATTAATTCAAGGGAAATATGGCATGAAGCAAACATAAAGAGTTCGTTTTTCCTGAACCATATAATTTTCCCATCAGATATAAACAATCTATCTGGAATTCTGAAACTAGAGAAAAAGTCAGAAGAAAGCTTGGAAAATTTCTTTAATAAATAAATAAAATTGAGGGACACAGCTAGGAATTTACAAATCAAAATGCAGTATTTAAAAAAAATAAAGGATGCCTTCCCAAAGAGAGTAAGATAGTAAATATGGCGCATTTTGATAAGGGTTGTAACATTTGGGAGCCTTCTTTAGACTTCACTTAGGTGGGTAGTCACACAAAATGTGGGAACGCAAAAAAAACCAAAAACTTTTCAGAGTACACAATATTTGGCGATTTTTAAAAAGAAAATCTCAGGTGATTACATATGCCCAACTTACATTTACTGGAATGGAGCCTGAATAGGGATGAAAAGCTGTGGAATTTTTCTTCTCTCCCTTTAGTATTGCCTGTAAAAGACAATTCACTTGTGCTTGAATTGCTATGTGTTTTGTCTTTAATTTTTTAATGGCCTTTAAATGTATATTTAAAAATCAAATAAACAGTAAAAATGTGAGCAAGCAGTCCAGGATTCATGAGCCATCTCTCTTATAATAAATCAACATGTGAATTAAACAAGAAAGAACAAAGAATTTGTTAAAAATTGATTAAATTTAGCCACCTGATCATAAGTAATTGCAAGAAAAATGCACTTTGAAAATAATACAAAAAACAATTTTGCCATAGTCCTTAAAAGGAAAATGCAACTGGAAAATATTTTCTGCCCATGTTGGTGGTGCTCTAAAAAGCTCATTTCTCAAGCTTCACTTGCTGGAGAAGAAATTCCTATAGCTTCCCTCCTACCACATGAAATACAGAACTGCCTTTTAAAGAAACAAACATAAAAGTGTAATGTGACCCTTCCATAGAGACTTGAGGTTTTAAATTATGTTAATGGAAAATAAAGTATATATTTTCTATTGATATCCCATATATATTTTCTGATCTGAATTTCCTTGTTAATTTCTTAATTATAGCTCATCTACATCAATCTGTCTCAAAGTCAAATAAGGAAAGCTGAAAGCCAAGTTTGGATAGCAACATCTTTTCTATTACAATCACTTACAATCTTCAACCTGAGAGGCAGGATGAGAGCTATTGGAAGGATACGCCTAGATAACTACTGGTGTGCCTAACAATAGAACCCATTCTCAGAGGTGGTAAAAATGTGATTTATGTAAATTTTCTAATCAAGAGGCTTTTTCAAAAGAGCAAATTTAGTAAAATGTCCACAGTTCTTCCTTCATGATGATTTCTTAGAGATGTCTAACAGAATTTCCAGTCTTTTCCCTCCCCACCCATTGCTGCTAAATCAATCCTTTTCCCGTTGCCTGTAGGATGAAAGGCAAACTACTCAGCTTAGTATTTAAGATCCCACACTGTCAGGCTCAGACTTACTTGCGATCTCAACTTCCCTCTATTTACTGCATTCCAGCCAAGTTAGTATACTTGGCTGGTCCCCACACTTTACATCCTGTCTCTTGTCTCTGCACATTTTTCTCAGGCTATTTCCCTCTCTTGGAATGGGATCCCTTTCCATCTTCAT
This sequence comes from Phascolarctos cinereus, assembly GCF_003287225.1. Classification (NCBI taxonomy): domain Eukaryota; kingdom Metazoa; phylum Chordata; class Mammalia; order Diprotodontia; family Phascolarctidae; genus Phascolarctos; species Phascolarctos cinereus. The sequence goes on from NW_027556180.1 coordinate 63,415,787, forward strand.
CTTCCAGAATCTTCTTCTTTCAAGGCTCAGCTGTTACCATTGATTCCCCCTTCTAACTCAGATTTTCTTAGAGAACTTTATTCAGATTTCTCCTTTGCCCCTTTCACACACTCTACCTCAAGTATGCTAATTGGTACACATGTTGTATTCCTCCCCTGCTTATTGGAATCTAAGGTCCTGAAGGTTATGCACTGTGTCATAGATCAAAGATGACAGTATTGTAAGTCATCTAGAGCTAGAGGGCCATATAGTCCAATCCCTTCATTAATATTGCAGTGGACCTCAGAGGTCATCTTGTTCCATCTCTTCACTTTACAGATGAGGAAGCAGAGGCCCAGGGATATTAAGCAAGTCAGTTGCCCAGGTAGTAACTGGTAGATTTGAGATTCAAATTCAACTTTTACTCCAGACCTAGTGCCGTTTTCATTATGCCACACCGGGATGAAAAACAAAACAAACTTTGTATCTTCAGGAACAAGCCTACTATCTTGCACTCAGGGCAAGCTTAATTTAATTTGTCTAGTGAGTTTATGAATAATGTGTAAGGAGTTATCATTAAAGCAGCTGCTAAGGGCAGTCATAGGATTTAGGACTGGAAAGGACCATAAAGACCATCTGTCCCCAATCCTTTCATTTTATAGATAAGGAAACTAAGACAAATACTATTGGTACTATCTACTTTCATGAGTTTGTTATGAGGAAAACTGCCTTATAAATCTTAAAGTGTGATGTAAATGTGAGTCCTCCTGACGTTGTTCTTTCTCTTCTTCCTCCACTTTCCTTCTCTCTCCTTCCCTATATCCTGTTTTCTTTCTCCTTTCCCTTCCCTTTTCCTTCTCTTCTTTCCTAACTCACTTCCACCTTCTTCTCCTTTCCTTGTCTTCTCTCCTTTTCTTCCTCTTCCCCTCCTCCTTCCCTCTTCTCACCTCCTCCTCTTCTTGTCCTTCCATCTTCCTCCTTCCTCTTCCTTAACTCCTTTCCTCCTCCTATTTCCCCCTTCTTTTTTCCCCTCCTCTTCTCCAATTTGCTACACCTCATCTTTCTCTCCTTCCCTTCCTTCTGGCCCATCCTCTTTCCATCCTTGTCTGTTCTCCTCCTTTTCATTCTTTCTACTTCTTTCTCTCCCTATCTTCCCTTCTTTCCTTTTCCTTCCTGCTCCCCTTCCCTTCCCTTCCCTTCCATTCTCTTTGACCTCTTTTTCCTACTCTTCCTTCCCTCCCTCTCCTTCTTCCGTTTCTCCCTCCTCTCCCACTTCTATTCTTCCTCTTCCTCCAGTTCCTGCAAAAATACCGGGGTCTGTTTGAGTGTGCTGATGGAAACACTCCAGAACTTTACACGCCACTGCAAAAGATACTAGCCCTTGAAGGTCAATGATACATTCAAACTCAATCCAGGGAATGGATCTGATATATAAGCAGTCCTCATTTCTTCACTCAATACATTCTCTGCAGATAAGTAGAGATGAGGTTCTTGCTGGCTTTCAAAGCTGTTTCACCTGAAAAAAACATGTGTCAGAGGATGAAAAACATTTATCATGCAAATGTACACAGCTACCAACTTCAGGAGAAATACTGCTTCCTTTCCCCCCTCCCCCAACTGCTTAAACATACTGATTTGACTGTCCATTCTATCTGTCCTTTAGCTAACAAGCCTAGTGATTGAATTCAGAATCCTGGTCTTCCATAAGGAATCTCTGAGGCCTAGCTACCAATTTAAGACTTTTTTTTCCTCATGTAAGTCTTCCTGTGTCATTGGCACTTTTTATTCATGGATTGGCACAGTAGCAACTTAGAATTTTTGTTTTGGACCAATTTGGTGTCTTATTAATGGAACTAATTTAAAGTAAAGAATTTGGTTCCTCCCTCTCAGCACCTCTTTTCTTGATTCCTGACTGTGACATCCTCCATCTTTTTTAAAAAAGCGTTGTACTTTTACTTTTTTAATGTTAGTTATGCGCACACAGATTTCCCATAATAATTGTCTCTGAGCAAGACCTACTTTTTCAAGCATTCTCCAGACTCAAAAAGCACAGCATTTTTGTCTGATAAAACAAAATATGCAATGAGTAAATTTCCATGAGTTTTCTTTGCTTAAACTGGAAAACCTCAAGTGTAGCTCTTGGTGGGTGGGGGGAACCAACCACTGGAGAATGAGTAATTTTTAAAAAATATTTTTTATAGTTTTTTAGTTTTGTTCAAGATTGGGAGATAAGGACACAAAATCATGACTTCTCAGCATCTAGCTGCGGTGTATGACTTTATGGTACTCTTACTGTTTGCAATATTGGCTAGACCCTTACAAAGGAAAGCCCTTGTGTTACAATGATTCTGCGTTTGTTTGGAGTTGTGACAGTCTACTGCTGTTAATTTGATTTTGTAGACTGCCCCTCACCCTACCCCACTATGCCCCAGGGTATCTCTAGGTTATAGTTGAGAATCAGCTGTAGATCCTTATTTTCTTTAGTGCCTTTAAAAATAAGGATGTTGGCCAATATTTTAATTGAAATAAGAGAAAAAAGGAAAATAAATCAGCAATTTTGAAATTTTAAATTACTTATTTTAGGTTACTATAGCAGCCAAGAGGAGGATAAGAAATAATGTTATTTTCCAGTTCCAGTTAACTATACAATGCTGAGTGAATACATAATATATAAAACATGATTCCAAATTAAATTTTAAATGGAAAACCCACAATGTTACATCACTGAATCTGGTCTTACCACTGATTTGCTCCTTCTCACAACTGACAGGAATTGGTCTGCGGTTTTGGAGGGGATGAAGCTAGGGAAGGCATTCTGTAACAAGGTCAAGGGAAGGAGAATATGAATCTCAATTACTTGAGATATAAATTTCTTGCTTTGTGCTTTGTGTTATGTTTGAATCTCACTTTATTGACAAATATATAACTTCTGGCACCCTTCCTGGTCATAGCAAGTTTAAAAAAATGAGTTTTAGAACTTTTATGAATGAGGGATGCCATGAAATGGAAAGTAAGGTATGTGAGAAAGGTTGGAGAAAACAAGGTAAGTTAGGAAGGGAAAATGAATAGCTATGGAGGAGATAGTGTCCCTCTCTGTTGAGTTGACTAGACATTGGATAGGATTAAAACTCACTGACAGGAAACTGACCGCAGATATAAAGATCATTGGACCAGTTTCTAAAGGGCTTTATAATATCTTTTCTGGCCATTTTCTATTCCCCTAATCCAAGCACAGGCTTTTCTGCATGTAGGAAGATGGGCAAGATAGATTTTTAGTAGTTCTTTAGCATGGTGGTTCTCAAAGTGTGGTCCAGAAACTCCTGGAGATCCCTGAGATACTTTCAGGGGGTCTATGAGGTCAAAATGCATTTTCATAATAATGCTAAGACATTTTAATAGCTAATACAGTGTATATAAATAGACATGACTCACATAAACAAAAGTCCTGGGCGGGGGTCTTCAATAATTTTTAAGAGTAAAAGGGTCTGGAGACCAAAAAAAATTTAAGAACTAATACTCTAGTGCTTTAACGCTATTAGATGGGGAGTATAGTTTTGTGGTTAGAACTAAGGCTTATGAGTTTCTATTCCTTCCCTATGCTGGGAATTTTTTTTTGGGGGGTGGGATACATTTTAACTTTTCTATTCCTCAGGTTTCCTAAATTATAACAGAAATAATGTTAGCTTAAGAACTACTTTGAGACCTTTACATTCACAAAATTCTAAGGGGAGATAGTGTTCATTCTTGGATGTTTGTACTAAGTGCCTGTTCGGCACTTAAATTAAGACACTGTTTGGTTTTTGAATGGTCCTTACCCTCAAGGTACACAAATAAGTAAAAGTAGTTTTGAGGGTAGGAACTTTTCAGGTATCATAGCCCTGACCTTATGGGAGAGTTTCAGGGATGGTGTGTGGGCTGAGTGTTTCACTGAATTGTGTGAACTTCAGGAAGTTATTCAATCTTCTTGAGTTATGGTTCTCCAGCTGCAAAATTAATTAGGCACTTACCTCCATCACCAGGGTGTGGCAAGGGTCACTGAGCTAATGTTTGTGAAACACTTCAGCATCCTCATCTGAAAGTTGTTAGGTTACTGAGATGTTATTTGAAGAAAGAAAGAAAGAAAAGCTTTCATGCTCTCCAGGACCATTGTCACAACAAAACAGACTCTTTCCAACATATTTCTATTTCTGGTTCTTCTGTCTTTATCATACAAAGCTACTCTTTTTTTTTTAGCTTTTCTGCAAGTGCAAAGTATGTTTGTATAGAAATTAAATAAAAAACATAGGGCATGAAAAAAGGATTTTTTGTTGCTGTTTAAGAGATCAATACTATTAATTTTTCTTTGTTAAGATCCAGTTAAAGTATCTATGCTTCCCTTGGGTAGGAGGGCTTATGAAACATCCAGATGTAATGTTTGATCAGACATCAGAGAGAAAATATGTGAGCACATGTGGTGCCTCTTTCCACCTCCCCATACTTCCCAAAATACTCAAACTAAAAGGTATCATTTAGTTGTATGCTGTGACTACTTTATTCCCTTGGAACATGTAGGTCAGGCTCTATCAGTATATTTCCTTGTGAATTAAAGAATGAAGTCTCACAGTATTTTTCTAGTCACCTAAAAGATACAATTCTTTGTTTTACTTTCTTCACTCTCTCTCCTTTCTTGTAGGTGATGGGACTCTTGACTAACCATGGTGGGGTACCTCACCAGCCTCAGACTGATTATGCTCTCTCACCTCTCACTGGAGGCCTAGAACCAACCACTACAGTGTCTGCGAGCTGCAGCCAGAGACTAGACCATATGAAGAGCTTAGACAGTCTGCCAACATCTCAGTCCTATTGCCCACCAACCTACAGCACCACAGGTTATAGTATGGATCCTGTCACAGGCTATCAGTATGGACAATATGGACAAAGTGAGTACTAGGTCTCTTGAAGGGGGTGATTAATTGCTCTTGGAAATTTTACCTTTGCATTATTTCTTTGCACTATGTAAAGGGGATGGAAAAAATTATTAATTTAACCATTATGATGTAATTATATATGCCTGTAAGAATGTATGTATCTATAATAATGACATTTACATAGCACTTTAAGGTTTGCAAAGTGCTTTGAATACATTTTCTCATTTGTGCCTCAAAACAGGCCCATGAGGTAAGTGTTGCAGATGTTATTATCCCTATTTTATAGATGAGGAAACTGAGGCTCAAAGGGTTAAATGGCACACCCAAAGTCATACAGCTATTAAGTGTCTGAGGTGGGATTAAAACTTGACTGCTTCAAAATAATAGCTTACATTTATATAGCATCTTAGTGTTTGCTTTCTATATATTAGCTCATTTAACCCTTTGGCAATGTTTCTAGAGTGGTGCTATTATTATGTCCTTTTTACAGATAAGGAAATTGAGGCTCAGAGAAGTTAAATGATTTGTCTTGGGTCAAATAGAATCTGACATGGGATTTGAAATCATCTATGTCTATCTAACTATCTTTAATTTATCTGATCCATCCATCCATACATACATCCATATCCATCTATCTGTATTATTTAGCTCCTGTCGTTCATAAATCTGTCTAATCCATCCATTTTATCATCCATCCATCCATCTATCTACCATTCATCAATCTATTTATCAAATCCATCCATGTCATCTATTATTCTACATAATCTGTCTATTAATAATTCATCAATTTAATCTATCCGTAGTCATCTATCTTATCTAACTTCTATCATCATCCATCTAATCTATCTATCTATCTATCTATCTATCTATCTATCTATCTATCTATCTATCTATCTATATCTGTCCATCTATTCATCCCAGAATCAGATCTATTACTGAGATACTGGATCATATAAGGTTTGGTTGCATAATTATTTTCTTAAGTGATGTCAACAACATCTTGATATTATTAATTGCTGAGACATGAAACCTGATTGCCATTAGGTAAAACATAAGGGTTGGCCAAGATGATATAATCACTGGCAGCCCAGTATTAGAAACACATGCTCTTAATGAGGTCAGCTCAAGACTCATTATAGTATATACTCCCACATACACAGAGGTTTGTCAAACTTGTCCCAGGAATAAAAATATTAGTCCCTATCCTTTGATACCCCGGTATTAAATATGACATGGTCAACCTGTAGCTGATGTTACCCCTTGCTGTGAAGTTGTCACAGCCTGACTTAAAAAGCTCCTTTTGCTCTCTTTCAGGTGCCTTTCATTATCTGAAGCCAGATATTGCATAAATGAACTGTCCACTTTGAGTTCAGTCTGGTCCTGTTTCCAGTCTCCATTACATAGACAAGAAGAATCCTCTCTGAAAAAGTCAACCCCTTTGGTGGTGGGGGGTGGGGGAGGGTCATTGTGACAGAAGGTACGGGAGAGTTGTTTTCTTTCTCCAGTAGTTGTTTTCAAAGTACTCTTGGACATGTTGGACAAAACAGGTGAGAAGAGGAAGACCTTAGGCAATACAAGACCAGTGGGGCTTTTTAAGGCAATGCTTTAACATGGCCACACATCAAAATACTCAAACTGTTTAGTGCTGACTGAGAGAACACATTCCATTCTCGCTCCTTTGAGAAATATCCGGCCTGATTTGGACAAGCAGAATGTTCTAAAACTTAGCAGCCCGATGTTGTCGACTAGAACTTGTTGGATGTCCAATGTTGACATTGCTACGATTTTTGAACTGCTCAGTTTCTGAAGCGTGAGCAGAGAGGAACCCTCTAATCTTACACACTGGAAATTGACATCCACAGTCAATATCACCCTCTTTTGGAAGTTAGGATAGATATAAAGGACTTCCAGGATAAATTATTGATGATATTCTCTTTGATAATCCAGTTGTCAATAAAGGTCATAAGCCCATTTTGCTAACGGGAAATGGTATAAAGTGAAGAGGAAAGAAAGAAAGAAAGGAAGAAAGAAAGAAAGAAAGAAAGAAAGAAAGAAAGAAAGAAAGAAAGAAAGAAAGAAAGAAAGAAAGAAAGAAAGAAAGAAAGAAAGAAACTTGGTTGTGTCCTTTGGAGCGGGCTGAGGTGTGTGACTTTTTCCTAATCCCATGTTAATATTTGGAAGCAAGGAGGGGGGAAAACAGTGACGTTGATTTCCAAGACTGCCTAACAATGTGCAATACTGTGTACCTCACAGAAGCTTTGGAAACATCCAAAGTGATATAAATAGAATCAGAACTATATTTTTGCAGGTTTTTATTTTTTCAGTACATAATTCAGTGTGGTAAAATGCAGAGATATTGCAGTTTGCTGGACAACCGAAATCCAGTTTGCTCCTTATAATTCAAGACCATGTCAGAGAATAATGCTTTTTTTAAAAAAAGATTACGTTTACATTCTTTTGTTTTTTACAGAAGACAGGGCAAGAAGAGAAATGCCCATGTGGCTGACATGTAATTTTAAGTTATGCGATGATATCCAATATTAAAAGATTATAGGAATTGAGGTTTACATAAGTTTGTGTTGTGACATTGTAGAATGTCAATAAATTTGTGTTTTGAAATATTAAGAGGAACAGGAAGATGGAAGGCAGTGTTATTTATTTCTCTTTATTCTTTGAACAATGAATGAGGTAGGGCACAAATACATTCCTTTTAGCATTAAGGACTATGAAGTAGGGAGTTAGTGAGCCTAGGCATAGTACAGAGATTAGTACATACATTGGTCTTAAAGGATGATGGACAAAAGAAATTCTTTGTGTTGCAGCCTCTACCAACAACAACGTGTTGTAAAAATGTCTTTCATGTAAAAAGTGCAGTAAATATTTACTATTTATAATGAATAAACGGTTATGAAAACTTGCAAAACCCTGATTTCTCCCCTTGAAAATCTGATGAATTAAATGTTTTTTTAAAAAATTATCTGGAAATGAGGTTCCTACTTGACACATGACCTTCAGGCTGTATTTTTCACATCAGAACATAACCCAGACAAATAATACCGTATGTATGCCCCACACCCCTGTGCCCTGAAAGATGGTCTTTATGCATTGAGGTATTTAAGATTGAGGTATACATTTTCACAGGTGTGGCATCCAGAATAAACCTCCAATCCCACTTTTGCTTTCTAACTCTGGTTCTCAGACCTATCAAATTCCTCTACTATAGCTTTGGCTTCGTGTTTTCCCTTGGACTCCACTTCTCTGTCTACATTCCCTGTTGATCTGTCAGCATGTCTCCCCTACCCAGAAATCCTGGGATGCCTCTAATACTATAGAAATCCTCATTCACGACATTTATCCACCTTTAAGTTGACAGCTCGCTTGGATTCTGTCATAAAAGTGTTCTTATCTACCCTCTTACATGCAGAAAGATCTGAAAGCCTCTGGCTTCATTCTTTAAAATTCTTAGAGACTGCCCTTTATTGCATTATTCAATACAATGACAATAATTATAGCTAGCATTTATATAGTTCTTACCATACACCAGGTACTGTGCTATTATTATATTTGTCTCATTTGATCCTCACAATAATTCTGGGAGTTGGTACTATTATTATCCTTATTTTATGTATGAAGAAACTGAGGTAAACAGATATTTAGTAACTTGCCCAGTGTCACACAGCTAGGAAGGATCTATGACTTCATTTGAACTCAGGTCTTCCTGACTTCAGGCTCATTACTCTATCAATGGTACCACTTAACTACCAATGATAGATTCATAATTGGAAGGGACCTTAGTGCATAAGTCATGCTGTCACACCCTAGATCTTTTTCCTCAAATCTAGTTTTGTATATGAAGAAACTGAGACCCAGGGAAGTTGAGTTACGTATCTGCCCAATTTAGGTCTTTTAACTCCATCCCAAGTCCTCTTTCCACAGCAACACCTCAGCTTATTTTATGAATCCTGCTTCCCCACCCCTTCTTTCATACTCCCACTTTTCTATTTAAATGGCAGAACCTTGCCTGACAGTCCTGTATTTAACTGTTTCTAAAAGATCTCACCATTTTCCCTTCATTTTACCAGTCCTCTACCACTATGTCTAGCCTTGTTTACACATGTTAGAACCTCATCCTAGGCACCACCCAACAACAGCATTGGACATGCAATGGATGGGGAGAAATGCCAAGTGGGGGACATGGAGACTTTTGGCAGTACGTTAACTTTATTTATCGTTGTTTTCAATCATGAAACCTAGTTTATATCAATTTCAAGAAGAACATGACTGAAATACAGGTGGGGCCACGAACCTTCCCTTCCTGATGGAAGAAAACATTTTGTTATTGCTTATTGTAGATTTAAGCTGTTTTTCTATTAGAAACCTAGGTTCTAGTAAACATTGGAAATGGATGGGAAACAGGGAGGGGAAGATTAGATCCAAGATGCATGATTACAAGTAGAGCACAGGGAGGTAGGTGGAACAAGACGGTAGGTGAGAAAAGGTGTAGGTTGTTCATTGGTATCTATTATCTCAGATCCTGAGAAGGAAGGATGGGTGGGTGAGCAGGGAAGTCCACTAGCCACCAACTGACACAGATTGAAAACAAGTTGATCTGGGAGGGGATCCCTGTTGGGAGCAAAATGGAAACTTGACGCTTTTGGAAGGAAATAAGGGAAACCTACTCTCATGACCTTAACAATAACAATCTTTCTATGTAACATTTATAATATCTATGCTTTGCAAAGCCCTTCACATATGTCAACCTTGTTTGATCCTCACAACAACCCTGAAAGGAAAATGCTATTGTTATGATCCCTATTTTATAGATGAGGAAAATGAGGCTGTGCTTAAATGATGCACATATGGTAACATAACTAATATGTTTGAGGTAGATTTGAACTCATGTTTTCCCTGAGTCCTGGACAGTGCTTAGATTATACCACCTCATTGCAATGTAATTAGAAAAGCCAATATTTCTCCAAAGAGGGCAAAGTTATAGGCCATAACTGGCTAGTAGATTTGCTTCAAACAAACTTACCAGGATAGAGAGAATGAACAAATAATAATAGCTAATAGCTGATATTCATATAATAAAGTTTGCAAAGAGCTTTGCAAAAATCTTATTTTATCCTCATAACAACCATGGTAGGTAGGTGCTAATATTACCCCTACTTTACAGATGAAGAAACAGGCAGTGAGGCTAAATGATTTGCCCATGGTCACCCAGCTGGTAAGTGTCTCAGGCTGAATTTGAACTCAGGTTTTCCTGAATCAAGATCCATTGCTTTCTCCACTGCAGCCCTCTACCTGACAAGGAGGATTCAAGGCAGGAATATGCTGAAGCCAGCTCTGATTGGCTTTAAAGAGCCAACTTTTCAATTTTCAGTGCAAACATCTACAACTCAGAGACTGACACACACTATAAATCAGGTCTTGAATTTTTTTGTTGATTTGTTGACTTTAGAAAGCAATGGAGAAAATATTAATAATGCATATTAAACTTTAAAGGGTCTCAAAGAGATAGCTAGTTAATACAGTAGATAGAGTGCTGACCTCAGAGTCAGGAAGACCTGAGTTCAAATGTGACCTCAGACAATCACCAGGGCAAGTCACTTAATGTTTGTTTACCTCAGTTTCCTCAACTGTAAAATGGAGATAATAATATTACCTACTTCATAGGGTTGTGGTGGGACTCAACTAAGACAGTCTTTGTAAAAAGTGATTAGCACAATGCCTGTGCTCTTCAAATGCTTATTCCCTCATGTGTGCATTTTTACCCCACAGAAGCCAGTTGTTAAAACATTTATCAACACACTACTAGCTTAAAGGCAAAAGAAAGTTTCTAGGAGCCAGAGCCAGGGAGATGTACCAGAGGAAGAAGGAAGTCAATGCAGAAAAGTGTAGGCCTTAAAAAGGAATCTTGGGAGGCTAGGGAAAGGTTAACTTTGCTTAGAACACTAGAGGATAAGACAAGGACTTCTATAGTCCATCGCCAGTGAGACTGATGACTAAGGAAGTGGCCTTGGAAAACTCAAGCTCAAGAGAGGATTTATGGGACTGGGGATGGTGATGGTAGAGGAAGAGAAGGACATGCCCATAGTGGGGAAAAAAACAAAACAGGCTTGACCTAGACTAGAGAAACATTCTAGAAGGGCTGAGACCCCAACCAGCCACGGGGTCAGAGAACCTCAGAGCTGGAAGGGCCCTTAGCAGCCATCTAATGCAACATGTTCCTCCCAAAGACACCTTCTAAAGACAGCTGACTAGTAATTATCCAGAAATCCCCCAGTAAAGGAATTATACTAGGGACTGAGGCCATTGTCAACTCTGATTGTTAGGAAGTTTTTCCTGTTTTAAAGCCTCAAGCTGCCTCGTTACAACTTCCACCCATTTTTTCCTTGTCTTAGCCTTTGGGGTCAAACAAGATGAGTCTAATCCCTCTTTGATGTGACAACTTTTCAAATACATGAAGACAGCAGTTTTGATAGCCCAATCTATTGTGGCTAGAACACTAGAGATTGATTTAACATTCAGCCCAAATAGGACTGGGCCAGTTGTCTCTGAAGCCAACACCTGGAAGAAGAGAGAAGAGAACACACCGAGAAGAGAGGGGAAACTAAGAAAGACCAAGGCCTAATTTCCTGTATATTGATATATAGGACCAGAGCTTCTTGTACATTTTCCGTTGATATTTTAACCCTTTGTATGCTTCCTTGTTGCAATAAAAAGCTTAAAAATGGGAACTTTAGTGGTGTGGAATATAAGTTCATGATAAAATTCTCTCCTCTAACCTTCCAATGTCTGTAAACAGAACCTGGAGAGTTATATGAGGCAGGTAGAGGTTAGACTGATTTGTCCAGGGTTTCTCAAGGAGCAAGTGCCAGAGGCGGATCTGAACCCAGGTGTACCTGACTCTTTAATGCTGACACTTTATCTACTATCCTAAACTGCTGCCTAGAGAGAGAAGTGTCATTGAAAAAAGAAAACAAACAAAAATCCTTGCGTCTAGACAAAGCTAGGCTGGTTAGTAAGGAATCCAGGCTAAAAGAGATGCAATGGCAATCAGAAACCAGTAGGGGGAGCTATCCAGCAAACCAAGTCCTAGCATTTATTGGGAGAAGAAAAGTTGGGGATTGTGGGATGCCTTCAGAGGCGCCATAATGTATAAGATGCCAGCAAAAAATATGGTCCAATTCATCAATCCCATTTCACAAAAATCTTGTTAGAAATGCAGGACATGTAAGACATAACTCAAAAGAAATGTGGCTATAATGCTACCATTTCCCCTCTTGTCTCTGTCTCAGTATTGAAGATCTCTTTGTATTCCTCCAGTTTCTTAAGTCTCCATATTGGTTTCTTTTGAGTCTTGTGCTCTGGTTATCTCTTTTCTCCGCCTTCATTTTAATCTCTCTGTTTCTCTATTTTTATATTGCTTTATTTATTCTACTCATTTCTTTTCTTGTTGCTTGACCTATTTATTTTGTTTTTCCTATTTATCAGCTTCTATATTTCATTTTTTATCAACCTTGTTCAATCAGCGGGAAAATCTGGTTTTGTTTTGTTTCTTTTTTCGTACCAAAAGCTAATACCAATCTAATACTCCCTTCTTCCACCTGGCCAATCTGGATGATGAAAATCCTGGTATTATTTCAACCCATTCCAATTCCTTTTTGATTCAGGAGGAAAAATCACTGAGGCATATAATTATTAAGGTTTTATTTGAAAAACCAAAATTAAAAATGAAACTAACAAACCAGATGTCCCAAAGGGTCAGGTAGGATTGGGAAACTGATGCTTATTACTAAAGATACAGCTGATGGTACAGCGGAGAGAACTCTGAGGCTGCAGTCAGGAAGACCTGAGTTCAAATCCAAGTTCATACATTTGCTAGCTGTGTGACCCTGAACAAGTCATTTAACATCTGTTTTCCTCACTTTTTTCAACTGTAAAACTCATGTAAGCATAGCAATTACTTCCTTGTAGGGTTGTTGTGACGATTAAATGTGACAATATTTGCAAAGCACTTTGTACGGTATCTGGCTCACAGTGGATACTATATAAATGCTTATTCTCTTCTTCCCCTCCCTCCCCCCACTTTATTGAGATGTATCACATAAGAATTTATCCAACCTAAAGCTGGAAGCATAGGTGCACTAATAAATGTTTAACGACCAGAAAAAATGTATGCAGGACACATTTATAAATTTAATCTGCATTATGAACACTTAAATGTATCCAATCAACAAAATGATAAATCAAGCTCCAAAGTATTGGCTTACTGATTTCTGATATGTAAATGCTCACATGGAAAAATTGAACAATTGACTTTCAGTGGCCTGTTGGACCTGGCTCCAGCACATCCCAGCCAGGATAAAACTTAAGGGCTTATCTAGTTTACTTCCTTTATTTTTCGAAGTTGGCATCTGAGGCCTGGAGAAATTAAGTGGCTTGCCCAGTCACACAGATTGTAAACAGCAGAGCTAAGATTTGAATTCATGTTTTAAGACTCCAAGTTTTTTGTTCTTTTCATTGCACTAACATTGCTGTCCTGAAGTGACACCTCAGTGGCTCAACATTGATAGTAATTTTGGCTTTGACCCTTCTAACTCTCTTCCTAGATAGCATACTGTAATAAAGAAATTACTTCATTTTTATCACAAGAATTTTTTAAACCTGTTTCTCTATACTGAAAAACCTTTCCATGCATATTTATGGCATTCCATCAAATTCTTTGTCAACAAGGGACTAATATGATGTTAATATCCTTAAAATTTATTACATATGTACAAAAGTAATAAGAGATTTCCCATCAATCAATCTGTCTGGCTGATGCTCATGAATTAGCCAAATATGCCCGCAGTCTCTTTCAAGAGATTATAGGAATTTATAGAATAATAGAATTTTTGGCTTGGCTACAGTTTGAGAAGGCATCCTCAATGATCCAATACTTACTAAAGCATAGAACTCTTTGACAATAACTTGGATAAATAACCATCCTGCTTCTACTTGAACACTTTGAGCAGTGGGCAACTCTCTATCTTAACTAATTTCAATTTCAGACAGCTCTGTTAAAAAGTTGGTACTTATGGTGAGGCAAAATCTGTCTCCTTTCACTTTCCCGCCATTGGTCCTACTTCTGCTCTCAGGGGACCCCTCCCCCCAAAAAAGTCTAACTAATTCCTCTTTCATGTGATAGCTCTTCATATATGAAGACAGCTATTGTCTCTTTTCTCCCCCTCCCCCTTCCCCAATCTTCTCTTCTCCGGGCTAAACAACCTCTGTTCCTTTAACCAATATGTCATCTTGATTATTCTCCGATGAAATGTGTTCCAGCTTGCCAGTATCCCCCTAGACCCCTTTTATGTGAACATGGTACTAGGGGACCTTAATCCCAATAATCTATAATTAAGAGTTGAATAGACCACATGGGGCCATTGCTGAACTCCATAGGACAGGAAAACCTGCCTGGAGGAGAGAGCTTGTCCTCAATCTCACTGAGTGAATTGTTTGTAGTCTTTAATTATGCACACAAATGGTGTCCCCAAATCACAGATAACAGAGAGCTGATGATATATTACAGGCTGCACAATGTGGGAGCCAAAGCTCTAATATTTATGCAGATGGCTCTGTATTCTTAGCAACACCATTAGACAATGACTCATCGATTGGGAAGCCTATGTTTGATGCCACATGAGAGAAAAGAATGGAACTGTTAAAACTGGATCCAGGGCATGCTGCCAGAGGTCTTGTTGGGGGCGGGGAAGGGGGGAGAGCTCCATTTCACCTTCTTTTCACATCACCCCTTCCATTTGTTTATTGGCATTTGCTTAAAGAGGATCTTAGTGCCCAATTATGCATCCCTGACTTTTACTAACTCCCTTCATGCTCTGCTGCCTGAGGCTACCAAAGAGATGGGAGAGTCAGAATTGAAGGGGGATCCTAAGAGCCACCCTTCCTCCTTCCTACAACATGGGAGACACCCCAATGAGTCAGGAGTCCCAGTGGACTGAGGCTGGCACAGGCTAGAGCCAATGGATCACTGAGGACACCCGGGCTTCTCAGCAGGCTGCTTCCAAGCTTTCAGAAGTTGTGACAAGACAATGTTCTGAAAGTTAGAAAAGGCCCTGAGGCCTTGGGGTTGTGCTGAGAAAAGGAAGGGAAAACTTTAGGGCAGCAGGCCTCCATGGCTTTGTGCCTGTCTCCCCTGCCCCTGCCCTCCCACCCCTCCAAAGAACTGCTGCTTGTTCTAGTCTCACTTTTTCCTTATAGTTGGAGGGATGGAGGAGGAAATACATATGTGTGTATATATACATACACACACACATATACTTGCATGCATATAAATATACATATGTGAACGCATAAAAGGAAATACATGAATATATGTATTAAACTGTATTACTTAGGACCATGGTTCTGTATAAATTGCTTTCATACAAAAGGGTTGTTCAGTCATGTCTGACTCTTTGTGAACCCATTTGGGATTTTCTTGGCAAAGATACTGGAACGGCTTGCCATTTCTTTCTCTAGCTTATTTTACAGGTGAGGAAACTGAGGCAAATGGGATTAAGTGACTTGCCCAGGGTTACACAGTTAGTAAGTTTCTGAGGCTGGGGATTTGAACTCAGGAAGATGAGTTTTCCAGGCTCCCTGCCTGGTGCTCTGTTCACTATGGCATCTCCTAGCTGCCCTCATACAAAAGTAGATGGCATAAAATGCTCCTGTGTATGCCTCCCCTTTGCTTCCCACAGCTAAGCTATCCCTGCCCTGGACCCCCTGATAACCTGAAACAGCTGTTTCACTGTGGCTGATCCTCTCTCCCTTCCCCTCCCTGCTTTTCAGCAGAGGGAAAAGAGCACTGGCTTTATAGAATCATCTCATTTGAGCCTCACAACTAACCTGTGAAGGAGTGCAGGAATTATTATTCCCATCTTACAGCTGAAGAAGTTGAGGTTCATATAAGCTGAAGTGACTTCCTCATTGTCACATAGATGAAGATCACTCTAGTACCTTCCAGCTCTGACATTCTGTGATTATGAGAGCCTTATAATCATAGCTCAATCTACTCTACCAACCTGTGTAATTGGGTCCTGAAGAGTCACCTCCAAAGGAGTGTTTGTGGCCCCTTATGTCTTCACTTCAGCTTGTGGGAGAAAGTGAGAGGAGGAGGGAGGCAGGGTAGGAAGCTACTCTGAGGAACCTCTGAAAATGCATTCATTTCTCCAGCAAGGGACATTCATCACTAGAACATTCTGGGAGCATTGAGCCTATGGGTTTTCTTGCATCACGTTCTCCGCCTCCCCCCCCACCCCCCGACTCCACTGGGATCATACGAGGGTAACCTGGGCCTCAGGCTCACCAGAGTAAATTTGTAGGGGAAAGTGAAAAGAAACAATGGCTACTTTCTCCAGTTTTTCCTCCCTTCAGGGAAGGGACACGGGGATCTTTTACCTCTCCTTTCCCGGGTTCACTCCTCTCTGCACTCAGCATCGGAAATATTTGTTTTCACCATGGGAAAGTCAATGTTAACTACCTGAGGAAACTCTCTTATATTTTCGCTGGTCAGCACTTCCCAGCCAACTTCCTTGTTCCCTTGGAGTAGAGCCCTAGGGGAGATCAGGAGCGAGACAGTTTATCTGGATATCTGTTCAATGGGGAGGTCCCTTTGAGCTCTCAGTCTCTGACATTAGCATTCTTGCCTAGACTGGTGGGAGGCATTCCCACTAATCTTTTTACAAACTGTCCTGCTAATTACAGTGATTTATTTAAACTTTTTAGAACTTGTGCTCAATTACTTTGCAGGACGTTAATGATTACACATATTATTCAATGAAACACATTAACTCCGTTCATTCTGCCTTTAATTCTGAACTTTCTTCCACAAACTTCATAGTTATTTCTTATACATTGTGCTTTAAGATTTGAAAAGCAATTTACATATTTTATCTCATTCGATCTTCACAACAGCCTTGTGAGGTAGGGCCTATTACTATTCTCATTTGGCACTGGAGGAAACTGTGGCACAGAAACATTAAATGGACTCAGTCACATGGCCAACAAATGTCTGAGTCGAGATTCGAACTCTAGTCTTCTTGACTCCAAGTCCAATGGTCTATCCACTATGCTATCTGGCTGCTCTTGTGGTCATCCACTCACAATTTAAGAATAGAGGAAATCTGAGACATCCCATACTAGTGGGGGTCCTAAACAATGCTCCCTGGGCTGAGGGTGTTATTATTATGTAAGGGGCAAAAGAACTTTGTTGGTAGAGGCACCAGTTTGTGCCTCACCCTTCCTGGGCTTGTAATATTTTCTAAAGGTTCACTGGAGCTTGAGGGATATTTGAAAGCTTAATGGTAGTTGCTGGGGGCAGGGTAGGGGTTAATGGAAAGAGACACGAGTATGCGTCTTCAGCCTCAGATAGACTCAGTGGGAAGTGCTGACCGTATATGGAGTGGAAGAATGGTTGCTGCCTGCACTCTTGGGTAGGGCAGAGATGAATGGAATCCACACATCAGTGGAAGAGGCCCAAACTCTACTTCATCTTGGAGTATGAACTTTCTGTGCAATGCTTCCTTTCTCCAGTGGCCTTCTGGAAGATTGTAATGTTTTGGGTGTGGGGATCCGTGAGTGATTTCGTTGTCTAATTTTTCTTGTTGTGTATGATCACACCACTTTGGTCTATTGAGGGATGCCCTTTGCAACTAAGGCTAAGTTGGATCTGACCAGGTTGACTAGGATTAGAGAGTGATAGTAAAAGCAGGCATTTCTATAACATTTAAAATTTTGCAAATCATTTCATACATTGTCTCAGTTGGGCACAAAACTATGTGTATTATTAATATCCTTCTACTTTTAACTAAAGAAACTAAAGCTCAGAGAAACTAAATGACTTGTCTATTATCAACCAGCTACGATCAGAAGCAGGATTCAAACTTCTTAGAGTCTTTCTTGACTCCAAATTCAGTTACATGGCACCATACTTACTGCCTGTCCAGATGGACTCCTGATACAGGGCAGACAGTCTAGGATGGTGCTTAGAGTGGGATTGCTGAGGAAGTCTGGACAGGAGATTTTTATCAGGGAGGATGGTACATACTAGGCAATACACAGAGGTTTAAGCATACAGGCAGTTGGCATCTGGGAGGTCCAGTGAGGATGCCAGAGGACAGAAAAAGAAGGCAGATGGAACAGAGGCTGGGTAGTCTAGCAATCAATCAATCAATCAATTTTTATTAAGTACCTACTAGACCCTAATTAAGCAATCAATCAACTAGCAAAATACTTAGCAAGTGCCTACTATGTGAGTTAGGGAGATGTCTATCCCAAGCATGTGAAGACTTTTCCTGCAGGAATGGGCAGATGAGAACAATTTGTTCCAATGTCCACAAAGGTGGTTGAAGTAGGTGCTGTGGAGTACTTACAGCTTGGTCAGACATCAAAGATGCCAAGGTCATCCGCTGCATCCCAGACCATCACCGGTTGCCTTGACTTTTTTTTGCTGCCACTGGACTTTGATGACTCTGGAAGAGAGAGTAAGACTGAGACTTTGCACAGCTCTGACTCACTTAAATCCAATTCACAAGCAAGTCGAGATATCATCCACGATGTCATTGGTCCTCTTTGAACAACAACTATGTTTCAGAGTCTGTACTAAGTTCTAGGCTGCTCAAAGAAAGGTGAAATCATGCTCCCTGACCTTAAGGAGATCACATTCTAGTGGGGAAACAATATAAAAACATGTACATACAAAAATATATGGGGTAATCCCAGAGAGAAGGCACTAGCAGCTGGGGGTAGGTGTCGAGGAGACTGAGAGATGCCTCTTGAAGAAGGAAAGATTTGAGCTGGGTCTTGAAGGCGGCACTCAGTGTTGGGGAGGTCTGGCAGCTGGTTTCATGGACCCAAATACAGGAACTATGGTTTGGTGAAGGGTTATAGTCTTTGGAAAAACTGATTAGAATAAGAAAGATTCCAATCCCAGAGAAATTAGGATATAAACCAGGGTTCTGGAATAGTGACTTGAGCAAGGGGAAGGCAGCCTGGAAACTAGTTATGGGGTATAAGTTGGGGTCTCAGGAAAACAGTGTTGAAACTGAAAGGACAGGTCCAAAGGAAGACAGACTTCATGCTAAGCCAGCTAAGAACCTTATACATACCCTGCCTGAAGGTCAGATTGGGCCTAGGACAACCCTGTAGGTGTAAGGTAAAGTGGCCCCATCAGGAGTAGAGGGACCGTGGGAGCCAGGCCTCTGATTACAAAAGTAGATTTAAATACCCTCTCTTTCTACACTATCTATAAAGAAAGCTCTAAGAAAGCCAATAGTGTAAACAAGATCAAAGGAACAATGTTTAACCAGTAGGAACCAACCGTACTGAATCACTTAAACAGCATGCCTTCTGTATCCACAACTTATGTGCTAATTAGAAATCACTCATTGATTCATTAAGGCAGCCCTCCAGGACTTCTGTTTGGCAAACACTTTGTTCGTTGTTATTTCAAGTTACTGTTATGTACCTGAAAGTAATAAAACTGCATTTTTTTTAAAGGTCAGAATTGCTTTAGCATTTAGGCAAGTTGTGGCAGCTGGAAGATGAGAGCTCTTCTTTCCTTCTCCAGAAGGCACATATCCCCTAAGCAGTTGGAACATCTGTGGAATTCATATCTAAAACAGGGTGGACAGAAATTTCCAGGGAAATTAATCTGGACAGCGCCCGAATCTGCACAAAGGAAAAATGACTGTCAAATGAGATGGTGACTATAAAAACCACTTAGTGTGGTGCCTGGCATAGAGTGAGTACTATATGAATATAAGCTATTATTATGATTAATTATTATTATTAACTCTCTGCCTCTCCCTCCCTCTCTCTTTCTCTTTCTCTTGCTCTCTCTCCCCCTCCCTCTCTCCCTCAGTCTCTCTCTCTCTCTCTCTCTCTCTCTCTCTCTCTCTCTCTCTCTCTCTCTCTCTCTCTCTCTCTCTCTCTCTCTCAGTGTCTCTCTGTCTCTCTCTTTCATATAATCATTAGTGGCTATTGGGTTTCAGCTAGATTAAAGACCCCTCTAGGGCAATGATCATGTCTTAGATCTCTTTGCGTTCTCTCCCTCAAGCTGCAAGCCCAGTGCATTCACTCAATATCTGATTGATTTCTACCTGGAGGAGAAGTTTTCCCTTTTAAAAAAATTCTTTCAGTAACTTCAGATTTTTCAGGTGGTAGCTAGGTGGTGCAATGTATAGAGCTCTGGTCCTAGAGTCAGGAGGACGAGTTCAAATCCAGCCTCAGATACGTACTAGCTGTGTGACCCTAGGTAAGTCACTTGAAAAAAGTCTACCTCAGTTTCCTCAACTGTAAAATGGGTATAATAACAGCGCTTATCTGTCCGGGTTGTTGTAAGGATTAAAGGTGATAATATTTGTAAAGCAGCTGGCACATGATACGTGCTATATAAATGCCTATTCCTTCCCCATCCCTCTTTCAGGTGCCCTGATTATTAAATAGGTGCATTTGCATTCTATTGATGGGGCAGGAAAAGCCCGGAGAAGTATAAGGGATGAAGCTGGTAGAGAATTCCAAAATTAAGGAAGGAATCCTGATCCTTAACTTCTAGCACAGGGTTCTTCACTTTGTAGTTGTTGTTCAGTCATTTTTCAGTCTTGTCTGACATTTTGTGACCCCATTTGGGGTTTTCTTGGCAAATATACTGGAGTGGTTTGGAATTCCTTCTTCAGCTCATTTTGCAGATGAGGAAACTGAGGCAAACAGGGTCAAGTAACTTGCCCAGGATCACCCAGCTAGGATGTATCTGAGGCCAGGTTTGAACTCAGGAAGATGAGTCTTCCTGATTCCAGCTGCCCCTCACTCCAGAGGTACTGTTTAGTAAAAGTTTGTTGAATTTCCTAGAAGCTTCTTTCCCACCAGTATAAAACCCTAGCATAAAGAAACCTGAATTCTGTCTGCTTCTCTTCCAGTGCTATTCATGGCTGAGTCCTGTTAGTAAGTGACTTGTGAGCAATCACTAGGAGCAGTCCTGGCATTGGTGGCCTTCATTCTTTTGAGCTCTGATAAGGACAGAGTCCTTGGCAGTCTCCATTCTGGGGATGACCTATCAGGAGAAGGCCAAACATGTTTGGTACTTGCTAACTATAGTGGGCCATGGTGGGGATCAGTTTGAGGTCAGAGGAGGAGCAGTGACAGCCCACAGCAGGTAATTGGCCCAGAGGAAATTTGCTTTCCTTCCTGACACCCTCCTCCTTGAAGGCTTTGGTCTGTGTCCCCTCAAACAACTTTGTGATGTCCATACACTTAGTTTCCTCCATGAGCTGAGTTTATAGTAAGAGAAGTCATTTCTAGGTTTTAGCAGGTGGAAAGTCTGACTTCTGGAGAGGTTTATCTTGTAGATATGCCATGCAGACATCCAAAGACAGGAGGTAGTAGACTACAAAATTCCAGCCAAGTAGCTGAGCATGCTTAGGTTAGACTGGGGGTGGGGGACCAACTTCTTTCATAAGCCTTTCAGGGGGACATTTTTGTCCAGCTTCTTCTGGGTCACTTATAGCTGTTGGTAGACTTTGCTATTGTACTTCATGATCCAAGACTCCTGGGTGGCAGCAGCCTTCTGAATCTGACCAGCTGCAACTGCCATCTGGAAGGCAGCTTCTAGATCCTGTTGGAGGAGACCACTGTGGCCAGTGTGGACATGTGTCTTCAGTGGACAATGGGGGCCTCTTTCCAGGGGAGCCTGCAGTTTTCCCCAGGCTGGAAGATGAGTTCAAGAGTGGTTCCATTTTCCTCACTCAACTTTCTTAAAATATTCTATCAATGTTTATATGTTAGTTCAGATTATTTCCCCCAATTTTCCTAAATTATGGAACATTTTAAAGCACTGTATGTTTTTCCATGAAGGAGCCACGTCTTTTCCAATTCTTTCTAATGTTTATGCTCAGTACTATTTTCTGTACAATTGATGTCAGATGAGATAATATTTATAAAGTGCTCGACATAGTGCCTGGCACATAGTAGCTCTAAGATTGTCTCTCCTGGATCTATTTTCCAGGTCAATCTCTTTTTCCCAGGAGATATTTTACTTTTTCTTCCATTCTTCTTTCTTTTGAATTTGGTTGATTGATTCTTAATGTCTCAGAGTCATCAGCTTCCACTTGCCCAATTCTGACTTTTAAGGTGTCATTTTCCTCAATCAGCTTTTCCATTTGGTCAGCCTTACTCTTTACGGAGTTGTTTTCTTCAGTGGATTTTTGTATCTCCTTTTCCATTTGGCCACCAATTCTACTTTTTAAGCAGTTTTCCAAACTGTTAACTCTTTTTTTCCATAATTCTCTTGCATCCCTCTCATTTCTTTTCCTATTTTATCTTCTACCTCTCTTATATGATTTTAAAGTTCCTTTTTGAGCTCTTCAATGAATTCCTTCTGGACTTGAGACCACTTCCTGTTTTTCTTTGGGGGTTTTGCCTATAGATGTTCTGACATTGTTGTCTTCTTCTGAGTTTGTGTCTTGGTCTTCCCTGTCACCGTAATAACTTTCTATGGTCAGATTATTTTTTTGTTATTTTCGCTTATCTTTTTTTTTTTGGCCTTTTCCATTTTTAAAAAATTTGAGCTCTGCACCTGAGGTCGAAGGGGCACTGTCTTAGGCTTCTTGTGCCAGTGGCTGCAGGTCCTGGCTGTTTACCTGGTGTTGTGCTGACGTTGCTCTGAGGTCCTTGGGGGGGGGCTATGTCTGGAGCTGTGCTGAAGGGGTAGTGTGGGGGGTGGCTGGCACTGCTGGAGACTGTAGGGGTCTGGCAGCTTACCTTGTGCTGGGGTCCTAGTGCTGGTGTCTGGCATGTGCTGAGGCTCGGTTGGGTATTTCTATGTTTCCCGGGGCTACACGGAAGCACGAGGGGGTCTGGCCTACTTTTTCATCATGCTGGAGGATGTCTGTTTGCCTGGGGCTAAACTGAAGCATGTGGAGGTCTGCGCAGACTTTATATAAATTTTTATTCTCTTCCCCCTTCCCTCCTCGGTCTCTTAGCAACATACTATCATACATAGCAATAATGATTATACTATACTCCTGAAATTAATCATCATTATTCTTTTTGCTAACTTTCTCTTTCTTTATGATATATTTCTTCTTCTTCTTCTTCTTCTTCTTCTTCTTCTTCTTCTTCTTCTTCTTCTTTTTCTTTTTATTTTATTCACGTAATTTCTTTTCTTCCTCCCCTTACTCCTTCTATTCTATATACAAGGTATCCCAAAAAATCTTAGTGCAGTTTTAGGCTTTAATAGCTTTAAATGCACTAATTCTTTTGCACTAACCCTGAAAAACAATATCAGTACTCCAATAATTCATGATTTTGGGTACTCCTTCCAACAACATCCACTGTAGCCTCTCTGTGATATAATAGATTATTGAGTAATAGGCTCAGCTTTAGAAAGGATTTCAAAGATCATCTAACCCAACTTTCATTTTTACAGATGAAGAAACTGAGGCCCAGAGAGTTAAGCTGGTTAAGCTACATTGATAATAAATAATAGTGCTTTCCCCATTATTCCACATTGCCTTTAGAGGACCTTCAAGAGCAGCTGTGGTCAATATGTTCATGCCCCTGAGTCCTACCTGGTGATGAGTGGCCCTGGTCCTAACTAGATTTATTTTCAAAGAATGAGCCTGAAGTCTTAGCCTGGACTTATGCTCGAAGCCCTTCCAGTTTAATTAGACTTGCCATGGCTTGAGCTCTAGGAGTATAGATTTCAAGGAGTCACATTCATTCCAAGATGAAGCATCCAATGGAGACTCTAGGGGAGGGTGGGTTTCCATATTTGCAAGGAAATTAGTTGAATCCTCTGAAGATTTGCAGAGACTCTCTGAACTCTTTGTATCTGGGATCTCTGGTTCCAGGGCCTACTTATATGTAGGTGACCTTTTGTGGAATATGCTTTTAAGGACACTGAGGAAAAATAAACAAATAAACAACTTGTTTCCCACAATACCACCCCACCCCCTCAATCCAGCTCCCTCAGTTGGTAGGTCAGTTAGATGATCAACATTCATTAAGCACTACTATGTGCTAGGCACTGTGCTAAGTGCTAGGGACACAAAGAAAGGTAAAAGACAGTCCTTCTCTCAAGGACCCTACAGTCTAATGGAAGAGACAGCATGCAAACAACTAGGTACAAACAGAATAGATTCCTGACACAACAAATAATTTTAAGAGGGCCATAGCTTTTCATCCTGCAGTTAGAGATGAGGCTTAAGGCGGCCTTTCCTTCAGGAAGGAGGATTTTAATGGAAGACTAAAAAACAAAGACCAGAGAAACATAGCAAAATGTCTTCAAGGGTGTTTTTATGCCCTCTCTCAAAGTACTTTAGGGTCTAGGCTATGTCATTATATGCATGTTGCATACAAGACCAAACACATTGAGGGTAATTAAATACATGTTTGGGATTATTGTAACTATTGTTCCTCTCCTGTTTTCCAGCATTGTGTTCACATGATTTAACTCTGTAAAAGAATCTGGCTATGCAGTTTTTACGAGGCCCAGGATACATAAGTTAAAGCTGTGCTGTGGATAATGATACAAAACTTTAATATTGTATAGTACTAATTGTTACCAGGTCTCATAAAGGCATATGTGGAGACATTTCCAGCTGACTTTGAGTTAGGGTGTTGGGCCTAGCCACCATTCCTTGAAGGAGATGGTGCCGATTCTATGCTCGCTGGTTCTCGGCAAGAAGAGTTTAGAAGAAAGAGGATCTTTGTGATTTATAGGCCTGTAGTTTTATTTCCTCTTTCCTTATTTACTTTCTATTGACCATATCTCTTGTAGTTTCTCTCTTCAGTTCAACCTCCATACAGTTGTCAAAATAAGCTTCCTATAACACAGGCCTGACCATATCGTTCTTTTGCTCAAGAATTTGAATTTGGTTCCTTAGAATTTGACTTCATATTGCTTCCAGCACAAAAGACAAACTCCTTTGTTTGCCATTTAAAGTCCATCATAATTTTATTCCAATCTGCTTTTACAGATTATTACGTTATTTTCCTCTACATATTCTACATTCCAATCGTACTGTTCTACTTGTAATTCCCGGTCCTTGACCACCTTCAAGTCTTTGCTTAAACTATGTTCCCATGCCTGGAAGTTCTCTCTCCTTGTCTTCATTTCTTCGAATGCCTAGTTTCAATCAAGACAAAGCTAGTGAGATACTTCTTACAGCTTTGAAAGTGACAGGTTGCATTTCCTTATATATTTAAAAAGAAAAGCAAGCAGTATGCACAATAGAGGTCTGCAGTCTTGTGTACCCTCTTCTTCCTATACAAAGCCTTTCCTAAACCCTGTTCCCAGTTGTTAGTGTTCTCTCCCACCCCAAAGACAATTTTGTCTTATTTCATACATATTTACCTGTGTATATGTTGTATTCGCCAACAGAGTGCAAGCTCATTGAAAGAAAGGACTGTGTTTTTTTTGCTTCACGTCTTGTTCAGTCATGTCTGACTTTTTGTGACCCAATTTGAGATTTTCTTGGCAGAGATACTTAAGTGGTTTGCCATTTTTCTTCTCCAACCAATTTTACAGATGAGGAAACTGAGGTAAACAGGGTTAAGTGATTCACCCAGGGTCACATAGCTAGGAAGTGTCTGAGGCAGATCTGAACTCAGGAAGATGAGTCTTCCTGACTGCAGTTCAAGCTCCCTATCCACTGCTCCATCTAGCTGCACATAGTGGGCACTTAATAAAAACTCATTTGAGGCAGCTAGGTGGCGCAGTGGATAGAGCACTGGCCCTAAAGTCAGGAGGACCTGAGTTCAAATTGGGCCTCAGACTAAACATTTGACACTTACTAGCTGTGTTACCCTGGGCAAGTCCCTTTTCCCCAATTACTTAAAAACTAAAAAACCAAAAAACAACACTTATTTGACTGTTCAATGAATTTATATTTAGTATGCTAAGAATTACAAAGATCTCTTAAAGGAGTTCCATGTTTAAAATTTCACAAAATCTCCTCATCCAAATCCATAATGCAAATATTGGTTCTCAAGATAGCGTTGAATGGATAAAAGAAGAGGGAAAATGCAATTTCTCTGGCTGGAAATATTTGTGTTGATGGTAATTGTTAGGATATCCCATGAGGGAATGTTGAAAAAATAGAACTGAAATAGATACTGCAATAAAATTACTGGACCTATCTGTAGCCCAGATCCATGAAGTGACTCTACCATGTTCTGAGAGTTCTATCTGAAAAAGGTTTGAATCCACCTGGAATCACATTGATGATACTTATTAGACCAGAGACTGAGCAGTTTTTTCACTTTATTTGTCTTCCATGCCTAATTTAGTGATTTTTCCATGGTATGTGTTCAGTAAGAGTTGAGGTAAAAAAAATGGTCTGTCAGCATTTAGCACAGTGCCTAGCACACACTAAGTGCTTAATAAATGCTTCATCTATCTATTATCTATCTATCTATCTATCTATCTATCTATCTATCTATCTATCTATCTATCTGTTTGTCTGTCTGTCTGTCTATCTATCATGTATCCACCTATCCTATGAAGTAGTGAGTTTTCTGTATCTAGCATTCAAACTGAAGCCAGACAATTCTTGTCAATGATGTGGCCTAGAGTGTGGCCCTGCACTCAGTGGAAAACAAGACTAACTGATTTTAAAAGATTTCCTTCTAATTCTAATAGATTTGTACAATTTTATAGAACGATAACACATGTATCTACCATTTATAAGATAACACAACCTATTTCAGCAAAAATTTGCTTGGAGACACCATGAAGTTCAGATCTGGCCTCAGACATTTACTAGTTGTGTGACTCTGGACAAGTCACTCAACCCTGTTTGCCTCAGTTTCCTCATCTGTAAAATGAACTGGAGAATGAAATGGCAAACCACTCCAGGATCTTTGCTAAGAAAATCCCAGATGAGGTCATGGAGAAAATGACTGAAAAACAAATAGCGACAAATCATGAAGCAATGGAAAGAGAACTAGATTTGGAGTCAGAACTCTAGGTTTGTATCCCAATTCTGTTATTTACTGTGTGATCTTGGGCTACTCACTAAGCCTCAGCAGGCCTCAGTTTCCTAATCTGTAAAATTAAGAGGTTGAGTTAGATGAATTCTAAAGTTTCTTCCAGCTCTACATCTATGATCCTACCTGAATTATGAGATGGGTAATAGAACTAAAGAACTGGATGGATACTGAAAATTGTCACATATGTGTATATATACATACATACATACACACACACACACACACACACACACACACACATATATATATATATATCAGGTCATTTATTCATTTGGAAAATTAAGTGTCCCAGTGGACAGAGTATTAGACCACAAATTAGAAAGACCTGAGTTTGACTCCTACCTCAGATACACCTTAGCTAGATGACCCAGGCCAAGTCAATTAACGTCTCAGTTTTAGTTTCCTCATCAGTAAAATGGGGATACTAATAGCAACTAATGCAGTTAGTTACTGTGAAGGTCTGGTGAATTAATATCGGTAAAGCACTTTGCAAACCTTAATGTGTCACATAAGTTCTAATTATTATTATTAAACATTCAGAGGAATGGAGGCAATCCCTAAAAAAGAGATAGCCAGTTTCCTGTGTATAATTCTGGAGAAGAATTGTATTGTCTTTGAAAAAGATTAGGACAATTATTTCTCACTACTCTTCCAGTCTCCCAGATCTACAAGCTCTGGGTCACCCTCCATCTCATCATTCTCTGAATGAAATCTTGCCACTTCTACCTCCACTACGTTTTTGGCATCTGTCCCTCTCTTTCCACTCACACGGTTATCACCTTAGTTCAGGTTCCCATCACCTCTAACTAGAACTATTGCAATAAACTTTTCTCATTGTTCTTTCCTCAAACTCAACAAGGCTTGTCATCTCCTTGTCCTCATCACTGCTAAACCACTTATCCTTCTGATTTTCCTGTTTTTGTTAATGGCACCACCTTTAATTCTTCTAATGACCCAAACTCAAAACCTTATGGTTGTTTTTTTTTCACTCCAAATCCTGTGAAACCTACCTTTGTATTATCTCTTACAGCTTTTCTGTCCTTTCCATTCCTAATTCCATTGTCCTAATTTAGGGCCTCATTACTTCTACCTTAAATGTGGCAATAATTTCTTTCTTTTTTTTTTCTTTTCTTGGTGAGGAAATTAGAGTTAAGTGACTTACTCAGAGTCACACAGCTAGTGAGTGTTATGTGTCTGAGGCTGGATTTGAATTCAGGTCCTCCTGACTCCAGGGCTGGTGTTCTAGCTGCCCCTGTATCAATAATTTCCTAACTGATCCAGCTGTATCTAGTCTTCTGATTAATCTTACATACCACTGACTGAAGATTCTTACTAATATACAGCTTGGATCCTATTACTTTCCTACTAAAAAGCAAACAAACAAACAAACAAAAAATTAAAAAGCCTTCATAGGTTTCTATTGTCTATGAAATTAAATCCAGATGTTTCAAGCTGGCATTTTAAGGTTGTCCGTAATCTGATCTCAACCTACCTTTCCAGTCTTATATCTCACTACTCTTTTTCATATACCCAATGCTTCAGTCAAACTGGATTTTTGGGTGCGTCTCAGACACATTCCCTATTTTCCCTTCTCTGTGCCTTTGACTTTCCTCTGCCTGTAATACCTTCCCCAGCATCTGCACCCATTAAAGCACTTCCCTTCATTCATGTGTAATTCAAATGCCATCTCTTCCATGAAGCCTTCTGTGATAGCTACAGCAAGTTATCTTGCCCTCCTCTGAATTCTAATTGGAATTTGTTGCTCTCTTACCATATTTATAATTATTTAAGGACATGTCTTACCTGGCAACTATTTCCATAGTCATCTTTGTGCCCCCACACTAGAGCCAGTACAATGTCTTGCACATAGTAGGTGCTCAATAAATGAATGTTGAGTCTGGATACGTAGTATCTTGAAAGATCCAAGTGAAGGTTACAGTCTACTAAGTTGAAAAGAAAAAGATTCATATCCATAAAGTAAAGAAGCTTAACTTAATATTATTTTGAAGCTTGGGAACATGTTTGGGGGTATTTGTACCATGAAATGCCATTTGGGGCTTATTGCAACAAGAAGTAAAAACCACTCTGAATTAATCAATCAGTGCTAGGACCATAGATCTAGGATGGGGAAGGGACCACAGAAACTCTCCCACTCTTTCATTTTACAAGTGAGGAAACTGAGGTTAAGTGATTTGCCCAAGGCAACATAGGTGAATGTCAAAAATGGTATTTGAATCTAGGTCTTCTGACTTCATGGCCAGGTTCTTTTTGCAGTAACCTGAGACCTTCTTGGGTTTCTTTAAATCAGGTTCTGAATGTTTGCTCTATGTGCTCCTTTATGAAATACCTAAGACATCGCAGTCTTTTCTCTGAGTCTATCACTTTCCACATTGGGATCCTATGTGGGTCCTCTTCATTTAATAAGTTCCATTGGTCAGGACTAGAGACAATGGCAGAAAACCCAGAAATCCCCAAATCCTCTTAAGGGTACTGAAGAATCCTGAGGGAGCAGAGATACATAACATTCCTGGTTTTCAGCTAGTAGGGGTCAGGGTAATCACTGCTACAGTGATCAGCCATTTCCCAACTGAGGAAGATCAGGAAGGTTAGCTTTTCAAAGGGGATTTTGGTTATACTAGTTGGTGTAGAAAGATCAGGTGACTTCACATCCCTAGCTGAGGCAGCCAGAGAATTCTACTTTCACTTTCTAGCTTTGGTGAGTCCTGGGGAGATATAGCTGAAAAGTTAATATGAGATGGCTCTAGGCCCCGGGGACATGCTTTCTCTTCCTTGCCCCAAACCAAATAAGCATGTATTAAACACCTACTATTTGCCAGATTCTGTGTTAAGCACTGAGGATATGAAGAAGGTTTTTTTTTTTAAAGAGCATCTGCCTTTGAAGAGTTCGCATTTTAATTAAGCAATCTGACCACACTGCCTTACTCAATAAACTCCGATGGCTTTGTGCTACCTACCTATGACCAAAAATAAACTCCTCCATTTGGTAGTTTAAACTCTTCAAGACCTGGCCCCATATTACCTTTTCATCTTATTAATCTCCTCCATAAATCCTACCATTGGGCTATGTTGAGGCCCTAAACTCTAATTTTAGGTGCTAGTGATCTCTGTGTCAAAGGTTACCACTATGACATGCCTATAGCTACCAGCATCCCACCTGTTTTCCTTAGCATACCCAGGCTATCTTGATTTATCGCAGTGCCTGGCATATATTGGATGCTTAATAAATGTTAGTTGACTGATTTTAAGCAAAGGTGTTTATTTAGAAGGGGAAAAGGTATAATTTCATGAATAATATAGAGAAATATAGCATAGTTTAGCATAATGGTTGTAATGCTGGACTTGAAATTAGGAAGACCTGGGTTTGAATCCGTATTTGCTCAGCATAGGCTTTTTCAAGCTCACTAAACTATATAACTAATTAGAAGTCCCTTGGGCTGGGTCTGTAGCCAGCCATGTACATGTCTTCTAGCCTAGAGCCCCATATTTAGACCTCCTATTCCCTGGCCCCAACAGTTATTTTCCCCATTCTTATTGGTCCTGTGTTAGCAATCTTTCTCAAACTACAACCTTCAGCTTAGTATCATTGATGTCTTGGGATGAAACATCACCACGCCGTCGTTAGTCTCCAGGTCAGAAAGAAACCAAAACCAAGAATTTGCAACAGAAAAAGCCTTCAGAAAGACAAGAGAGCATTATGGGATGCTATAGTCAGGGAAGAGGGCAACTAGATGGAGAAGGGGGATAGAATGCTGGGCTTGAAGTCAGGAAGACTCATCTTCATGAGTTCAAATCTGGCCTCACATACTTACAGCTGTGTAACTCTGGGCAAGTCACTTCATCCTGTTTGCCTCAGTTTCCTCATCTGTAAAATGAGCTGGAAATGCCAAACTGCTCTAGTGTCCTTGCCAAGAAAACCACAAAAGGGGTCATGGAGAGTTAGACATGACTAAAAAATGACTACTAAATCACCGAAAATAGTCAGGAAAGGCTTCAGTGAAATTTGAGATGGACTTTGATAGATGGGCAGGTTACAGATAAAAGAGTCAAAAACACTTCAGATGGAAAGTCTGAGCATTATAAAATAAGTGATCTATCATATATAAAAGCAGTCTAGTAGGGGAGGAACTATCAGGCTCGGAAAGGGTACAGCCTTTGGTACAGGAAGGCACACTTCCTATATTCAGGTTATAATTTTTACAACTGGCTTATTGCTACTAAGAATGTGGATCATACAAATCATTTAATTTATCCATAGCCTCAAGTTTTTCAGTCTTTAAAGAACTGCCATTGTCCCGTTTGCCACATGGGTTGCCAAAATAAATCAGATACAGTAAGTGAAGGCACTTGGGCATTTTGGAATTAAAGTGTTATATGACTATAGGGTTATTTCATTATCACTATAAAAATGGTCACAATTCAGTTTGGTTTAACAAATATTTATTAAGTATCTGCTTTGTACAAATAACTGTTCTGAGTGCTGAGCACATAAAGACAAAAATGAAACAATTCTGTCCTCGAGGAGTTTATATTCTATTGGGGGAGGAGGATATAATGTTAACATAAGTACACAGAATGCAAGAGGAAAACTTGACCTGTGTTTTGGAGAAATTATGCAAAAAAGATGCTAAATAGGGTAATTTTGGAACTGGTCTTCACTTTTAGAGCCATCATCCATTCACTGAAGTAAGGAATAAAGGGCACCTTGACTCACTAAGTTTTGAGATACCAGAAAATTATTCTTCTAGTGGCTAAATGGTTTTACATGCCTATTTAGCCGTTTGTTTCATAAAAAAAATTATGCTCACCATGGCAACCACAGGATTGCATCTTATATTGCCTAGGAGACCAATCAGAACTTTTTTTTTTAAAAGGCAAACTGTTAAAAATGTGTTTCTAACAGCTGGTGACTAGGAGATTGTTGGGTATACCCAAGAAGGAATTGGCTGAGAGGTTAAAAATCATATAAAACCCCATTGTCTAATGGACTAATACCACACCACAGGAAATCAGCACTTGGCTTAAATGTCTCCCAGCCTTTGGAAATATGCTGTGTATTATTCAGTTACTCAGTCCATGTCATGAAATATCAAAATAGGCCAGGAAAGACACATCCCACTTGACCTTTGCAGAATGATTTAATAAAGTTAACTTGATACAAAAATATGAAAGGGTGGTTGCTGATAAAAGCAGAATTGTGGCTTCCTTCTTTCAGTCCCTGCTTTCTTTTGGAAACACTTCACAGGCTTTATTAACTCTTTAATGTTTTTATAATTGGGGGAGTTTGTCCCTGAGGCCATATTACCGGCTTTGGAGTTGTGTTCCATTAAAGCAGGGACCCTGTGTCTCCTCATTTTTCGTAGCCTTTCAGCACTCATCTTGATATCTTTGTATACTTAGGCAAACATGTTTCAATTGTGTTTATGTGTATATGTGGTTTGCCCTTCTTATAGCTACCTTGGTGGGTGTTTTAAATTTTCCACTGGGGGCCTCCCATTAGGCAGGTGCCAAAGACAGCTTATGCAAACAGTTAGAAGTGTATTGCTCCCATGCGGAGGTGTAACTGATATTTTAGTCCTTCGTTTTTACAGGGGAAGCAGTAGCTGACATGTCTTCCTAATTGTTATTATTACTGTTGTGCAGTCACTTCAGTCACATCTGACTCTCCATGACCCCAATTGGAGTTTCCTTGGCCAAGATGCTGAAGTGGTTTGCCATGGCCTTCTTCAGCTTGTTTAACAGATGAGAAAACTGAGGCAAATAGAGTTAAGTGATAGGGTTACACAGCTACTAAGGGTGGGAGGCCAGATTTGAACTCAGGCTTCCTGATTCTAGGCCCTGTGCTCTATCCACTGTACCACTTAGCTACCCTCATCAGGTATCCTATTATTCTTGCCTATCGTTTTTAGATGTCAATGGGCAGCTAGGTGGTACAGTAGATAGAGTGCTAGGTCCTGGAATCAGGAAGCCTCCTCTTCTAGTCAAGACATCTCCTTCATAGTATTGTTGGTCCTCTTCGAGAATGAACAGAAACAAGAAAAGCCTAGATTCAAATCCAGATCCTTTGACTCCAGGAATGTGGATGAATGAAAAAAAATTATTAAGTGCTTACTGTATGCCAAACTGTTCTAAGCACTGGGATACAAATACAGAAGACTGTGCCTGACGCGTATATTCTAAGGTGGGAGACGGCAGGGGAATGGCAACCAGGTAAGGACACTTTGGTTCAGACAGTAGGGATGGTGAGTAGGGCCAAAGGGGAGACTGACACACCCCATTTGGGAGCAATGGCAGAGTTGAATCAGAAAATAGCAGTCAATGAACACTTATTAAGTGCCTACTATGTACCACACTCTCTGCTAAGCCCTGGGGACACAAAGACATGAGACAGTTCCTGTCCTCAAGGAGCTCCCAATCTGAGGGGGGAAGGGAGAGAACATAAAAAAGAAGCAAGATTGTAGTGGGGAGGTTACCCCCAGGGACATGGTAAAGTCCTGTAATGGGGAAGGAAATTGTCTGAGGAGGTGAGAGTTTTAGAGTTTATTTCATCTTTCAGAATGATGAGTTTCTGAAGAGCATGAAGTCTGGGAGACAAGTGGAGTGGGAAATGATGAGGGGAATTTCCTGAGAACCCTCCTGAAATAATGGAAGATCAGGGATGTCTACCCCCCACCCTCTCCAAGAAGAGGGAGGGTAGGGCAGGGAGTGCTAAGGAGGTAAGAGTTTCAGAGTTGATTTCATGTTGTGGAATGATAAGTTTCTGGAAGCAGCTGGGTAAATAAAGATCATGATTTGATCATAGTTAATTGTTCTAGAACTGGGGCTGGGGGATGTGAGGGTGGGAAAAGTGGGCAGGAGAAGCAAGGCTATTGGCAAGGAAGTGGCCTCAAAGGAAGAAGAGAAATGTGGCCACTGTGGAAATAGTATTTCAGAAAAGCAGTTGCCAATTAAAAGATGTCTGTTCCAGGACGGAAGTTCCTCCAGGACCCAGTCTCTGGGCTTCAGAGGAGATTGTAGAGGAGGATTCAGGGCAGAAGGGAGGCATGTTTTCCCCTCTACTTTGCTGCTTCCTGCATGGGAAAAGCTAGGGTTTGGATTGTGTCCTGGGGATGATAAAAGCATTTTTCTCAAGTGTGCTGTAGTGCTAGTGGTGATGAGGATCAAAGAAAACTTAAAAAGATGAGAAAGAATAGCATGTATCACTGGAGAAGGCAACGGTTCTCAAAGTTTTCCTCTCATTAACCAATACAATTTTGAATAATAAAGAAAAGGTTACTCTTCTACATTCTACTTGTGCGATCTTAGACAAGTCATGGAACTGCTGTGGGCCTCAATTTCTCTTCTGTAAAATGGGAGGTTGGACTAGGTAATGCACGAGGTCCCTTCCAGTTCTTAACCTTCTAATTCTTAATCCTCTATTTGGCTTCCTCTTGAGAATGTAAAAGGTTTTAAAGGTTGAGAAGATGTTGAAGAGAAAGCTAACTACTTGTATGAGAAGGTCACTGAAACTCTTTGTGTCTGTGTATGTATGTATGTATGTATACACACACATATACACATATATGCACACACACATATATAGCCTATGTAAATGTATATGTATGTATGATATGTATATGTATACACTCATACATACACATAGATAAATCGATAACTGAATTTCAGTATAAGTGGTTTTATTTGTAATCCTATATATTTTCATTTACACATTTAAAACATTATTCTGAGAAAGGGTCCACAGGCTTTGATTTCCAAAAGGGTCCATGACCCAACAAAAGGTTAAGAATCCCTGACCTGGAGGAAGCATTTGTAAGAAAAGCAGATGGTGCCAGTGGCTCCACATCCATTCCGGTGGGGACAAGTCTTTTCTTTCCGATTTCCTTCACTTCCCACCCCCCACATGAGGACACCAGCAGGGGGTAAAGTGGCCCACTTGTTTACAGAGACCTGATCTTATCTCTCTCCTCCCTTTGGATGGTGACAAAGAGAATCCCACATGTAAAATTGATGTCTTAAAAACCAAAACAAACCAAACAAAAAAACCCTTCTACTGTAGTCCACTTTACAGTAACTGCATTAAAGCTAGTTTGGAAGAAATAAGAGGAGAACAAGACAGCAGCTTTTCTTGGAAGAATGCCAAGGCACTCTCATGAGCCTGGTACCTGGCATGATGGCGGAACACTGGATGGCATGTGTTGCATTGTATCATAGGCCCTTTTCACTTGCCATGAACCATTTTATGTCTTCCCACTAAAGCATCCATAATAAAAATCAATATTTCTATTAGAATTCAATAGGGATTAATATAATTAGTATTCAGAATGAATCTGTTTTTGTTGGTTCCTTTCAAAGAGAGGTTTCCCTTCTGTCTGATTAGCCCTTTAAACTCTTAGATTTGACATTGTACAGTAGGAAAGGGCTTCAGTGGCCAGGTCAGTTAACCCTCTTTCCTCTCCCCTCAGTGCAATTCTCCACTATAACACATACTTGATAAATGGGCATTCAACATTTGCTTAAAGATCTCTGGTGAGGAAGAACTCACCACCTTCCAAGGCAGCCCATTCCACTTCTGAAGAGCCCTAAAATTAAAATCGTTCAGTTTTTCCATTCTTTCTTTCCCTCTCCCTTTTCTTTCTCTTTCTTTTATTTCCTTATCCCTTTCCTTTCTTTTTTTATGAGTAGATCTGTGAGGGTTACCTTCCTCCCCTAACAGACAAACAAGCAACAATAACAATGACAAAGAAGGTGAAGACAGCAAAATCTTTGGCTGTTATAGAGATTCTTTTAAAGTTGTCGTGTATTTGGAGTCACTGGTTCTAGAGTCTTGATATTCAGTTAACCGTCTCCTTTCCAAATGCAGACTTTATTTTCATCATTTTACATATAGTTTCTAATTGAAAAACGATGGCATGAAATTCATTGTGGTTTTAAGCTGAGTGGGGTTGAAGCAAAGAAAAAATACGTCAATCAGCCACAAACATGCGTATCTCTATGTGTGAAACAAAGAAAATATTCAAATTTAAAAAGTGAAAGAATGAAATAAATTTATTTTCCCTTATTTGTATTATTTATATTGTTTATTATTTATATTGTTAATGAGAAAGTGTCTTTTTTTTCATGTTTGACATCCCTAATAAATACACTAGGTAATTTCTACAGCTGAATATACTTGAACTTGGAACTTTGAAAGATATACTCTTGTACTATTTTAATAAGATTTAACTAAAAGAAAGCAAAATAAATTCTATTTATTTTAAAAGGTAAATCAAAATTAGGTACTTTTAAGAAATGAATATTGGTATTAAAATAGCATAATAGAGAGGGGAAAAAAAACCTCCAAAAGTTATACCTTTCAGGCAGACCTGGATGTTATAATCTGCCGATATCAGTGAGATCACAGATCCATTGGCATATTATGGTATATTACTCAGTGAACATTTTTTGCAATGTGGCTGAATTGTCGTATAGTATAGTATTTCTCCGTGATATATCAAAAGTCACAGCTGAAATAAATAGATATTGTGAAATCAAAAGGGCAGTTCATGATTTCATCCTTGCTAACTGAGTTCTCTTATCCTGAGGCTTTTCATGAGAAAGCGAAGAATTAGATTCTAGAAAGCAGAAGGGCCGTGGGACCCATGGAACTGTAGTGCTAGCACTTCTATTCTGAGTTTGCTCAAGTTCATCAGGGAAAATTAACTTTGGCAGCTTATTCAGTGACTAAATCTTGATATTTTTTGGGCTTAATTCATAACATAACTGTAAGCTATTGCTCTGTGTTTATATTTCCCATTCATTTCTCACATTTCCAAAGCATGCTGATATGTGATCCAGCCAGTTCAGCTACTATAATTGGCATTTTTCTAGGGCCAAAAGGAAACAAATTCCTTATCCTCCATACTTTTTTAATTTCTGAAAAACAACAAGTAACATGTTTAATCCTCTTTTTGATCTTTTTCCCTTTTGAATTTTCCTTATATTCTTTACCCTTTTAATCTTTTACTTTCTTTTTAATCTTCGTTTTGCCCCACCTCTTTTATTTGACTTCTCGTATGTATTCCTTTAAGAGAATTGTACCAGTCTATGGAAATGGGTCTTTAGATTCTTGTTCAAAGGATCATTATTCACATTTAGAGGACTGGTAATTTCTTGAAGGGAGTTTCATAGGAGTATTTGGGGTGGAGGTCAACAGACTATCATTTACA
The DNA here is from genome assembly GCF_003287225.1 of Phascolarctos cinereus. Taxonomy (NCBI): domain Eukaryota; kingdom Metazoa; phylum Chordata; class Mammalia; order Diprotodontia; family Phascolarctidae; genus Phascolarctos; species Phascolarctos cinereus. The sequence goes on from NW_027556180.1 coordinate 63,452,934, forward strand.
ATATTGATAGAATGCGAATCAGTTGTACAGCATGACATTAAGTTTTGGGTGTTGAGATAAACATGAAACGGGAATTTCTCATATCCTTGGAAGATAGGTCAGAGCTTGTTTTTATAAAAAAAAAAGCACAGGAAAAGTTAGTTTTCCACACAGGGAACCATTTAACTCCATCACAGAAAAATAAACAAACAAACAAAACGATCTTTTTCTTGTATGCTATGGTTTCAAAATGTAGGCATGTTTAACATGAAATCTTTATTGCTACAAAGTGCGATTTTATACTAACATTCTTCTAAGATTCATGTAAATGCTGTGTTATTGATAAAAACTCACCAATCAACAAAACCTTTAAAATAGACTCAGAAGCAAAGAAAGAGGAATCTTGCATATTGTAAGCATTATTCTCAAGGTATTTCTGTGTTACCTGCAAGGCTCATTTTAAAGCAGTCTGCTTGTGAGGCCATAAAGTTGCCTATTTCTTCTTTAAGTTCCTTGTTCCAAGTGCACTCATTCTATATTTTGGCTCCTGGTCTAATATTACACCTTTCTCTTTCATCTTTCTTTTTACTACAAACCCCTAATGACAAATGCAGGCAGTTTAGTGATACCGATATACCACAATCTTAGCATGTGAATTAGTCATCATCCAATCAGTTCAGGGGTCAGGCTTAGAGAAACAGTGCCAAGTTAGCAAAATGCTGCTGAGGCTGAGGTGCTCTCCACTTCAAAGTCAGCGTCCTTACTCCCCAGATTTCAGATCACAGAGAGAAACAGCTGGCATTGTCATTTGCCCAGAGAAGGAGAATTTTTTTTTCCCCTTGGCGGGGCGGGTGGGTTAGATTGGTGGAGGAAGAGGGGTCTGAGATAAGGTTTCACTACTTTGTAAAACAACAATTTACTTTTGAATGACTTTGCCAGTAAAAGTAGGAAGTAGGAATCCTTGGAAGTCCTAGATCACTATTATCATGCATGAGGACCTGACCTGTGCTAACCCTCTCTGAAGACAGCTTAACCTCTGGCTCCAGCTTCTGAAAACATGCCATGTTCTCCTCTTATTGCTGACAGTCAAGATTTTTCTATCATCAGAGCAACATGTTCAAGCATTTCCTTCTTTGTTGTTTTTGTTGTTGTGGAGAGGAGGGTTGTGAATCTAGAAACCATTGGGGTGAAAATTCAGTTCTGAGTCTCCTGGGGGAGGGGGTTCCTATGGAAAGTTTCCAATTTCTAGCTCCCCTCCCAAAGGGCTAAATAGACCAGGTGGCAGGTACCGATCCAGACCTTTCCTTGGAAATCACAGGTAGAAAGATATCCTCTCTAATTTTTAAATTTCTTTTTGGTGCCTCCAGAATCCATTCTTAAGAAAAAATAAAAGAAGATAAGTCAATAAATCCTGCAATCCAAATATTCAGAGTAATTTCTGCTAAAGTTGTGATGAACAGCTTTTGTTTTTGTTTTAACTCAGTATCCTGTGCTATAATTATGAACCGATTTAACTCTCAGAGCATTGAGTCTTATCTTAGCAAATGGTCTATTATCAGGTGGCTGGAACTCAACAAGTCCTGGAAAGCATTCCATACCAAAAGAGGAAAGGAGCAGGGTACTTGCTGATCTCCGCTTTAAAGACACTCTTTCAAATTTTTGAAAAAAAACTGCAGCATGAACCACACAACTTTGGCTTCTCTCATCTCTCAGTGTGTTTTTCAACTAATGGAAAGAAAACTGGAAAACAAAGTCAAAAATGCTACAGAGGAGAAAAATCCAAAATCCAAACCATATGACAATGCCTATTTCTTCGTTCTCTTTGTCATGATGTTTTATTCTTTCCTGGCATTAACTGTCTTTTGGGGTTATGTTCGCTCCAAGAAAGCCATTTCAAAGAAAGATCCTTACCAGGAGTTCAGTGAGGATAAGTATCAAGACAAGAATGTGACCCAGTCCATGGTGGAGAAGTATGACTTTGAAGAAGAAAGTACACTTTGAACGATGGAAACAAAGATACTCTACTAAGCATCCAGGAATATTTTGATGGCATCTATCGAAAGGGAGATGTTCGAAGTCACTTTATTCAGTCAAGGTCCAGTTGGGTAAGCCCATATTGTCACCTAAGGGCAGGAGGTACACAGCAAAGAAGAAAAAAGCAACAGCTTTGGAAGGAATAGGGACTTTATAAGCCTTTGCTGGATAAAATTTGTTTCCTCTCCCTTCTTTCCTCTGTGCATCTAAAAGGAACGGAATCAATATTAACACAGTTACTATTGTGGAGATTTGGTAATGGGATTTCTTGGATATGCTTATATTCTTGTAAACTATGTGTAGAAAAGGAAGAAAAATGGTCTGAATGAAGAGGGATGAATTGTTCAAAGGAATTTGTCATTGAGGACATGATCTACAAAGGCCATGGTTTGTGCTTTTGATAGGAATAACACTAGAGTTATCTGCTACCTGCAGTAAAGTGGAACATATTTTACTCTTCTATATGAACTAATGCTGCTTAACATGGAAATATATCAATTCCCTTCTGTGTGTTCTCCCCCAATACTCCCCCCAGTCCGACTGAATTCATATGTAATGGCAAAAATATTAACACAACATCTGCAAAACATAATTACAGTGCTGTTTTATTTCCCTCCACTGGAAAGCTATGGGCTGAAGGCTGACATTTCCCCTCTCCCAGCACTTGGAAGTCTTCATTTGTTGTGAGTTTCTCATGTGGAACAAACAAATTTTAGGCTGTTAGTATTTCTCTGGTGTTCAATGGTCAGCTGAATATAGCATCTGTCCATATGGATGCACTGGGTGCTTTTTTGCTTGTGATTGGGGTTATTGCAAAAATATTATACTTATTTAATATGTTTTATATTCATGCATACTATCAAGTTGTGGTCTACTTTTTTTTTCTAGAATAATGCAGTTCTGTGAAAGAAATTCATTTGAAGAGAACTTTTTGTCTCTAGAAAAGTTTTCATATAGCATTTTTTAAACTTAATTTTCCATTGCTACCGACCGGAAACGGCCTGAATTTTAAAGACAGTATTAAAGAAATGAGTTACAGGAAACTCTATTTGTAACATGCACACATCTATTGATGACAACTGATAGCTAGGAAAACTTTTGACATTGCGACAGATTTTTTATAATTTATGATAGTTTCTGTGTATATATTTAGTCTAATTAAAGTTACTATAAGATGCACCATTTAAATATGTACTAACATGAACTAAATCTGCTTAACTTTTTAGTTCCCTTAAGATAACGTGGACTAACGCGAATGTGTTATCGATCCCTGTGCAAATGGACGTGGATAGGTTTTTAATTGTAGAAGAAGGTGAATAGTTGTAAAATTTTTGTTGTGTTCATTTGAGGGAAGCTGATTGCAAACCTATCACTAGGAATTTTTACATGCAAGACAAATACTACCAAGGGCACTTTGACTTGGTCACACACACACACACACACACACACACACACACACACCCCTGATAAATATTTCAGTATAATTAGTTCCCTTTGTAATCCTATATTTTGTTTTATACATTGAAAAAATATTATCTTGAGAAGAGGTTCATAGGCTCCAGAGTCAGAAAACCCAGGACACTAGTATGAGGCCTAAGTTGGGGAAGTTTTTATATGTGGAATTAACCCCAGCTCAACATTTAATAGCTTACTCCTTTGCCTGTTTTGCTAGCTAGTTGCTAAATTCTATTGTTTCCAAGATGCCAAAGGACTGCAAATGTTGTCACTAAATTTGGTGCCTTGGTGCAAAACCCTGATCACTCTGTCCTAGTTATAGTTCTGGCTATTTCTCTCATATTATCTTCCCCCCCTCCCCCAGGTACCTTCCTTAAAGTCATGAAGTATTGTATTTTTATCTTTGTATTTACGCACATACTCAGTACTGAATAAATTCTTAATTTTCCTAGATTTGCTAAAACGTGTGAATGAAGACAAAGAGAAAAAAAATTAGTTATAAGGTCATAGAATCACAAGAATTGAGGCTAAATGGACTCCATCTCCTTAATGCATTGGTGAGAAAACTGAGACTGAGAGAAGGAATTTAATATACCTGAAGTCACACAGGTACCCAATGAAACAGTCCTGACAAACCAGTCCCCATAGTCCATTAGGATGAAAAAAACCTTGTCTGTCACATCATAGGTGACTAACAAATGTTTGTTGATTGATGGATGTTCAGTAAGCTGTCAGGCAGAAAATTCAGACTCTGAATGATCCACAAGGATTCTCCAGGTGAGTTGGGAAAGAGACTCATAAGGAGAAGGAAGGTTCTTATATAAGTATAGTGTATGTACATTCTACTTCAATGAAAAAGATCATAGACTAGAGTTATACTATGTTTTCATGTTTAAGGAATAATTCATCTCCTATATCCTATGCTCCTTCTGTAGCTTTCTGGCATAAATGGCAGCTTTTATTACCTCAAATGCCATGCCTTTCCTCTGTCCAGTCCCAGTCAATATGGTGGTTTGGAATGACTGGAAAGGGAAGGATGTTAGTGGTAGTGGTTAGAGCCTTCTCTCTCTTACCTTGTGCTCTCTGGTTGATAGTACTGTGATCCTTTTCAACAGAAAGCCACTGGATCCTTTCATGGTCATTCTGGGGGCCCAGGGGAAATCTTACTTATGCTAGTAATAGTTACTATTACACCTACATTGAGTAGGTGTCTGCCTAACTGGTATGATTTCAGGGCTTCTGGAAGACTATCTTTCCTCAGCTTTTTCCACCCACAGACTCCTGAAATTCTATCATTAAAGCTTCATCTTTTTAAAACAAGAATCCTTAATCTAGGGTTTGTGAATTTAAATATATGAATGTGTGTGTTATACACACATATATGCATGTGTATATCAGAAGGAAAACATATATACATACTTACATGTGTATACACACACATGCACATATATGCATACACATGTATATATATAATTCTGAAAACTGCATAATTTATTTTCTTCATAATCCTATATATTTTATTTTATGTTTAAAATTATTTCTTGAGAAGAGGTTCATAGGCTTCACAAGATTAACTGTCCAAGGGGTCCAGGGCATAAAAAAGATTAAGAACCTCTGCTTTTGAATACTAGAATCACATAATATTGGAAATGGAAGGACCCTTGGAGATCTTCTAGCCCCAATGCCTCATCGTACAGATGAGGAAACTGAGACCTAGAGAGTTGTGGTGATTTTCCCAACGAGAACCTAGTACCTAGAGACAAGCCTAAAACTCAGGTATGTTGACTCTTTCTATGACCACCATGTCAATCTACTTTGATCCTTGCTAAAATACAAATCTCCCAGGAATTTAAAATTTTAAGCTGTTTTAAACTTGACCATGCATGAGATTATAAGGGAGAGTGGGGGTAGAAGTAAAGAATGTGAGGTGATTAGTCATCTGATTGAAGAGGAAGAGGAATTACTTAAGGTAAGATGAGTTCAAATCTGGCTTCAGATACTTACTAGCTGTGTGACCCTGGACAAGTCACTTAACCTGTTTGCCTCAGTTTCCTCATCTGTAAAATGAGTTAGAGAAGCAAACAACAAACTACTCCAGTATCTTTGTCAAGCAAATTCTAGATGGGGTCATGAAAGAGTTGGACGTAACTGAGAAACGATTGAACAATGTATTATTTTCAATGTCAGAAAATCCATCTTTCCATGGTACATAGATTTTGGTACCCACTACATAACAAGTAGGCAGTTTCAATAGTTTGCCATAGGATGGTGGAGCCAAGTGGCACTTAGAAGTCATCTAATCTGATTTTCTTGTTTTATAGATGAGGAAACTGAGGCCCATAGGAGTTCAACCACTTACCTAATAGCACACAGGTAGTAACATACCTGGGACTTCCAATGCCATATTCAGTGCTCTTTTCATTATACCATGATATGTTCCCATTTCGCCCTAAACAGTGATCCTGTGGTCAAAATCTAAATCAAAACAAAACTACAACTTCAAATGAATAAATTAACTTTCAAAGGACATTTAAACCAAAGCATCTGTCAAGGCCTTGGTTAAAATGGTTTTCCTTTAAAATAGTACGTTCCTGATATTCACAAAAACAGTCACAGCATAAAGCCTTAGAGATAACTGCATTTCTTCCATTTTAAATCTATTCTTTTGTAGAATGAACAAGTAATTTCATAGCCTGGGAACCATCTTATCCAGTCCCAGTCATTAATTTTAGCTGCATAGAATTAAGATGTGAAAAGGATGGACTCCCACAAGCCATGCTATTCTATGTATTGAAATATGGTTGGCTTTTCCAAATGCAGCAATACAGGGTGGCAAGAAAGACCTCAACAGTCATCTATTTTTGCTTGAGGATAAAAAAACCCCAAAACCACATCAAATTGTATCTGCTGGTCCTTTGGCATTTCAGAATTTATGGATTCATCTTAAGAGGTCAAGGAATTTTGTGGAGAGGCAAAGAAGTAAGATGAGAGAATGACAACCAAGCACATAAATACAGGGGGAAAGGACAAAAGGCTGTCATGAAATCAGAGGTTGAATATATATATCTGTAAGGCAGGGTTGTTTTAGAAGGGACCAGAAAATGATGATATGTAGAGGAGTGTATTAAGTAGACATGACGTGATTGTCCTCCCAGTTAGCATTGGTCAGAGTTGTGCTGATTGTTAGCTTTCTGGAGATGGGAGAGAGTCTGAGAGGGGCTCAAAAGCCATCAATGAAGGTGATTAATGTGGGAAACAGGTGCTCAGAAGAAGGAATTTGGCTGAAGAAAAACCTAGTATGGACTCTGAGGATGGGAAATGAAATTTAGCCAACCTTATCGTGTTGCCCTGGGAAACCTAACCATCTGTTAAATCTTTTACCAGCTTATCCATTCCCTTCTACCTCAACAGCAACAAATATATACATGATGGAAATCCATGAGAGGCACCATATTTTAAGGGTAATTAGTGAGAAGAAAAAATAAATTATAAATGGATCCCAGACCATAATATTGGAAAACTGATTTATGTCACATGGATACATATTTTACAATGATTTGATCCCCTGAACTTAAGTCAGTTCAGGGTTTCAAATTCTTAGGTGCCCTACCAATCTAGACATCTGGAAAATGGAGCTTTAATAACGTAAAGCCTTGGAGCTTGGAAGTTGGCTGAGTTGGGGTCTCTGGGATGATAGAGTTCAGAAAAGCCTTATTTAGGCATGTCAGAACCACACGGACAGACACACATCTGCTTTGTGCAATGTACGTAAAAAAGGGAAACAATTCCATTTGGTATTTTCCTTTGGTATTTTGTGCTTGTCAGGTAATGCAAGCTCCATCAAATCACACCATTGGCACCAGTCCTGATATATACCCTCATATATCTGGTTATTTATAACCTTAAAGAAATGATCATCTCTCTATTTTTTCTCTTCTCTAGCAGTCCATGTTTTTCCAATCTGTAGTTCAGGGATTGAATTGAATTTAGTAAACATTTATCAAGTACTTACTATGTATAAGACACTGTGATAAACCTAGGGGGGTAAAAAAAAGAAAAGAATCCCTACCCTTAAGAAGCTTTCTTTCTACTTGGGGGTGGAGTATAAAATATAAACAACTCAATCAATAAGCATTTACTACATGTCTATTATAGTATGCATCAGACACTATTTTAAGAACTGGGCTTTAAATACAAAAAGTGGAAAAATTCCTACTCTCAGGGAGTTTATAGTCTAATTAGGAAGGCAGTAAGTATGTACATAAATGTAGAGATAGGATAGGGACTCAACTTATGATTTTATTGCTCTAGGTAACCCCTGGGGATGGAACTCCCTCTTCCAATGTATATTGGCATCTTTTCTGCAACTTCTCATTTTGCCGAGTTACCTGGAGCAGCGCTTCTTAAACCGTGGGTCTCCACTGCATATGGGTTCTCAAAAAAATTGGTGACAATGCAGGCAATGACCAAAAGTTAATTAAAAATCAAATGGGTAATGAATCCGAGGTGTTTCTGGCAGCATTTGACTACGTTGCATGGTACAACTTCACTGCAGACTTGGTTCTGAACACAAAGCATGCACACTTTGCCTTCAGGCCATGCAATGCCAACAAACATTGCTGCTGAAAGGCACTCTGAAAAATAGGTGTTTTGTTTTGACACATCATACAACTGCCCAATTCAATCCCCTGCAATGTGTAATTTCCCAAACAATTAAACAAAACAGTTAAAAAGAGCTATTGTGACTGATAGACTGTGCAACCCTACACTTCAGTAATTTACTGTTTGTTAAAAGCGGTGGCACAGTGGATTGAGTGCTAAGTCTGGAGTCAGGAAGACTCATCTTCCTGAGTTCAAATCTGGCCTCAGATACTTATTAGCTGGGTGACCCTGGGCAAGTCATTTCACCCTGTTTGCCTCAGTTGCTCATCTGTAAAATGAGATGGAGAAGGAAATGGGAAACCACTCCAGTATCTTTGCCAAGAAAACCCTAAAATGGGGTCATGGAGGGTTGGACATGACTTACCAACACAAAAGAAAGGATGAATGCTTTCACTTTAAGTGAAGGAATACTACCTTTTTTTTTGTTTGTTTGTTTGGTGAGGCAATTGAGGTTAAGTGATTTGCCTAGGGTCACACAGCTAGTATCAAGTGTCTAAGGCCTCATTTGAACTCAGGTCCTCCTGACTCTAGGGCCAGTGCTTTCTCCACTGTACCACCTAGATGCCTCTGAATACTAACATTTTCAATCTGTGTTTTGGTGCCATTTAAAGTTGTTTACATCTGTCTGGGGGAGGGGGTAATCATTGTATATGCTATTCTTTTTTCCCAACCCCTCACCTGTTTCCCTCTAAATCCTTCTTTTCCCAAACTTCCTTATTTCTTTTAAAGGCACCACCATACTTCCCATGTCCCATGTTCATAGTCTCAGCTTTATCTTTGACTCCTCAGCCTTTTTAACCCCACATATACCTAATCAGTTATTCAACAGTGATGTTTCTACCTTTATAAATCTCTCATACCCAACCCCTTTTCTCCATTTACTCAGGGCAGCTGCATGGAGCAGTGGATAGGGTACTGGGCTGAGGTCAGGAAAATCTGAGTTAAAATCCAGCCTCAGACACTTAACTAGCTGTGTGATCTTGGGCAAGTCCCTTTGCCCTGTTTGCCTCCATCTTCTCATCTGTAAAATGAGCTGGAGAAGAAAATGGCAAACCATTCCAGTATCTTTGCCAAGGAAACACCAAATGTGGTCATGAGGAGTCAGACATGACTGAAATGACTGAACAACTGTCTTAGTTCAGGCACTAAGCCCATCTCACTTAGATTATTACAACAGCATCCCAGTTGGTTTGCCTGGCTCAAGTCACTTCCTACTTCAGTCCATTTTACACCCAGCTGCCAAAATAAGTTCCCTGCAGCCCAGATCTGACCAGGTGACTCTCCTACTCAATCAGTTCTAGTGTCTTCCTATTACTTCTAGAATAAAATATCAATTCCCCTGTTAGGCTTTTAAAATCCTACACACCTGACCCTCACCTCTAGTTACCTAACCTCATTCTCCCTTCCTACACTCTGCAATCCAACAAAACCGGTGTTCTCTCACTTCATTTCTAATCCCTGGTCCTTTGCAATGGCTGGCCTCCATGCCTTGGATGCACTCCCTCATTACCTTCACCTTATAAAGTACTTCTCTTCCTTTAAGATGCAACTTACCATCTTCTGCATGAAAATTTCCTAATCCCTCCGATTGCTGGTGTCTTCCTCTCAAACTAACTTGTATTCACTACTTTGTATTGATTATACTTGCGTTGTAAACATTTTTATATGTACTTGTGTCTTCCCCATTAAAATGTAATATCACTGTAAATAGCATTTCATTCTTTGTACTGGTATCCTCACTGCCTAGCACAGTGCCTAGCATGTATTAAGCAATTAATAGATATTTGTTTGAGTGATTAATTTTAAATCACTTCATACAAATCTCATATTTTTTTTAACTTCTTCATATTTATTGGATCTTATCCAATAAGATTCCATTATAGTCACATGGCAAAATTTGTCCAGCTATTTCCTAATGAGCAGAGTTTGTTCCTAACTCTTCCCTATTGCAAATAGTTGATAGCCCATTTTAAACATTTCCATTTTCCAGAATGGCTCTACCTAAAATACTCTTCCACCCTTTACAGAGTCCTCACCTGAAATAAAGCCATGTGTGTGTACATATACACACATAACTATATCAATATCTATTTATCTATCTATCTCATTGTGGAATAGTGGATAGAGAATATTGATCTTGGAATCAGAAAAGTTTGGGTTCTAATTGCATCTGTAACACACAATGTTCAAGACTTTAGAGAAATCATTTAATGAACAACTTTGAGCAACTAAATCACTTCGATTATTGTAAATACCCAAATTAACTACAAAGGATTCATGAAGGAAGACATTATCTGCATGCAGAAAAAGCACTGATAAATCAAAGTATGTATAGAATAGTTCTACACACACACATACACACACACATACACACATACTTGTATCTAATGGTAGCTATCTTAAGGGAGGGAGGATAGAAAAAAAGAAAGTTACATGAGAATTTTATTATATATTTAAAAGGAATAGCAAGATGTATGTAATAGACGTGTCCTTTCACGTGCAATCATCTTTTTATCTATTCTACTATGTTATGGAAATCCTTGTTTTATTTCTTAAGTTTAGAATAAGACAAAATAAAATAAAAACACCTCAGTGCTTCAGGCAACTATATAAAACTCTAAGTTGAAGATCAGAGAATTTAGGGCTGGAAGAAAACATTTGGTCCAATTCCTTTCCAACACCCAATTTTACATATGATGAAGCCAAGGCTCAAGGATAAGTGACTTGTCTAGGGTTACACAGCAATAAGTGTCAAAGGCAGGATTTGAACTTAGGTCTTCTGAGTCTGGAGCCAGAACTGGGCTGTACTGCCTCAGAAGGTGGTAATCTGTATTGACTAAGTTAAGTCGAGTTGACAAGTATTCCTTAAGTTATCTACTATGTTTCAGCCAACTGTGCTAACTGGGGATACAAAAGAAAGGCAAAAGACAGTCCCTGCTCTCAAGGAGCTCACAGTCTAAAGACAATATGCAAACAATTATGTCCAAATGAGCTCTCTCTAAATGTATACCATACACATATGTGGTATATATACAAATGAGACATGTACATATATATATATATATATATACACACACACACACACACACACACACACCACACACACATATATTCTAATTTGGAGACAAATCAATTGAGGGAAGGCACTAGCATTAAGGGGTACTGAAGTAGGCTTGCAGATGTTAGGATTTTAATTGTGACTTGAAGGAAGGTTGGGAAATCAGGAGGTGAAGAAGAGGAAGGAGAGAATTCCAGGCATGGGGGACAGCCAGGGAAAATTTCTGGAGCTGGGGCATGTAGTATCTTATGCAAGGAGGCCAATGTTATTGGTTTGAAGACTGTATGGTAGTGCGGTGGTGGTGGTGGTGAGCAAGTTGTAAGAAGACTGTAATGATAGAAGACAGCTAGGTTATGAAGAGCTTTGAATGCCAAGAAGAGGATTTTACACATGATCTGAGAAGTAATTGGGAGCCGATGAAGTTTATCGAATGAAGTAAATGACATGGTCAGGCCTGAGCTTTAGGAAGATCACTTTGGCAGCTGGATGGACTGCAATGGAGAAAGACTTAAGGCAGGGAGTCAACCAACAGGCCATTGCAATAGTAGAGGCATGAAGTGATAAGGGGAGAAAGGGGTGTATACTGGGGATATTACAAAGTTAAAATCAATAGAACTTGGTAACAGGTTGTATATAGAGATTGAAAGAAATGAAAGAAACTTGTATTGTATAAAGAGATTGAAAGAAATGAAAGAAATTTGTATTGTATGTAGAGATTGAAAGAAATGAAGATAACAACTATATTGTAAGCTTGGGTAGCTAAGAGGACAGCAACTCCCTTTCCTAATACTTTGGAAGAAGAGAGAGCTTGAGAAGAAGATAATGGGTTCCATTTTGGCCACGATGAGTTTAAGATGTCTAGGGAACATCTACTTCAAGACGTCCGATAGGTAGCTGAAGATGTGAATCTGGAAGTTAGGAGAGAAGTTAATTGGAGAGTTTGCTGGTAGAGGAAATTCATCACTTGGAATTCTGTACACTGATAAGCTTGCAATCTGGCCAATACATCCTATTTCATATGAGAGACAGTGTGGTATAGAGGATAGAGTGTTAGATCTGGAGTCAGGAAGACTTGAGTTCAAATCTTTCCTGACACACTTCCTAATTGCAACCCTGGGAGAGGGGGGAGGGAGAAAGAGAATGAGAGAGACTTCCTACAAAAGGTGGGTTTTGAATTGAATTTTGTAGGAAGCCAATAAAGATAAGAGGTGGAAGTGAGCAGGGAGATAATTCCAGGCCTTGGGTACAGCTAATACAAAAGAGGTGAAAAAGTCAGGAGATGGGCTGTTCTGTTCAAGAAACAGCAAACAGGCTATTGTGCCTCAATCTCCAGGTATGTGGAGGGGAGCGAAGTATAAAAAGACTAGAAAGGTAAGGACCAAGTTAGGAAGGTCTTTATATGTCAAACAAAGGAATTTATATTTGATCTTGACAGTAATAAGGTACCATTGAACTTTATTGAATATGGGGGAGGTGGTGACATAGTTAGACCTATAGTTTAGGACAATCTGTTTGGTATCTTAGGGGAGAACAGTCTGGAGTAGGAAAGACTTGAGGTAGGGAGACCAATTTCAAGGTCATTGCAATAGTCTAAGGAAAAGGTAATGAGGGCCTGAATTGGGGTGGTGGCCCTGATACTGGAGAGGAGAGGAAGGATACATGAAATGTGATGAAAGTAGAAACAAGATTTGACAAAAAATTGGATGTATGGGACTAGTGAGAGTGAGGAGTTAAGGATACCACTGAAGTTCTGAGCCTGGGTGACTGGGTAACATTGAGAGAAATAGGGAAGTTGGGGTATTGTAGAGTCAGTATACAGCAAGGGACTCTGTCTCATAGACCTGTCTCCAGCTTAGGGGTCTTAAACCTGTTTTTTGGTCATGGACTCCTTTGATACTCTTGGTAAAGCCTGTGGACCCCATCTCTGAACAATGTTTTTAAATGCATAAAATAAAATACATAGGATTATAAAAGAAACCAATTATATTGAAATATATTTATCAAGAAAACTAAACCAAGTTCACAGACCCTCCATGAATAACCTCTTGCTGTGTACTGACTCTACAGTATTTGAGGAAGATGATGGGGCATGGACTGTTATAGAAACAACAGGCTCAGATGCAAGGTTGAACATGAAATCTCTATCAAAAACATCACTATGGTTGGCTCTTGATCTGGCATCTTGGAGGCAGTTTAAGTGGTTGAGTATTTGGATAAAAAAGGATACATTTCCTTTACCTCCTCTCCCCACTCCCCCTCAAAAAAATAAGATGTTGTTATGGTCCTTACTGTATCCTCAGTCACTTGATGTTCTTGAGAATTCTTCATCACTTGCCTTCTGGTGATATTGACCAAACATAGAAATCCCATATTCACCCTCCCCAAAGAGTGAAAATCAGCAACCCAGGCAACAAACAGCATTATTTGAACTTCTTCCTCCTTCTCTTTCTCACTTCTTTTTTCCCCCTTTCTTTCTTCCTTTTTTTTGTTTTTGCTTCTTTAAGAAGTGTCAAAACCTCTTTGTTTCCTTTCCCAGAAGCACAGCTGTGCTCTGGAGCTCAGGCCCTGCAGGCAAGTGTTGGGGGTTGGGGGGAAATAGGGTAATTTTAGAAATGGATGCTGTGCAATGGAGACTGCACCATTGGGAGGTCGTGACCTGTGTCTCCTATAAGTGAAGAGCAGCTTATTTTGGGGAATGATTGCCAAACTCGCTAATCTGCTCCTGCCACCTCAGTGGGGGACATGTGATGTTGAGGCTGGCCCCTTGAGGTACTCCTCCCTCTCCATCAGGATCCAAGAAGTGCAAAGTAATTGAATTCTATGTCTAGAGTCCAATCGCTGTATCTTCCCATCCCCCTCCCTTGCCTGCCCTTTTGTGTGTGTGTGTGTGTGTGTGTGTGTGTGTGTGTGTGTGTGTGTGTGTGTGTGCGTGCATGTGTGTGATATCTAGGGGCATTTCATCAATCCCAGCAACACCAGATTTAAACTGGAAAGAGTCTTAAGAGCCCATCTAACTTGGGCACACAGTCTTTTTTTTTTTTAATCAGAATCAGCTAAGACGCTCTAGAATATTCCTGTTTTTCCCTGGTTCTAATCTGCCAGTGGGACCCCAACCTAATTGTTCCATGTCCAGTTGTGAGCAAGTAGCTGCTTGAAGTTCCAGGGATCTGGATTTGAAGGTATTTTCCATCTCAGTAGTTTCTTTTCCCTTCAGGCGTGAGGCCTTCCAGATTTTTACCATCCAGTTTATTGTGCAAGAATGACCTTTCTCTCTCCTGGGGAATCTTCATCCGTTTCTCTTTACATAGAACTTCAATTTTTGGACCTAGTTGAAATTACGAGTTGTCATCAGTCACCAAATACCAAGAAACAAAAATGTGTTTCATGCTGCAGACAGCTGAGAAGTAGAATGTGTGCCTGTTTTCAAGTGCTCTTGGGAAATGGCCATATTTTAAGTGAAAAAAAAATAGTGTTAATAGCAGACATTTATATAGTACATTGCAAACATTGCCTCATCTGTTCCCCTGAGGTAAGTACCATTATTATCCCCATTTTGCAGATGAGGCAACTGAGGTTAAAGTGGTTGAGCAACAATTCTGTGGGGTAGGTACTATTACTGTCTCCATTTTGCTGGGGAGGAAACTGACTGAGTGGTTTGCTTATATTCACAAAGCTAGAAAATGTTAAAAAGTGAGATTCAAGCCTAGATCTCCCCTGTCCCTAAGTCAAGTGCTCTTGCTACCACATCCTTACTGCCTATCCAGAAATGTGGAAATAAAATAATGAGTCAAGTAAACCAGAGGATAGTGTCCACCGCCATCTTCGGTGTAGTTATGCTATCATTGCTTTTTCATGCTATTATTTCTAGAAGTTAATTTTCAACCACAAGTTATTAGGGGAATTCTATGCAAATTTTTTTTTCACTTAAGCAAGTGGAAGGTTTATGGTTCTTGCAAATGGAAAACATCATGGAATATTTTTGATCACATGACCCTTGGAATATATTTTTAAGACTTAATGTGTGGGACTGGGTATGGGAAGCTATCTTATTCTATGCCTGCCAAGGCACAGTGCTAGGGTGTTGAAGCACCATTTTCCCATGCCTAAGGCCAGCTGTTATATTCATAAAGAGTTTAAGAAGTGGTTAGAGATAAGACATCCTTTCAGGTCTATTAGCAAACACTTTGACTGAAGATGGATGAGCTCATCATTATCAGAAGCTGACTAGATGCCTGGGATGGGAAGCTTTAAGTCAGGTCTGGATCTCTCCTACTTAAGATATTCTCAGTTTGTAGTATTGTAATATTATAGTGTTACTGTAGTAATTTGTGTATGAGTTTCACCTCCTCTCTAGCAATTAGATTAAAAGCTACTTAAGGATAGGAGTGATATCTTGTTCATTTTTCTATACACCTACCATGTGTAGCATGGTACCTCTTACATCCTTCCTACCTCAATACACCACAAGTGTTCTGTGTGAGCGTACCTTCAAAGGCCACAGGGTGTAATGGGTCAGGAGGACTGCACAGAGCTTATGTCCTGCCTGTGTAGCCCTTGAGAATCCTGGATCACTCCCACTCCACAGGGAGCTCTAGCGCAGATATCAAACATAAATTCAATAAATGTTGAATTGAAATTAGGTTAGGCTCTCTTTCAAGAGGATATAGGTCTGGTTTTGCTCCTATTTAGGGCAGTGGCATTACAGGAGTCCACTCATTGGTCACATTAGAGGAAATGAAACTCATCTGTTTTCTGCATATGAGCACATGAATTTCAATTTCAGAAAGCACTAGATTTGAGTTCCTATGCATTTTTGGATGATCTCATACAGCAGGCCAGGCAAGTTCTATTATGTTATTCCACTAGTCACAGTGTTCAGGAACAACCAACTAAAAGTAGCCTGTTACCCAAAAGCCGCTTGGCCATTGTCTAATTTGCTCTTAGGGTTAGTCTGACCTGGCATCTCTTGTCATTAAAGAGTTAGATTCGGAGGGAACCCTGAAAGAACTGGGGCTAGCCCAGGAAGAAGTAAAAATCAGAAGTGGTTATTGTGGGGTGTGAGTTCTACTTTCATTGACCACTATCAAAATCTTGTTACTATTTTCTACTACTCTTCTAGAAAACTTTGGTTCCTTGATTAAGAATGAACAAAATAAATTTGACCTTTGTTTTGTTTAAGCATTTCAGGACATTGTGCAAAATTGAAAAAACCTCATACCTTTTATATTTTCCCAGTTGCAAAATGTATTTGCATCATGATTTTCTTGGAGGGGTAATGCTGTGGTGGAATTACAGATATGATCCCATCAGCAATGTAAGTCCCTGTTGATTAAAGGAAAGGGCCATGGTGAATTGAAAGATATTTTAACTACTATATCTAATTACAAAGACGAGCAAGTTACTCACCAAAATTTAAGTGTATGCTATAATAAAAAAGGCCAATTAACAATCAAACAGAAACTGGTTTCTTGACAGGCAGATGATGCAGAGCAGGACTAAGAAAATGCAGAAAACATTTGCACGGCTAGGAAAGCTGAGATGCTCCTTCAAATTGCAAGGTAAGATCCAAAGAAAGTATGACTTGCTGATTAAGAGCCTAGAGTAGAGCACAGGAAGAATGTTGGAGTTTTAGTATTGGTTCTGCCATTAACTGGCTAGTTGGCTTAATCAAAGCACATCACAGATCTGTTTTATAGATAAGTCTGATTTATCTCCAGAATGGAAAAACAGAAGTTTATATTTATTTAGTCAGAGTTCCAGGAATTTTTACATTAAATGTTATTTAAATATGTGCAGATATTTTACATGAGGGCTAGAAATAGGTTAAATATCTAATTTAATACAATAAGCATTTATAATACCTTCTATGTGCAAGGTACTTTGCTAGACCTTAAGATACAAAATAAAATAGCCCCAGGTCTCAGGGCCCTTCCATTCTACAGAGGTGACACAATACAGGATTGTGGATAAGAGCTAGAAGGGCTCTCAAAGTCTTATCTATACACAGATAAATAAACAGAAACTTCATATAGGATAAATGCAAAGGAATTTTGATAGAAGAAATACATTGAAAATTGGAGAGATCGGGAAAGGGTATTGAAAGAGGAAACATTTAAGCTTAAGTGGAACCTTGAAGAGAGCTAGGGATTCCAATAATGTGATTGAGGAGAGAAAGCACGTGGAGATGGAATACGTATGCAAACGTGACTGTGAAATACCTACACAAAATACAATGAGAGACAAGCATTTTAAAAATTCTTGTATTTAGTAGATAGTTGATTCCACATTCATTATGGAATTATATATTCTTCTGCCTGTCCTACAGGGATATTGTGCATTTAGGAAGCTAATATCTAAGCCATTTGAATTTAGACACTGGGAAAATTTAATTTTGCTAATGAAGGCAAGTCTTTTCCTTTCATACCTCGGAGAGACCTATCTGGGAACTCTGTTGAAAATTCAATGCAGAACCCAGACAGAAAAAGGATTCTGCATACACCAGGGGTTCTTAACCTGGTGTCTATAGACTTGGTTTTAAAATATTTTGAGAACTGAATTTCAATATAATTAGCTTCCTTTGTATTTTATTTTATCCATTATTCTGAGAAGAGGTCCATAGGCTCACCTGATGGTCAAATGAGTCCCTGACACCAAAAAGGTTAACCCACCTCCCACACACAGACCCTGCTATGGATGGTGAGGTCATCTAGATATTCCAACTTGTAGATGGCACTGTGATGATTGCATCAAGCCCATGAGTACAAAGGCATCTGGTTAATAAAATCAATGATAAGTCAAAAAAATTTTAGCTTAATAACACATACAAAAAAAGTGGATGAAGTATGCCTATTGTCCAGGTAATGATATATAAATTTGATAGATAATCTTTCAAGTTAATCCATTAGTTTATATATTTTAGACAGCTATAGCATATAAACAGTGAGCTGGTACAAGAACTGACTAGGAGGGGGAGAGCAGGATGGATTGCATTTGAGAAACTGTACAATGCTTTCAATGATCCCAAATGGCTCCCTGAAATAAAAGGCTATCTTTTGTTTAAAGTGATGTTGTCCTAGTGATGCTATATGGCAGTGGCATACTCTAGCCTTTGAAGAACTGAGATTATAGGTGACTCAGAGAATAATGGAGAGACATATGAGGCTGCAGCATGTTACTAGTGATGACTCGTGCACAAGAAATGGCATTAAAATATCATCCAAGATATGCATGATCAGCAAATGAGGTGGGTTGGCCATGTAATAAGAGCAAGAGAAACCAGGACAGCTCATGTGCTGTACTTTGTACTTGCAGAATGTTAAAAGATCTGTTTAGAAGGATGAATGAATGAATGCAAAAACATTTAATTAAACACTATGTGCAAAATTTAGTGATAAGCACTAAGGACACAAATTGAAAGTAAGACAGCCCTTGCTTTCAAGGAATTTATTCTAATTTCAGCTACAAATCATATGGGAAAGTGCCATTCTTCTTAGGGTAAGATGACAAAACAGATGGTGGTATAGCATCTCTAGTATTATTTCCACTGATAGATCATATTTGTTTCTGATGTTGAGTTGTTGGACAGTGAGGATGGCTCTGGCAGTAAGAACTCTCTTATCTGGTTCTTCAACAGCTAGGACTGCAACACCCTTAGAAGCAGCTGTCAGGCCATGTCTTCATGGGGGTTGATTTCCAGGATGATGAGTGTGAGGTCTGGAGATGGGACCTGAGATACCTCTCCCAGGTCTTACAAGCTGATCCATTGGAGTTGGTCAGTAGTTGGTATTGTAGGTGGTGAGAAAGGTGGGGGAACCTCTCCACAGTTATTTCTTCCCTCAATGATGGTTGTGGGGTCCAGGCTGAAAACAAAACTGGTCATTTGGAGGGCACTGTTATTTCCAAGGTCCTGGTGTTCAGGGTTCTGGGCTGTCTCTGGCAGGGTCTGAGGGGAGGTGATGGTGGTGGCTTGACTCATCTAGCACATGCCACTTCGTGTTGCTTCAGCTAGGCTGGGTTGCTTGCCTCCAAGGTGGCAATTGGTAGATGGTTTGTGGAAGATTTATGGGAAAATATGGACCAGAGTCATACAGGATGAAAAAGCATAGCTAGATTATGTTCTGTATGGGAGGAAGTAATCCCATTGATGATATGATGAGACCATGAATGCGTCAAAACACGGTTCTGCATTCCTAGATGATTTCATTAGTACCTGCGCCCAAGAAAACTCCAAAATATCAGCTAATGGCCAAATTTCTGGCAATAAGCCTCTCTGAACTAGGTATCGTGGTATTTTCTACATTATCTACATATGGGATATATGAAATTAAGTGTGATGCTCCTCACTGTGAAAGGTTGCTTGAATAATTTCAATCAAACCTAATGTGGGTAGGGAAAATTTATATCCTATATTTATAATGGTAGAATATGTTTCTACATCAATATCCTAGGTTTCAGAGCTTGAAGACATCTTAGAGATGACTTAGTCTAACTGTTACATTTTTCAAATGAGGAAGCAGAGAGAAGTAACTTGTCTAAAATCATGTAGATAGTAAGTAGCAGAGCTGGCATTTGAACCCAAGTTTTGGTCTTAATACAAACATCTCCCTAATTGCAATCTGGCACACTTAGTTCCAATTGTGAAGATGGGAGCTTTCCAAGCATATTGAGAAATGCTATTAAAATCTGTAATAACCACAATGGCAGTAGGACTTCACATTTAGTAATATACTTTACAGCTTTCAACATATTAATAATGAAGTCAGCAAAAGCAGATTGAAAAGCGGAAACATTCATTCTGGGGGGAATTCAGTTTTTTAAAAAGAAGTTCTCTAAAGCGTCTCTTTTTATTGACTTAATTTTTAAAAAAATCTCTGATTTAAAAAAAAATAAAAAGAAAATCTCTGGTATTTGGGCAGGTTGCCTTTATCGAGGCCCAGGTGTTCTAGCTAGATTCTAGTTGGTCCATTATTTTCCCTTCAACTTGACCATTTCTGGGGAAGTAAAGGATTGAATTTCTCCCATGAAACATTTAAAATTGTCCCTGACTGGGTGCTTTCTGTCTTAATCATGCAAGAGAAAACAGACACCCAGATTTATTTTAGCCTTTTGATAAAATTTGGGAATATGCAAAATGGCTGTTTTAATTTGAAAAAGACGAAAGAGCTCCCAATCTCTTGTCATGGTTTCCAAAGGAACATTATCAAGACATTATAGTCTATTTGCAGCTCTTTCTCTATCAAGAAACTTTTAGTTGGATATTTGCAGATCCAAGAATGAGGGATTTTCCCCTGTTTTTGAGCTTGGGTGTATTAATAAGATTTTTTTTTTGATGTTCCGAGAATCTCATCAAAGTGATCTAGCCTGTTTTTTCCCCCTCACAGGCTTGTCATTTGCCACCATTTTTCTCAATATAAATAGTTCAGATTGTTATTCAAAAAGAAAGAATCTTAGATCTTTTCTTTTCCCTCCATGTCCCACTTGAAACTCAAAAGCATCTGTAAGCTTTAAGGGTGTTATTGTGGTAATTACTCATACTTGGAGAATTTCATGGTAATAACCACTGCTACATTCCAGATAAATTAAGTGTGCATGAGTTACTGTGGTCCTGATGGGACACTCATTTTATACCATGATTTTTGCTTATGTGTTATTAGCATATCAGATGTCACAATCTTTCTTAATCCTGTGTGTCACATACCTCCATCCAGGATCAGGCAATTTAAAGCCAAACCCTAATTTGTTTTTCCTGGTGGAATACTACAGCATAAAAGCAACTTCATAATCTTGGATATAGGGTTTAGAAGACTTAAAAGAGAAGTCTAACTACTCTCTCTCTCTCTCTTTTTCTCTCTCTCTCTCCCTCCTTCTCTCTCTTTCTCTCCCTCCTTGTCTCCCTCCCTCACTTTCTCCCCCTTCTCTCCTTCTCCTCCCTCCCTCTCTCCCTCCTTCCCTTTCCCCAGTCTCTCCCATCCCTCCCACATTCTCACTCTCTTTCCCAGTCTTGTGAAACCTTAATAAAGGAGATATCATGACTTCTACTACAGATACATCCTTTTAACTTCAAGGAAATTCACATGATTTTTACTCTTTGTGCTGGTTTTTCTATAAAATTCCCTAAGGATATGCTCACAGGAATCTTCTCTAAACCAGTCAGAGCATCTAGAACAAAGGTTCTTACACTGGAGCCAATGAATAGGATCCCAAGGGGATCTGTGAACTTGGAGGGGAGAAATACTTGGAGAAATGTGTTTCAGTATAATAGGTTTCCTTTGCAATCCTATGTACTTTATTTAATGCTTTTAAAAACATTATTCTGAGACAGGGTCTGAAGGCTCTTCCAGACTGCCAGAGGGGGCCATAATACACAAAAGATGTTAAGAACTCTTAATCTAGAATGAAAGAAATTGTTTCTAAGGAATCACCACTGTGGAGTGACCTGAACAATAATAATGGGCATCACTGAGACAACAGTTTCTGTCTCCTCTGTGTAAGTCTTAACAGTCCTCAGAGTTCAAGTTTCTCTCACTCATTTTTAAAGTGCTGGAAATAGAGCTACTTACCAACTGCAAGTGTTCATGTGATTCACCCCATGACAGCAAAAAGTACAGAGACGAGCTTTGACAGAAGCGCTTCTTTAAAAAACATATTTTTAAACGTCCAGAGGGGTAGACCAGCGACCACAGAAACAGTTAAGTCCTTAGGGTCATAACTCCATGGGAATCAACTCAACAGAGGGCAAAGCTCTGGCTTGAAATGTCATCTCTGGGTCTCAGTTTGCTTATGAGGTTTCTGCTCATGGTTGCCTTATTGTTTTTCTTTCTTTAGCGCATACAAGGGCCCAGAGGCTTTTGGTGATGGGAGAATTTTTAGATTTTCATATATTTCAAACAAAAGTAGAAACACATATACACACAACATTCCTTTGGAATATGTCCTTTAGAAACACTTTTCATGTTTCCATATCGTATGAAACAAAACAAAACAAAAAAATCCTTCCTTAAGTGCTTATCTTCATCATATATCAAATATTACTAACTTTTGGGGATGTGGTTTGCTTTAAACGGAAACTGCCCCCATTCCATTGCACCCCATCTTCTCTAGATTATAAGCATCAGAGTTGTTGCTCAGGGAGTGGATAGAGTGATGAGATTGGAATCAAGAATGCCTGGGTTCAAATCTCTCCACAGACACCTACCAGCTGTTTGACCCTGGGCAAGTCACATCTCTTTCCTTTCCTCATCTGTTAAATGGGGTGCAGGTTAACCTTAATGTCCTCTAAGATCCTTTCGTCTCTACAGCTATAATCTCGTGCTTATATTGGGTGTTACTGACAGTTTTGAGATTTATTCAGCATGGAAACATATTCTTTCCATCCCCTCACCCCCTTCTCACCATACCACATCTAGATAGCTGGTAGGTATCAGAGATTTTGACAAGGTAGTGGGGAGAAGTTAGGAATACTTAGATTCAAATTCTGTCCCTGATCATTGCTACCTATATGACCCTGGGTAAATAACTTATCCTCTCTCAGTCTTATTTTCCTCACCTTTAAAATAGGAATAATAACAGCACTTATCTGACAAGGCTGTTATGTGTCTCAAATGAAGTGTTATATAAATGTTAGCTAATATTATGACTAAGTTATAGACAAGTTATAATCTGCTAAGGAGAAGGGCATTCCCATACCAGGAATCCTCTAGACTGAGAAAATTACAGATCTTTTGGATGTTATTGACTTTTAGTTGTATCCTTGGAAATGTGGTACCTTAAGGATACCTGATTATTGTGGAATTGCATAGTAAATCACAGCATGACATTTCTTTGTTGTTCATTCACTTTGGTTATGTCTGACTCTTTGTGACCCCATTTGGGGTTTTCTTGGCAAAGATACTGGAATGGTTTGCCATTTCCTTCTCCAGCTCATTTTACAGATGAGGAACTGAAGCAAACAGGGTTAAGTGACTTGCCCAGGGTCACACAGCTAGTAAGTGTCTGAGGTTGCATTTGAACTCAAGAAGAAGTATCATCCTGACTCTAGGCTTGGCACTATATCTACTGCACCACCTAGCTGCCCACGAAATGTCTTGCCTAAAGTCAAATGGATAGTGAGTGGCACAGCAGGGACCTCACATATTTACTCTGAATTAAATAGATGCCCCTAGCACCTGACCTGAGAACATATGCCCAATAAATATATTTTGAGGGAGAGGACAATAAAAACCAGCGTCACCTGAATGAATGGCATTGCATAAATGGGCATGGACGACATGAGCTAACTTGCTGTATGTGTGAGAAGAATACATAGTTTCAGAACATCACACACCCTATCTCCAAGAACTCAGCTAAATTTGCCCAAGGGGCTTATGATGACATTTTAAAGAAAAAGAAGAAATACATAATGTTTTTCCCTTTCATGGAATGGATGAAAATTTTGAAGGAGCGACTCCTCAAGTCCATAAAATTGGTCCCAGATTTGAGATTTTGAGAGCTGTTTTGTCAATGAAATCAGGATATATCTCATCTATCATGGAGGTGGGTTGGTGAGCAGTTTGCTTTCATTTGTTGGGTGTGTGTGTATGTGTGTGTGTGTGTGTGTGTATGTTTGTGTGTTTGTGTGTCTATAGAGGGAGTGGAGATGGGGAACGTGTGTCCCTGAGGGCAAAATTTTATTCAACATCATCATAAAGTGATTAACGATTTGATATGTTTAAGCATGATAATCTGCCTTTATTTATACAGACTTTTTAATGCTCAAAAGAAAACCAGTAAGAACGACGTTGACCAAACCTTTCAACCTTACAGTTTCTAACACATGGACCAGCCCCAGAAATATGGCACCCAGATGCATATGTGCTGAGGGAAGAGGAAAACATTCATGAAATGCTAATCATAAGGTGAAAACACTTTAACTTGAAAACGGAAGACTGTGTCAAAAGCACATCTCACGCTGACATTTACTTGGGCCAGCTCGGGTGACATGACTGTGCCCACAGGTTCTTCTTCTGACTATTTCGCTATATGTTATTAAAGACAAGGGCATTCTACTGACTCCTTAACCAACCACCATTATAGCTGAAATGTTAGTAATAGCATGAGAGACAGCATGAAATAGAGAAGAGAAAATGGGC
Organism: Phascolarctos cinereus; assembly: GCF_003287225.1. Classification (NCBI taxonomy): domain Eukaryota; kingdom Metazoa; phylum Chordata; class Mammalia; order Diprotodontia; family Phascolarctidae; genus Phascolarctos; species Phascolarctos cinereus. The sequence goes on from NW_027556180.1 coordinate 63,477,249, forward strand.
CTTAGTTTAGAAGAAATGGCTTCAAATCCTGCCTTTGACACAGACCAACTGTGTGATTCTGGGCCAGACAGTTAACATCTCTGTGCCCCAGGCAGAACAATTGCCATCTTCATTGGGGAAAGAGTTGCCCCACTGGGAATTGATTATACTGATGAATTCACACACTACTCTGCCCCAGGGGTATGCTGGTAAATGTTTAACAATCAGCTTTCAGAAAAAAAATGTATGGGACATATTTTGTGTTTCTTTTTTTTTTTTTTTAGGCAATTGGGGTTAAGTAACTTGTCCAGGGTCACACAGCTAGTAAATATCAAGTGTTTGGTCTGAGGCTGGATTTGAACTTAGGTCCTCCTGACTTCAGGGCTGGTGTTCTGTCCACTGCGCCACCTAGCTGCCCCTGTGGGACATATTTTAAAGCTTAATCTGAATTATTAATTTTTCCATTGTTTTCTTAAATCTAGACAATTAACAAAATGATGAATCAAACTCTGATATCTAGCTTTGTTGATTTTCTGAGGTAGAAATGTTAACACTGAAATTTTAACTATTGGCTCTCAGGCAAGAGCCAGTTCTAGCTGGCTCTAGCACAAGCATGCTCTGACCCCTTGGCCCCACCTTTTAGTTTTTCTGATTTCCTTCAAGACTGTTCAAACACTGCCTCCTACAGGAAGCCTTTCCTAATCCCCAGCTGCTGGTGCTTCCCCCTCCAAAGTTACTATCTACCTTGCCTATATCTTCTATGTATCTAGTTATTTACATGTCTTCCCCAGTAGAATGTGAGCTTCTGGAGAGAGACTACGGTTACCTCTCTTTGTATCCCAGTGCCTAACACAGTGTCTGGCATATAGCAAATGCTTAATAAATTCCTGTAGCTCAATTGACACAAATAATAATAACAGATAACCTTTATATACTGAAATGAATCTGTGTTCTTTTTAATTTGAGTTGCAATACAAAGATGCGGATTGCCACCTATCCATGCCTGTCACTTGGTGTGATTCTAATCCTTGTCTTCTCAGAGTTTTGTCACAGGGTGTCTACCTAGTATATTGTGAGTTTTCATTGCTTTCTCTTGACCTCATGAGGATATCAAATGAGATAACATTTGTAAAGCACCTTGCAAAACTTAAAGTACTCTGTCTATGGTAGTAGTAATAGTAGTAGTAGTAGTAGTAGCAGCAGCAGCAGCAGCAGTTGTAGTAGAAGCAGTAGTAGCAGCAGCAGTAGCAGTTGCAGAAGTAGTAATAGTAGTAGTAGTAGTAATAGCAGTAGCAGCAGCAGTTATAGTAGCTGTAGTAGTAATTGTAATAGTAGTATCTGCAGTAGTAATAGTAGCAGCAGCAGCTATAGTAGTAGTAGCAGCTGTAGGAGCTGTAGTAGTAATAGTAGTAATAGTAGTAGTAGTAGTAGTAGTAGTAGTAGTAGAGTAGTAGTTATTACTGTTTTGCCTATGGTACACATAGGCCATTCAATGGTTAGTGCTCTGCTTTTGCCTTATGATTAGCCCTTTTTTTTTTGCTGAACATTTCTTCAATGGCATTGTTTACCCTATTTCTCCTTTATAATCCTATTTTTGCAATGTATTGCAGATTGCTACATCTCACTAATCGTCACAATTTTAAAAGTGTTTTATATATGCAGTTTTACATATGTGTGTGTGTGTATATATATAAATGAACATATTCAATAGAGACTGAGCTGAAAAAGTAAACTTAATAAGCCACCAGAAAATCTCCTGTGAGGTTATGTGTACAGTTTTGTTTTCTTTTTTAAATTTGGTGGGAAAGTTGGGTGGAGAACATTCCTTAATAAATAGAAGAATAAGGCTATTCTTTCCTCCCAGAGACTTAGCACTATGGGTGTTCTTAAAGAAATATATTTTTCAGACACCCATTACATTATCTTGTATTACATTTTTTGCTCAAATTGGTATGTCACCCTAATAAGACTGTAAGAGCTCAAAGGCAAGGATTGCTTATTGCATATTGAAGCTGCCATTGTGGACAGAGCATTGTACCAGGAGTCAGAGAGACGTAGGTTTGACTACTGCCTCAGACACTAGTTATTCGACCCTGGGCAAGTCACTGCTTTTCCTAGTCTTGGTTTTCTTATCTATAAAATGGGGAGAATAATAATTGCATTACCCGATGTCATGCAAATTTTGCTTTCTGCAAAGAAAGGTCTTTGTAAGCCTTAACATGTTAAAGCAATATTATTGTAGTTGTTACAATGACACACTCTAGTCTTGTAATTTTAGCAAAAGTTCCTAAAAGCCTATTTTGGCAAGACTACTGCTCTCTTATACTGCCTTTCTGTGGGAACTTGCAGAAATTAATTCACCTTACCTGTTCTTGGTTTCCTCATCTGTGGAGGAGGGGAGACTAAACCTCTAAAGTCTTTCTCATCTCTAACTCCCATAATTCTGTGATGTACATAGAAATGTACCTGGGTCTCTGAGTCTAGCTATGGTTACATGCATACTCTCTTCTGCCCACTTCCCAAATCCCAGGACTTTATACTGGCATACAACTCAGGCGATACCACCTTCATGCTATGCACAATGTGGTAAATCCCGTACCTGTCCCTCTGTGTTGTTTTATTTTTGAAAATGTAAATTGGTCACTTGGAGGCAGGGAAAAGTCTGAAAGTCCTTTCATTTCTCAATTTTCTTATTTCCTGCTCCCCCCCCCCAGGACAAACACACCCTTTTCTAATTTTGTCATGTGCTTCAATGAGTAGCCTCTCCTTTGGAGTCTGAATAACGGGAGTAGTCTTTGGACTCATTATGTCTGAGAACATACACGTGCTTGCTTGCAGATGTTCACTGTCTCTCTGTCTCTGTGTTTCTGTAGCTCTGTCTCTATTTGTCTGTCTCTCTCCTCTCTCCCTTTCCTCCCTCTATCCCCCTTCCCTCTTTCTCTCTCCCCTGTTTTCCTCAGTCCCTCCTTGTTTTCCTTGCTCCCTCTCTGTCTCCCCCTTCTGCTCCCCTCCCTCCCTCTGTGCCCTCTCCTTCATTCTCCCTTTCTGTCTCTCTGTCTCTGTTTTTCTGTCTCTGTCTCTCTGGCACGTATCACACACACACACACACACACACACACACACACACACACACACACACACACACACACACACACACACACACACACACACACACACACACACACACACACACACACACACACACACACACACACACACACACACACCCCTAACCTGGGTGGCTACTGTTCTCTACTCTCAAGCACTCATCTTGATTAAAACTATCCATGCACTCTTTGAGGGCCCCCCTAAAAGCTGTTTTTATTTTAGAAGTTAATCCAGCTGATCTGGTTTAGCAATCGCATATCCCCTTAACCATAAGAACTTAAGCTCATATAAGACAGCTGTTTCCATAGTCTTGCCTGGGAACTGAGCCTCCAGCAAACATTTCGAATTCAGATCTGCAGCCTCTAAGGACTCCATAATTGGCTCTATCCATTAGGAGGTCAGGACATCTGCTCCATCCTTGACTGGACCTTCACATTAAGGTATAGGTGTTAAGTAATGAAAATAACTTAGACAAGGACTGCAAGATGGAGCAGATTACACTTTCTTCCTAGGGGACACTACCTTCTAGTCAGAGTTTCCAGGGTGTTCATAGTGGGTCCCTGAGCAGAGGATATTGAAGGCTTAGGATGTGGAAATTGTGTGATCCAGTGGGTTTCCATCCTACCATCCTGTGGAGCCCTGATCGGCCACGAAGTTGCATACATAGATCTACAAAGTCCTATGAGTAAACCAAGCATGATCATTTTAATCTTTATTCACCACCAGCAAAATTGGCAGTTTGAATAATGGGTTTTTTATACAAATGGTACCAGCCATTTCAGTGATTAATAAATGTGTGTTGGTTGCTCTTACTAACAGCACAGTAGGATGAATAAGTAAATCTATGTCCTATATTCAAAAATCTCAAGGGCAGACAGATAAGCAATAAGGATTTTTAAGCACCTACAGTATGCCAGGCACTGTGCCAAGAAGTGGGAATATAAATATAAGCTAAAAAGGGATGTGTTTGTCTTAGAGGGGGGAAAAAGCAAGAGATGAGAGAATTGAGATATGAAAGGACTTTCAGACTTTTCCATGCCTCCAAGTGACTAATTTACATTTTAAAAAATAAAACAACACAGAGGGACAGATATGGGATTTACCACATTGTGCATAGCATGAAGGTGGTGTTGCCTGAGTTCCACACCAATCTAAAGTCCTGGGATTTGGGAAGTGGGCAGAAGAGAGCATGCCCTAAAAGAGCTTATATTCTAAGGGGGAAAACAATACACAATAGAAGTGGGGGGGCAGTGTTGCCACTATCTGGAAGCACAGTGGTGAAGTGTAGGGAGCTGGAAGCAGAGTTGGGAGGAGAATAAATGATGGTCTGCCTGGTCTCGGAGCCCTAGAAGGAACTCACCAATGGGAGAAGGGTACTGGAGTGGTAGGGGGATGTGCCAGGGTGAGAAAGGTCCCAGGTCCTGAAAGTTCCAGAGGAAGAAGGCAGATAAGGCACAGTGGCAAAGTCTGGAGAGTGAGAAACAGAGCCAGGAGGGAAATGAAATATAACCAGTGTGGGTATTCCTCCCAACAAGATGGCTTCCTATCCTATGTTACCCCATCCATATCCTCCCTTAAGTCGGCCACAGGGAATCCATCAACCAGCTGGAGCCTTCATCATCTCTTGACATCACAAAGACACCTAGTGTAGCACATGGCCTGCTCATCCCTCGTCCCTTGCTCTTGCCATGTAATCAGCCCACCATCTTTTTCATTCAGACATTTGAATAACTTCTGTAGACTGAAGGAATAACATGTCACATTATATGCATTACTATTTTTAAAAGCATTAGAATGCTATTGCAACTAACATAATACCAATACATCCATAGAATTACTCAATTTACGGCTTTTTGTCATCAAGTATTTTCTTCACAAATACTATTACATGTGATTCCATAAGAAAAACATTAACATTACAAAGGGATCTTCATATCTGAAGATCCTGAGATTCACTGGTCTATTCCATCACATCAGATTGGAATACTCCACGGAACATGTTGCTCACCTGTGGTCTGAGGACCTTCTGCTGTGGGAGTCTAAGGATGCTCACCATAAGTAGGTGAGGCAGGCTCAATACTTCATCATAAATGATTCTGGATTTTGAAGGCTGCTGTTGTCCCCTGCCCCCTTTCCTGCCACTGATTCTTACTCTCTTTACATATCCTTTCGAATTTATCATCCCTCGATTGGATCATAGATTTAGAAGGGCATTCACAGGCCATCTAGTCTAACCCCCTCATTTTGCAGATGGGGAAACTGAGGCCCAGAGAGTATGAATGTCTTGCCCAAGGTGACAGAGATAGGAAATGTCAGAGGTGGGATCTGACCCCAAGATATTGGATTCCAAAGGCCAATTTTCTTTTCACTCCATCAGGGTTGCCTTTTCCCTTGCTCATGTTTGCTCCCCACTTTTCCATTTTCTTCCCTACTGCCTCTTTCATCCTTAAAACCATCAATAATTCGCTACAATTTTAAGATGTTGCTTTGATAAATTAACACATAGTATTTTCTTAGTTCATTGCTCCACATAAATACATGCTTTTGGTGAGTGATAAGAACATACTGTGTGTAGTGGAAAGAAAGTGGTGGATTTTGAATCAGAGAACATGGGCTTAATTACTTGTACTACTATTTACTGCCTGAGTGACCTTAGTAAAGTTCTCTTTCTCATCTACGAAGGGTCGGCCCTCCACAGTGTCTTATAGGTCATCTGTACTAGTTTATTTTGGTCAGGAAAAGGTCATTACAACAACTGTACAATTAGGCAATGCAAGGAAAATGTGGGCAGCTAGGTATTTGAGTGGAGATAGCACTGACATTAGCTGTGAGACCCTGTGCAAGTTACTTAACCCTGTTTGCCTCAGCTTCCTCATCTGTAAAATGAGCTGGAGAAGAAAATGACAAATCACACCAGTATCTCTGACAAGAAAACCCCAAATGTGGTCATGAAGTGTCTGATTTGTCTGAAATGACTCAACTTAAGGAAAACATACAGGCTATGCCTGTGCTTAATTGTACAAGGTTCAAAGGAAATCTAGTTGAGAACTTTGTGCCTGTACCACTGCACTGAAAAAAATTTACCTTTCTGATTAGTCACATCTCTTATGTTATGATAGACTCTACATGTCTATAGTCCCAAGATATTAAGGATAACAAACCACATTTCTACAAATCTCTTGGGGAAGTAGAATTTCCATGTGGAATGGAAATGCTAAATTGCCTTCTTCGGTCTTGATAATGACACCTTTGACAATCATACCATCATCAAGCACAACACAATATGATAGCACACATGCTCAGAAGTATGCACTCTTCAAAGTCAATTTCTTTTTGAAAACAAAACAGTGTTTAGAGAAAAGCTAGATTAGATGACAGAAATGTTCCACAAAAACTATGGAGACGCAGCACGGCATTACTGAAGGATTGCTGGACATGGAGTCAGCAGAAGTTTAGCTTTGACTCTTGGTCCCGAGACTTGTAAATATAAATAGTCATTATTATATTCATCTCGCACCATTAAATTCTACCCAACTGAGGAAAGGTTTCTAACCCAAATACCCTAAGGCTTATTGATTTTTCTCAATCTAACCATCTTAACTGTCTATAGATATTTTGAAATTACAGTTTAGTTACAGCTAAGTAAAATATTTTGTTTCATAATGTAATTCACCTTAGAGATAATCTGATATTATCAAGTCATTTCATAGGCAAGGAAACTGACACCAAGGGAAGTAAAGAGATTCTTTGATTGACATACAAGTAGTAAAGAGCAGAGACAGGTTTTAATCCCACGTCTCTTTATTTCAAATTCAGTGCATTTTCTTCTATGTCAGAGGCATCATATACAGGGCACACAGGCCACATGTGGCCCATGACACTCTTGAGTTTAGCCCAATTAAATCAGATTAAAAAGTAGTTCCTGTCTATTTTTAACGTGTTGCTATATTAATAAAAAAGAAGTATGTGTGGTTTTCAAAGTCAGTATGTGGCCTACGAGAATCCTTATGTATGGTTTGGTGACCACCATTTCTATTTGAGTTTGACACACTTCACATTTACCTAGTAGAAGTTTCAGGTCTTTATCTGGCATTCTCATAAAAATTTCATTTGTGTTACAGATGACAATTATAATGTGCCTTGAAATACCCCCTTTTCATCACACCTCTCTCTTTAGATACTAGCTTGTTTTTTCTACAGTAAGTACATACAATACCACCACAGTGTTCACACCAATTACTCTATTGATATGATTCTGTTAGCTCAAGCATGTAAAAACCCAGCGATTGCAGCCTCTTGTCACCCCAATTTTGCTAGGTTTATATGTCAGAGTCAATGTTTATATAGCACTTTAAGGTTTGCGAAACATTTCACATTCATTATTTCATTTGAGCCTGTTAGCGATCCTGTGAGGCAGATGCAATGGGTATTAATAACCTCATTTTACAGAAGAGGAAACTGAGTCTGAGAGGCATTAAGTGACTTATCCATGGTCACAGAGCTAAGAAGCTTCAGGGATGGGATTCAAACTAAGATCTTCTTGTCTCCAAGTCCAACATACTGCTCAATTCACAGCACCATATTGCCTCTGTACATACATGCGTATGTGCACACCGCATATATGTATATATGCCTATGTATATATATGCGTATGTATGTACATACATATACAGCTTTATATATTCATATAAAATAAGAGTGATGATAATAATACTATATATACATATTTGTATACATATACATTTTATTTACATGTTTTCGTATACTTGTGTGAATATATATAAAATATATATGTAGCTGGGTGGCACAATGGATAGAATGACAGGCCTGGAGTTAGGAAGACTCATTTTCTTGAGTTCAAATCTGGCCCAGACACTTAATAGCTGTGTGACCCTGGGCAAATCACTTAACCCTGTTTGCCTCCATTTCCTCATCTGTAAAATGGGGAAAAGATACTCCAGTATCTTTGCCAAGAAAGCCCCAAATGGGGTCAAGAAGAGTTGGATATGGTGGAAAAGCAGATAAAATATGAAGCTTGATGGTATGGATGGTATAGAGCACAAGATTTGGAGTTAGGGAGGCCTGAGTTCAAATTCAGACTTGGACACTTACTAGCTGTGTGATCCTGGGCAAATCACTTAACCCCTATTTTCCTCATATAATATGGGGAATAGGGATAATAGTAGTATTTACCTCTCAAGATTGTTGTGAGTTTCCAATGAGATATTTGTAAGGTGCAAAACTTAAAATGCTGTATAAATGCTAGTTAATTTTATATACGCACACATATTGAAATACTAGCTTTGTTATACACACAGATAAGGTAGCTTAAAGGGCACTGGAGAAGAGTCAGGTCATCTGGGTTCCAATTTTACTCCCGACACACTGTGGACTTTTAGGCAAATCCCTGAATCTCTCTGGACTTTGGTTTTCTTATCTGTCTCTAGTTACCTTCCTGATTTGTTTCAAGGATGAAATTAGTAACAAATTTGGAAATACTTTGAAAAAACACAAGGGGCTCTACAATGTTGGGTTTTATATGTATAATTGACTGTTACTAGTAGTGGTGATTATAATCTATGTGGGAAGATTTAAAATGTGTGTATAACATGATACATAGACTTATTGGATAATTCTTAAAAAAAAAAGCAACTCTGACTCACAACACACTGAAATTGTAATCTCCTGTTGAACTCTCCATCATTTTATCCTGCATAAAATTAATGAGAAATATTCATGGAATCTCATATTGTTTGATCTGAGAACATCTGCAATACTGTCTAGACCATATCTTTTTCAGTGCCCGATTTGAGTTACTATTAATGTCAAATATCATATTTCAGGTCGTATTTTATTTTTGCTGAACAACATGAATTATGCCTCAGTCTCCAGTCAAGTCAATCTCTACTGGAAATGTTCCAACTTGGGCAGACTTTTGAGCTCATTTGCCAATGCCACCCACAATGCAGTGAGTCCTTGTTTTAAAAATGACAATTCTATAGCAAGTCCTCTTCCGCACCTCCTTTTCTAAATGTTGACTTGGCGGGGGGGGGGGGTTAGGGCATTATGCCTTTTCTAAATAAATATTCCAGAAACACTTTGTTCAAAAACTCTTCTCTGATAATCCTTTGCTCCCTCCCTTAGGTTCCATCCCTTAGTGCTTAATGTGGAGTTAAATCCTCAATTTGAGATTATTCTCTAGTTCCTTCTTGTATGTTTTCTTGTCTCCTCAGGTGCACTGTACGTTCTTTGAGGGCGGGGACAATGCCTTTTTTTTTCAGACATTCTTCCTCCTCCTCTTTCCTCTATCATAACTCATAGAATCAGTGCATACATCAGGTGCTCAGTCAATAGACAGCACCCATGGCATTATTGTCTGCATATTTCCCCAATTTTATCTGGGATATTACAAGTCAGTCTGTTCACTTGCAGGGTAGCCTTTGCTCTCCTCTGATTTCCTGACTTGGTAATTTTTGGATGGTTAGGGAATGAAATATCCTAAAAACTTCTTGTTTCATTCCCTTAGCTTCCTACTTATACCTTTTCAGGTATTTACTTTTCTTTCCCTAATGCCTACCATTTATATAGTGCTTTCGAGTTTGCAAATATTCTACAAATATCTCATTTGATCCTTACAACTACCCTGGGAGGTAGGTGCTATACTATCCCCATTTTATAGATGAGGAAACTTGGGCAAACTGAGGTTATGTGACTTGCCCAGGGCCACATAGCCAGTAAGTATCTGAGGCAGGATTTGAACTCAAATCTTCCTGACTCTTCATCTTATACTCTTTCCTTCTTGCTTCTAGTTCTGCCCTCTCCTTATGTCTGCTCCCAGCCTACTCTTCTCCAGTCTAAACATTCCTAGGTCCTTCCAACAATCCTCAGATGACATGGTTTTGAGTCCCCTCACCATCCTAGTCACACTCTTGGATAAACTCCAGTTGGTCAGTATCCTTCCTTCACTAAATCTGTCTTCTCTGCCATTTTGTCTAGAATAAAACATTGGTTTTCTATACTTTCTCTCATCCTTATCCTCATGCTTCTCATTAAAAACACCACAGAAATGAGATGTGGTATGATAGAATGCCAAGATCATGGGACTGGGAATCCAGATACCTGAGTTCTGGGCCTAGCTCTGCTGTTAAACTATTATGTTTACATGTAGGCAATTTCCACTCTCAGAATCATAGGTTTGAGTTTGTAAAATGAAAGTGTTATATTACGTAATCTCTAAGGTCCCTTCTGGTTCCGAAATTCAAAAAGCCCATTGGCTCATGACCCCATACTAAATTCTGCTCATAGTATGCCTTTTAGGCCCAAAGCAAATTAAGTAGTACCTGTATCTTTAGTACATGGTAAAGATCTCACATCTCAAAGAGGTTAGGTTTATGTCTATGCAGGGGGCCAGGGAGAATGAGGAAAAGATACATTTTTCTGTTTTTACAATAAAATGAAACTTCCCATCAAAAAGTACATTCTTTATTCAGAGGGTTAAATGGGATTATAAATTTTTTGTTATTTGGTCGTTTCAAAAGTGTCCAACTCCTTGTGACCTCATTTTGGGTTTTCTTGGTACAGATACTAGAATGTCTTTTCATTTCCTTCTCCAGTACATTTTATAGATGAGGAAACTGAGGCAAACTAGTTTAAGTAACTTGCCCAGGGTCACACAGCTAGTAAGTGTCTGAGAGCAGATTTGAACTCAGGAAGACGAGTCTTCCTGACTCTAGGCCAGGTACGCTATCCACTGTGCCACCTAGTTGCCCTTATACATATAGAGCTGGAATTTAATCACCCCCCTCACTTCACAGATGAGGAAACTGATGCCCATAAAGATTAAGTGTCTTGGCCAGAGTCACATGGGTAGTCCATAATCTTGGATTTAAAAGTAGGTCTACCTATGTTGAATGTATTGCTCTTTCCACTGAATCTGAAACATGCATTTTTGTGTAACATTTTTATTTGATTGCAACTGAGGTTAAAATTCATATGAGAAGTTCTTTTTTCTTAGCATCTTGCACTGAGACAAATAAGTGAAGATAGATAGGTATCTGGGGCTCGGCAACTCTGCCTTCCTCACTTAAGCTGTTTATGTGAGTTGTCCCATTGTCAGTTGGAGACATCATCAGGTTTGCTGAGATATTGGTGGGAGGTTGTGCAAGAAAAGCTGATATTTTCCTGGGCTATTTTGGCTTCTAGACTGCATCAGCTTGGTCTTCTTTTCACACCTCTTTGCAGCTCCACCTTATTTTTCCCTTTGAAGCCATTGTCTGTTTGACTGGGGAAAATGTGCTTTAGAAAACCCAGTGGCCCATTATGTCAGGAAGAACAGGCTCCCATCAACCCTGAAATCTCACATGTGAAATGACTAAGCCCATAAGCTTGAATTACCCAGAACGCTTCTTCATCTACCATGAAAAAACCATTTCTGCTAAAGTCAGCATTTTCTGCCCAATCAAGATTGGTTATTCATTACATTTTAGTGTATTTGCTCCATCTCCATTCACGGTAATTGTCCTCAAATGCTGCTTACATGTTTCATCAGTATAGTTTTCTCAATTAAGGCCAGCTCTGCTAACTTGGGGGTTCTCATGCAGGCACCTTGTCGACACATTTTCTGGAATTCCTGCTGCTTCTGCATCCCTTCTCCCAGTCAGATTTGAGTTCAGGTGCCCATTACCTCCTGCTTGGACTATTGCAACAGCCTCCTAATCAGTCTGGCTGCCTCAAGTCTCTCCCTTCTCCCATCTATCCCCAACCCAGTTGCTAAAATGTTTTTCTTAAAGCACAGAAAGTCTCTTGTTTGCTAGCGGCTCCCTAACATCTCCAGGTTCAAAGACAAACTCTGACATTTAAAACCTTTCACCTACCTTTCCAGGCTTATTATCCATTATTCCTCTTCATGCCTAATATGGTCCAGTTGAACTGGACTCTGCCATTCCTCAAATGTGTTTCTCCAGTTTTTACTTCTGTCTCTTTGCACAGATAAAATGAATCCAAGACCAGGCATTCCCTATGCCTAGAATATAATCCCTTCCTTCCTCTGCCTCTCAGAGTCTTTACATTCCTTCAAAACTCAATTCAAATACCATCTTCTGTATAAGACCTTGTATTTATTGTCTATGTTTTGTGCATACTTCTGTAAGTATATATTATCTCCCAGGAGACAGAACACTGGGCCTGAAGTCAGGAAGACCTGAGTTCAAATTCTGTCTCAGATACTTACTAGCAGTCTCTTGGGCAAGTTACTTAACCTCTGTTTGCCTCAGCTTTCTCATCTCTAAAATGGGGATAATAGGTGCAGCTAGGTGGTGCAGGGGATAGAGCACCGGCCCTGAAGTCAGGAGGACCTGAGTTCAAATGTGGTCTCAGACCAAACACTTGACACTCACTAGCTGCGCGACCCCTGAGCAAGTCACTTAACCCCAATTGCCTTAAAAAAAATTAAATGGGGATAATAAAAGCACCTCTTTCCCAGGTAGGATCCAATGAGATAATATTTGTAAAATGCTTAGCACAGTGCCTGGCACATAGTAGGTGCTATGTGTAAAAGTTAGCTATTATCAATATTATTATCATGATGATGATGATGGGTTTCATTTTTGTCTTTGGATCCTCAGTAGTAGCATACTATCAGATATATACAGGTCCTGAATAAATACTTATTGAGTGATCGCCAGGTCCCCTTGAAGAAGACACTTAACTTACCTGTTTCCTCATGTAAAATAAAGGGATTGGACTAGAAAACCTTTAGGGTCCTTTCTAGTTTCATATCTATGATCCTATGAAGTAAAATATATTATCCCTGTCTCTTCAGAGCTTAGCACAATGCCTAGAAAACAGTAGGTGCTTAATAAATGCTCATGGACTGACTCAGGATGCTGCCAGGCTGAAAAAAAAAATTAGAAAGCAAGAACCAATGAATTGTTATGAAACTTACTTCCTTACTTCCAAGGTCCATAATGCCTCCAGGATTGGTGTTCCCTTGATCAGCACAGACCTGTTCTTCAATAGCTGGTCTTCATAAGTTTCTGTGACTGAAAGAAAATTCATCACCTGTTGGCTAGCTCTCTGGGGATGTCTCACTATCCTTAGCTTGGCTGGTCATCTGGTAACAGGCACCCAGGAATATACTTAGAGCCCTTCCAGCTTAGTAAAATCTGCCATGGCTTGTGTTCTGCTGGCACAGAATTGGAGACCGCAGGGTCACCTCTGCACTGTGATGTGCCATTGGAACAGGAATTTAGGTGAAGAATTTAGAAGCATAAGCTGTATGTATAAGTACTTTAGAAACACGTAGCAAATAAATGATTTGCATGAACCAGACTGAGTCATAAGGGAAGGTTTTTGGAGCTAGCCTTCAAGTCAGGCCTTGATGGAGAAGAGGAGGGATAATGTATTAAAAAACTTTTTCAAAAAATTATGAACTTTGCAATAACTGGCATTTATAGAATGCCATAAGGTTTGTGAAACACTTTACAAATATTATTTCATTCTATCCTCACAACAATGCTGGGAGGTAAGTGCTATTATTATCCCCATTTTATAGATAAGGAAACTGAGGGAAAAAGCAGTGAAGTGTCACCCAGGATCACACAGCTAGGAAGTATCTTAGGTTGGATTTGAACTCAAGTCTTCCTGACTCCTGGTGTACATTCTATCTACTCTGCCTCCTGGCTCACAAATCATCAGCAAACACAAACAGTTCAGTATACAAAAACCAAAACAAACAAAAAGATTATATGTGAAGTCATAACCTTCTGTTAAAAAATAAACATTAAATCTAATAAAGTGGGAACAAAATTGCCCTGTTTGTGTCTTCTGAACATTTTTTGTTATCTTCTGTGTATTTTTAAAATGTCGCGTTGATCTTCTTTCCTTCCTTCCTTCCTTCCTTCCTTCCTTCCTTCCTTCCTTCCTTCCTTCCTTCCTTCCCTCCTTCCTTCTTTCTCCCTCTTTTTTCCTTTTCTTTCTTTCTTTCTTTCTTTCTTTCTTTCTTTCTTTCTTTCTTTCTTTCTTTCTTTCTTTCTTTCTTTCTTTCTTTCTTTCTTTCTTTCTTTCTTTCCTTCTTTCCTTCTTTCCTTCTCCTTCTTCCTTCTTCCTTCTTTCTTCTTTCTTTCTTTCTTTCTTCTTTTCTTTCTTTCTTTCTTTCCTTCCTTCCTTCCTTCCTTCCTTCCTTCCTCCTTCCTTCCTCCTTCCTTTTTTCTTTCTTTCTTTCTTTCTTCTTTCTTTCTTTCTTTCTTTCTTTCTTTCTTTCTTTCTTTCTTTCTTTCTTTCTTTCTTTCTTTCTTTCTTTCTTTCTTTCTTTCTCTCTCTCCTCTGTCTGTTTGTGCCTCTGTCTCTCTGTTTCTGCAATCAAAATTAGGTAAGTGTTTATTCCCTTCCCTTCTCTCCTTTCCTCATTTACAAATGACTGGATCTGAAAGTATGGATGAAAAATCCTGCTTTCCATGCCTTAAATCTGGAACATGCAGGCCTCTCCCATTTTTACCAGCCCCTAAAGTAATGTAGGTGGGTAGCTAAGTGGTATAAACAACTGTGGGACAGGTATGATTCTCTTCAGAGGAACTGGATTTGAATTCTGTCTTTGTTCCTTATATCTGTATGGCTGTAGGCAAGTTATTTAATCTCTCCATGCCTTAGTTTTCTCATCTGTAAAATTGATGGGTTAGACTCGATGATTTCCAAGATTCCTCCTCACTTTAGATCTACCAGCAATCCATCCCATCTCAGGCAGAGGTCTCCTCTGGTGGCTGTGGGTAGGGAGGGACCCTGCTGTTTGGAGGGCAAGGCACTGGACAGATGGCTGTGGCTGCTCAGTGCCATAGCGGATGGAGCAGTGGGTCACTGAGATTTCTCCCTGTGGGGTGGTCATACTCCATTTCTGCCCCACCATGGGCTGGCTTAGACCACAGCTTCACTTTCAGGCCCACCTGTTTCCATTAGAAGTGTGACTATTTCTAAGTTACAGGAAGGTGGCAACATTCCCAAAAGTTCTCGTTGTTGCTGCCTCACAGTTGTTTATACTGCCTAGCTATCAAACATTATTTTAAGGGATAAAAATTTGAGGGGGGGGGAGTCCTACATATGTCAGATTTAAAGCATGAAAAGCAGGATTTTTCATCCATGCTTTTAGAACTAGTTATTTATAAATGAAGAAAGGGGGTGGTAGAAAGGAAGGGAACAAGCATTTATTAAGTGTCTACTGTGTGCCAGGTACTATGCTAAGCATCTTACAAATATTATCTCATTTTAGCCTCATAATAATCCTGTGAGGTAGTTCTATTATTATCCCCATTTTACAGTTGAGGAAACTGAGGCAGACAGTGCTTACTGGACCAGTATTACACAGATGCAGATGGCAAATAGGACTTCATTCCAAGTCTTCTTGACTCTTAGCCCAGCACTGTATCCACTGCCTCATTTATAGATGAAGAGGATGGATATTCTATTTAACTGTATAATGTGTCTGTCTTTATTTGGTCATTTCAGTCATGTCTGACTTTTCCTGACCCCATTTTGCGGTTTTCTTGGCAAAGATACTGGTGTAGTTTGCCTTTTCCTTCTCAAGTCCATTTTACAGATGAGGAAACTGAGGCAAACAGGGTTAAGTGACTTGCTCAAAGTTATACAAATGTTAAGTGTCTGAGGCTGGATTTGAACTCATGAAGATGAGTCTTCCCGATTCCAAGCCCAGTGCTCTACATGGTAAGTGCTTAATAAATGCCTTTTCCCTTTCCTTCTCATATTCTGATGAAATCTTAGTCTGATCTTCTACCCCCCCAAAAAAAAACCCCAATCTGTCTATGTCTACTTATCTATCTATCAGCCTGTCTGTATATTTATCTATCTAGGTATCTACCCTTTAAAGCCTGTGATTTCATCATGGGGACCACTCCAGGTCTGAAAATGTTCTTCAAAAACAATTTATCAGTAACTTAAAAGTTTTCAAAGGTTGCGTGGAACATTAAGAAAGTTGTCACAAAGTCAGTATGATAAGAGGCTGTCCTTGAAGTCAGGTTTGCTGACTCCAAAGCCGACCCTCTACCCATTCTACTACATTGTTTCTCAGGAAATGTATCTTATACGTTGACAATACAGTGTTGCATGGGAAGGTTGTTGTCTACATACTACACCCAAACTTCGTTTCAACTTCGTTGAAAAGTAACAAGTTAGTACTGGCCCAGGAGTCGGGAGGACCTGAGTTCAAACGTGACCTCAGACACCTGACACTTACTAGTTGTGTGCCCCTGGGCAAGTCACTTAACTCTTATTGTCTCCAAAAGAAAAGAAAAGAAAAGTGACAAGTTACATCAGGTGTGTTCTTGGTTTACATTTTATTAGATAACCAATTCCCAGTTTGACTGATTTCATGGTAGATTCGTTTGCCTGGTAGTATTGTTCTGAGATTCTGGCACTTTGCTCGAAGAGCTACATAGAGCTTAGAGCTTTGAAGAGAAGCACAGTAAAGACTTTTAACCCTGGGGTAAATTTTTTGCCCACTTCTAAGGCGAGCTGCTGGTGTCACCTCCTTAGCAGAACCACCTCTGATATCCCCAGTTGTTAATGCTCTCCCCTTCCTTAAGTTACCTTTTCTTTGCTTATATATATGTTGTCTGTCCTTTGCTTTCGAAGAGAAGCAATGACATCACAGGGTGGTGTCTTGACTTGCACATGAATTGGATTTTAATGAGGCAGAGTTGCACAAAATCATTTCAGCCTCACTCTCTCTTCCTGAGTCATCAAAGACCAGTGGCAAGAAAAAAGTCAGGATGACTGGTGATGGTCTGGATGCAGTGGATGACCTTGGCATCTTCAATGTCTAACCAAACTGAGTGCTCCATGGTACCTGCTTCAGCCACCTTCATAGCCTTTGGAACAGACCATTCTCATTCACCCATTCCGTCAAGAGAAGTCTTCACATGCTTGGAGTAGACATCCCCCTAATTCATCAATGAGTTTGGGGCCTGTTGGTTGCCCTAAATCTGGTTTAGCCTATCTGCTGAGATGGTTTTACTGGGGAATGGCTACTGCACCTCTACAGCTTCTTGGAGCCAGAGTTGGGTGACAGGTAGATATCAAAGGTGGAGAAACCGCCCTGAAAGGGGCTCACCAAGGTCTCACACCAGAAGTGCTGGTCCTCCCTAAACACCCCCCCATTTATATGTGTACTTATCTCCTTTCTTTACATAGGTACATTATGTACATAGGGATGATTTTGTGGTATGCATTATGAGAATGAGTTATGGCAAAATTAAACCTTGAGAACCCAGGGGAATCTGGGCCCTCAACACATGGCTAGTGGGTCCTGAGGAGGTATATCCTGGACCCTGGAGTGTATGAGTAGTAGTACAGAATAGGACTTGGGGTTATGACTGGTAAACTGTGGATAGATTGGTAGGTGGGTCTTAGGCCAGAAATCTTATGGTAAAATGTAATCTCTTTAAGGACAGAAATTGTTTTTTGTCTTTCTATCCCCAACATCTTGCACATGATAGACAATTAATAAAAGTAGCTAGGTGGAGCTATAGTGGATAGAGTGCTAGACTTGAAGTAAGAAAGACCTGAGTTCAAATTCTGCCTTAGACACAGACTAGCTATGTGACTCTGAACAAGTCACTTAATCTCTCTCAGCCTCTGTTTGCTTGTCTATAAAATGGGGGTAATAACAGCATCTACCTTACAGGTTTCTTGTGAGGATCAAATGGGATAAGATGGGTAAAGTATTTTGCAATCTTTAAAGTATTGTACAAATACTAGCTGTTATTATTATTATTAACAATAACTTTTGTTAGATTGGATTCTACTGCCTTTCAATGTCCTTAAGCATAAGAAGTTTCCTGAATGTGTGTGAGATGATAAAATTCTCAGCCTTTTTTACTTCTTCCCTTTCTCTAATCCCCTCCCCCTTCCCCAAGAGATCCTTTGAGACAGATTTTAATCTACTGCATTTAATATAATAAGCATATTAAGCACCTACTATATGTAGTGGACTGGGCTCAGTGCTGGGGGAGATACAAAGTTAACACAAGACATGATCCGTGCTTTATCCCTGGATCTTCTAGTCTGTCAAGGGGAGATGAATCTAGGAGTGTGCTGAATTTGTGAGAGCTGATTGTTAAACTTTTTGTTTTTAGGCAATTGGGGTTAAGTGACTTGCCCAGGGTCACACAGCTAGTAACTGTCAAGTGTTTGGTCTGAGGTTGGATTTGAACTCAGGTCTTCCTGACTTCAGGGCTGGTGCTCTATCCACTGTGCCACCTAGCTGCCCCTGTTAAACTTTCAATGTGAACATTTTACATCTTGGAAATCAGCAAATAATAGTATAAATCAGGCCTTGAAATATTGTTTTGTAAGTGTGTCTTACATACATCTCCCCACCCCCTGAGAGTCAGATGTTTAACATTTAACAGCATACCTCTGCATATGGCACAGAAATAATATAAAATAATGCATAATATGCGTTAGAGGCATGTGAACAAGGTACTACTGGACTGACTGGGGAGGGAATCAGAGAAGGCTTTAATGGAGAGGCTGGCCTTTGAGTTTGACTTTAAGGGATGGATGATAATTCAGTAGAGTAAACAAACAGTAGATCCTTTGGAGGTACTTGGAGAGTTACTTCCTACAGGTGATCTGGTTTGGGAAAGGTTAAGTGATGAAGGCAGAGGAGAAAGAAGTAATTGGTTCCTGTAACCAGAACATTGATATAGAAAGGACTTTTTGTTGTTGTTCAGTCCTTTTTAGTTGTGTCTGACTCTTTGTGACCCCATTGATGAGGAAACTGAGGCAAACAGGGTTAAATGACTTGCCCAGGGTCATATAGCTAGTAAGTGTCTGAGGCCAGATTTGAACTCAGGAAGATGAGTCTTCCTGACTCCAGGCCCAGAGCTCTGTGTATTATGGGGCCACTTAAGTGCCCACGGAAAAGACCTTAGATTTTACTAGTACAAATAAGCACCTTATTCTCAGGTTAAGCAATATTTGCCAGGACATCTCTCTGCTCCTATTTTCTCTACTCCATAACCTCCCCAGGGTACATCTGCATACTTTACGACTGGAAAATCAGTGGGCACGAGAAGGAATTGGAGCCATTGTTATTTGCATTGATGACTCAGACCCATTGCCAAGTAGGTTCTTCTCCCTTAATTTTGCCAGTCTGTATTTAAGAAAAACAGTATATAAATTTATAGTATTCTAAGCAATTCCATCCATAGTCTCCAAGGAAGTCAAGGACACTAGATCCGATAAGGATGAATTCAAGAGGAGATTTTCCCTGGAATTCCTTCTTATCCAGCATGATCCCTCAGTGCTTGGTCTGAGTATTATATGTTGGTATTTTTAGGACCAGAACAATTGTTTTCCATCATCCCTTGCAAGGAGGACTATGTCTCTGGAGAATTTGACATTTACTTATTTATTTCAATGGAAGGCAGAAAATCTTTTCAAAACTTGTCGATAAACAGAACACCTGTCACCCAACTGTTTGCTCAGTTTGGGTAATTCACAGAAAGGCCTAGCCATATACTGCTTAAAGCTTTGGGATTTGGGCACCACCCAGCGCAGAACAGATTAATTTCATGGTTTCCTTAAGCATGTGCACAAATTAAAATATGAGTCCTCACTTCATTTGTCTAAAACCCCTTGGATGCAGTTTCTTCAATTAGTCATGTATGAAGGACTGGTCACTCAGCAGTTTTGAGAAATGATCCAGATTCCTGGGCACACCACTCTACTTTATCAGTTGACGTCAACGAGGCAGAACTAACACCTGCATCATGTTAACCAAGTTAGATTAGGTTTTTGTTTTGAAGGGCAGCATGTAAGCTTTTGGTATCAAGTCATGGGACTTGGCCCAAGATAGATCCAAATCCATGTGATAACTGAGTCCCATTAGGACAAGATTTCATTATGCTGTGGATTCATACCAACTTCCTCAGTGTAATGGTGGCTAGACTCCTTATTCACTCCAATTCAATTCAAATTCTGCCTCCTTGGGCTTGGCGCTGTCAGTGGGAATACCAGGAAAAAAATGATTCAGTCTCTGCCCTCAAGGAGATTATATTTACATTCTACCAGGTGATAAAAGATATACAGATAAATAAGCATAAAGTCTATTAAGTAAGGGCAAAGAAATTTCAAGGTGGAGCATTATGGTGGTGGTTGTGGTCTAGAAAGGCCTTGTATAGGAGGTTATACCTGAATTAGGCCTT
Organism: Phascolarctos cinereus; assembly: GCF_003287225.1. Classification (NCBI taxonomy): domain Eukaryota; kingdom Metazoa; phylum Chordata; class Mammalia; order Diprotodontia; family Phascolarctidae; genus Phascolarctos; species Phascolarctos cinereus. Next base: position 63,497,552 of record NW_027556180.1, read on the forward strand.
GAAGAGTTAAGGTGAGCACAGCAATAGCAATATTGTTTTAAGAATGACTTTGAGTGACTGAGTCATTTTGACTATCATAAATACACAAATGAAAAATAAAGGACATATGAAGAAAGATACTATCTGCGTTCATAGAACTGATAAATAGAAGTATATAGAGAGAATAATTTTACCTATATATACATATACACATACATATGCACATATGTATGTACATATACATATATAGTTATGTCTAACGGTAGCCAACCCTAGGGCAGGGGTGGGGGAGGGAAGAAAAAAAAGAAATTTACATGGTAACTTTGTTGCACGTTTGAAAGGAGTATCAAGTTGTAAGTGGTAGATTTGTAGTTTCATATGGAATCTTTTTTTTTTAATTGGACTGTGTTAATGGAAATGCTTGTTTTGTTCTGTGAATTGACAATAAAATAATTTTTTTTTAAAAAAAGAACCAGAGGTGAAAAGGCAGAGCTTTCCAGGTATATAGAAAGGACTAAGACAAAAATAGGGAGTTAGGACTAGGCATATATGAGGCATAAGGAAACCCTATATGGGGGCACGTGAGAATAGTGTGATATAAATATGGAGACCTATGGGGGTGCAGTCAGAATGTGAAGGGCTTTCAAAAGACAGAGGAGTTTGGGATTGATCATAGAGTCAATAGGGAACCCCTCAAATCTTGATTTTTCAGCAATTTTTTGAGATCCTCTGACGCCAGGCTCAGGTTTCTTATGCTAAGCACACTGCCTCAACAGAACACTTTATGTCTCCTTGGTGCCATCTTTTCTACTCAAAGTGATGCTCTTTGTTGAGACTTTATTGTGATGTCTGCCCAGAATTTCGATAGACAGCCAGATAAGGAGAAGAAATAGGCCTGTGATTTCTTTACAAAAGGGCAGGGAATTCCCTGGTAAAGAGACTCCTTCTCGCAAAGCAAGAGGAAAGGGAGATCTCTGTGACCTACAGTCTTAGTTGCCTGAGCCACTGAAGGGACTTGCCCAGGGTCACAGAACCTTTCATTAAAACTGAAGTAAAATATATAACCTATATCAAATTGCTTACCGTCTTAGGGAGGGAGAGTGAGGAGGAAGGAAATTTGGAACTCAAAATTTTATTAAAAAATGAATGTTAAAATTTTCTTTACATGTAATTAGAATAAAATAAAATACAAAATAAAATTGAAGCAAAATCAGCCACTTTGACCAATTGAGTTCCAAAAGCTGAGCCTGTTACAGGAAGTTGTTCAGCTATTCTATATTTAACTTTAACTCGGTATTTAATAGTCAAATTTCCAACTTGTCTAGGACCCTATATTGCCATTTTTTTGAAGCTTATATTTGGGGAATAAGCAACATTTTTCCCCACTCTAGTTCTTATCATTAAGAAATTAATTACTGGCGCTTTAACATTTTAATATTTACCATTAGGTAATGGTTGCTTAATCTTAGTAATCACATCCTTTACTGTAGTATGGATAGATGGGATGGGGGGTGGGGTGGGGGGGTGAACACAGGGACTGAAAATTATTAAGTTTTATGCTTTCTCTGCAATACTTTGATCTTCTGCTATATTAGACTCTTCCTTGCTTTTAAAGACTTCAAATTGCTGGGGCAAGATCATAATACATTTCCCCATTGGCACTTGGAAAAGAAAAGGAAAAAAAAAACCCCAAACCCTCATAAATCATCATGTTTGAAGATAGCGGCCAGCTCAAAAGGGTTTCTGGTGTATTGAGGTGTAGGGCTAAACAATGCAGCTCTACAAAGGTATCAGATTTCAAGTAAGCAAATTTTGGGGAATTAAGAAATCTGGTGAATAAGGTGCAATAAGAGGAAGTATAAAATTCACAAGCATGAAAGAGGCTGAAGGGCCTTATAAGAGACCATAATTAAGGCACAAAGAAGTACAGTTCCTCTGAAAAAAAAGGAATGTAGGATCACATACACACAGAAGAAAAATCAGGGCTCACACAGAAAATTGCTTAAAGGAGTGGGCAGAAAAATAAAGAAGAAAAGAACACGGCATCAGAGAGAGATAACTGCTTCATGTGGTCAATGCAGGGGGAGCTGGAAGAGAGATGGGGAGAAGGGAAGTGGGTAAGAAGAGAATCTATTAGTTTAAGAACTTGAAGAAGACAAAAGGATTCAAGAATGTGTTATTCTTCTGGGGAAAGAACAGAAAAAGGTTGGGGAAAAATAGAAGATCTGTTTGAGAACTCAGAACAAGAACAGAGAGATAAATCTGCTTTGTTTTGTTTTTTTAATCTGGATACATGAGCTACTTCCTTGCAGGTAATTCCACAATGAAAACCACAAGAAGAATTTTTAGATTCAGAGAAACAATAATGCATTAAGCCTGAAATGATAGAAAGAGGATCATAAATCCCACAAAAAAGGCAAAGATGAGAGATATTTGCCATTTATCATTGCCTTCAGTTCCAGTCCTACCTAATGGTAAATATTAAATTTCAAGTCTGGAGTCCTGGATTCATTTCCTACCTGTGTCCACTAAATTGTCATATGACTTTGGGCTTGATCTGGGAATGATTCAAACACATCAAGGCTCAATAGCACACAGGAGAAATTGTGCATGGGACTGAAACAAAGTGATTTTGCTTATTATGAGCTCACCACATTTATGACTTGGTAAACACGGTGCTGACCAATGCCCACATTCTGCTTATTGCTAGCTTCAACTCTCCCCCATCAAACTGAGGGATGGTAGTATAGTTAGATAGGTCACAGGAATCAAGAAGCCCCAAATTCAAATACTGACTCAAATGCTTACTAAGTGTGTGCCTCTGGGTAAGTAATTTAACCCGTGTTTCAGATCGTTCATGTGTATACTGAGGACTCAATGGTCTTTCAGATCCCTTCCAGTACTAAATCTTTGGAGTTCCATTGAGGGAGGAAGGAAGAATCAGAGGAAGAGGGGAAGCAATAAATCACCAGGGTTTTTCATCAAGGTACCAGTCTCTGTCCCTCGTTCCCCGAGGGACACTACCATTACTATGGTAGCAGAAGCAGCCACAGTGACGTGGTGAATGCGGTGGCTATTTCTGCAGGATGTCAAATAACTAGATTAGGTGTGCAATATCCAGGTATTCTCTTTATGAAAGATTCTAAACATCTGGATTTTTGTAAACAGCATATGATCAACTGATATATTCCCTTTTCATCTGCCTATTTTGGGTGGTATAAGCAGAGGTGGTGCAGTGGATAGAATGCTGGGTCTGGAGGCAGGAAGATTCATCTTCCTGAGTTCATATCTGCCCTCTGACACTAGAGTGACCCTGGTCAAGTCACTTCACTCTGTTTGCCTCAGTTTCCTTATCTGTAAAATGAGTTGGAGAAGGAAACGGCAAACCACTCCCGGTATCTTTGCCAAGAAAACCGCACTAAGGGTCTCAAAGATTCAGACATGATGGAAAATGACTAAACTAAAACAATAACAACAAAACGTAGAGTTGATGTCTGTCCATGGCTGTCATGAAGTTTTCTGGGCATGTGTGTTTCCTTCTGTTCAGGGACAGGATAGAAGAGGAAAGGCCAGTGGCTGAGGTTAGGGTTCAGGAGAGGAATTGGAGGGATGGGGAATCCTTTTCTCTAGGGAGAGGCACTTTTAGTGTCCCCCCCTCTTCTCTTTCTCCCTTTCTTCCTTTTCTCTTTTCTTTCCCCTTCTCTCTCTCTCTACTTCACCCTGCCTCCCTCCTTTCCTATCCCCCTTCTCCCTCTTCTTTTTCTCTTTCTCCTTATTTCCTCTGTTTCTTTTCTCTCTTCTTCCTTCCACCTTTCCTTACCCTTTCTCCTTCTCCATCCCCCTTCCTCTCTTCTTTGTCTATCCTTTCCATTATGCTTCTTCTTTTATCTCTTCTCTGAACACTGACATGAGAATAGAGAGAGAGAAGAACAAAATCAGCATCAAATCAGAAGGGCAATGAAATCGCAGACTCCTGATTAGATTGTCCTTCCTTCTTAAAGTCTAAGTAGCATTAATTATGTACTCTCCCAACCAAGCCTGGAGGAGGAGAGGTCATCTACTTGATATTTTGCTCTTCAATTTGATTGAGAGGTGAGGGATGAGGTGAAGAGAATGGATGAAATCATATCGAGAATTAAAAATCTCCAAGTGTCACAAATGAACTAGATCTGTTTGGCCTGGAGATGAGAAGACTTAGAGGTGAAAGGAAAGCTGACTTCAATTTTTTGAAGAGCTGTCATATGGAAGAGGGGTTACTGGGTCCAAAGTAGGAAAAACAGGTAGAAGTTACAGAGGCAGTGTGGATTTTTACTTGGTAAAGAGACAAACTTTCTAAGGATTAAAGCTCTCTAAAATGTAACAAATGGGAAGCTGAGGGAGGTAGTGAGTTCACCCTCACAAGAAGTCTCAAGGGAAAGCTGGTCAGTCACTTGTTGGAGATTTTGTTCTGGACTAGATGTCCTTCTAACACTGAGATCCTCTGTATACTTTAAGAACTATGGGCATCCCAAAATCTGGCATTCAGGTGACTTCATCAGCATCTTTGATGAGGGACTAAGAGTTCTCTCCACTATGGGGTAATAGACAGATCACTAGATCTAAGCACCATATGGAAAAATATATGTGTGTAGGTTGAGCCTTCTAAGGTGAAGGCAGGGACCTTCTGTCAAGAGAAGATGATGTGAAAAGTTCTGGTCAAGCCCAGATCCTCCCAGAGAAGGTAGGAAAGTCAATATTTGAGTAGTGTTTCACAAATGTAAATTGCTAACTGGGCTATAAAGGAACACATTGGGCATTCTCCTAATGCTGGTCACCAGTACAGTACCAGTTCATGGTTGGAAGCCAAACTCTGGATGTTTGTGATATAATGCTGAGATCATAGTTTGAACATATGGAGAACAGAAAGTGTGTGAAGGTGGGGACAGCGGTTAGTTAATATAACTGTCTGAAAACCAAAGGAGTGTTAATTGATATGAGTCAGTGTGTGTCAGTGGGGTATAAGTGGATTTGCTTCTGTTTGAAATGTTTTCTTGGGTGCTGGTCCCTGAAAAATTTGAAGGGACATGCTGGAACTTTGGGGGTGGATTACTGGAGGCTTTGGGAACATGGAAAGAATAGGTACTAGGGGGTAGATAGAACCTGGCATACTCTAATCTTTCCTTGAGCACCATGATTAAATATAGTCTAGGTCTCTGTGCCAATCCTGATGGAGAAATAATACTTTGGTGACTACGATGATGAAGTCTCTGTGATTGGCCCGGTTCTGAACCCAAGTAGTGTCCACATGAAAAAAGAGAATGCTTGGGAAAAATAGAAAAGTCCATATAGAATTTCTGGAAGCAGGAAATGCTCCTGAGTGTGTGTGTGTGTGTGTATGTGTGTGTGTGTGTGTGGTGTGTGTATGTGTGTGTGTGTGTGTGTGTGTGTGTGTGTGTGTGTGTGTGTGTGTGTAATCCTCACATCAGCAAGACAGCCTGAAATTAAGGCAGTCTTACTTTTCAAATTGGAATTTTAAGAATATAGTTAATGCCTAGATTTTCAATACTCCTTTCCGTTTTTTACTTATTCAGAGTCATGTCAGGTTTCTCATTCTTCCAAAATGGATGCTAGAAGAGGAGTCATATAATCTGGAAGGACAGGGGCCACTCCTTCCTTGGCCCTCATCTGCAACCTTTCCAGGTGTTTGGGAGATTTCTCCTGGTGGCACCTGCGATGCATGTGGCAAGGGATTGCTACCACACAAAGAAAAATATTAGTGCTTTTATAGAGCTTTAAGGTTTTCAAAGCACTTTATAAATATTTTCTCATGTGATCCTCATAACAATCCTGGGAGGTAAATACTATTATTACCCTTCACCCCCATTTTACAGATGAGCAATTCAAGGCAGGCAGAGGTGAAGTGACTTGACTATGGTAACACAGCTAGTAAGTGTTTGAGGTAGGATTTGAACTTAATTCTTTCCAATCTGAGGTCCAGTGCTCTAACCACTGTACAACCTAGCTGCCTACCCAGAAACCATTCTGCTTGTATCCCTGGGTTTCCCTTATTCAAGGAAGATAGTAGAGAAAAAAAGGAAGAAGCCAAAGCTGTCTTGTGGGCTCCCAAAATTCTGCGAGTCCCAATTCTCGTATCTGCCCACTCCGGGTCCCAAAAGGCCACTCTAGATCTCATAGTCTGTGAATCTAGTGCAAATTCTGTTTTAAATTATACATACACACATACATAGGGAATGGACAGGGTCCTGGCCTGTGATTTCATTGGTAGAGGGAATTTCCAGATGAAGAAATTCCTCTACCAATATAGGTTGGTACCTTTCTTTGTAACTTATACTATGGAATACTGAGAGATTAAATTACCGAGTCAGGGTCATGCCACCAGTATGTATCACAGGACTTGAACCCTCTTTCCTCATTCCAGAACTCTCTCTCTGCTATGCCACACTGCCTCTCTACATACACATGCATACAAGCATACATGTATGTCTGCATTATATATGTCAATAACAAGGGACTTTTGGAATTGTAATAAGACTCTGGTCTCACTCTTCCAGAGCAAGGCTGGTTACATTGAGCCCATCAGGGATACCTCTAGAACCCTAAAGAACACATACATGCATCTATACATGCATATATCTACATATATGTAGATATATATGCACACATACATGCATGTAAAAAAGCCTCACATGCAAGTCAATGTGGTAGGAGCTATTGCTACACACCAGTGTCTATTTCTTTCATGTGCACAAAGTGTAGGGAATTCTTGGTCACACTTCCACTTTTTTTCCTGTCATACACAGTCAATATCAGTTGATCCCCATAGACAACAGTAGCTTGGTTGCAAGACAGAAATCTTTGCACTGCTCCAATACGTAAGGATGACTGAACTCTTTAAATTTCTTTTGCTCCTTCCAGTTCCTTCTTCCTCACTCACTCCCGTTCTTCCTAATTTCTCTTAGGCTCTTTTTGGTCATAGAGGCAGCCCAGGAGGACTTGCTTTAAGACATCAGTTACAAAGCTCCCCCAAACTATCTTCCCTTCCCCCTTCCCTTTTTGGGTAGCTTCAGCCAAATTGTTCCTAAAGGGAGTGACGGCTCCTTCAAAGAGAATATTTTGTGGAATACAATGGGCATCTTGCTAGACATCACAGGGTATCATTATACACTCTGCTCTGTTTGGCTTCTTGGCCTCGGGGCCTTGGCCCTTGTAAATCATGATTTCACTTGGCACCCTTGTCCAGTATACAAAGTATGCTAACTGTGGATTTGGAATAAACCAGCAATTAGGAATCATTGACAAGTGCCAAAATAGAATGTAATTAATGCTGCGCAAATTGGCCAGTCCTCTAAGGAATGTTTTTCTGTTAACTCTTTAGAAAACATCCCCATTCCAGGCCTCGAAATTTTTTGTCCATTAGTGTTTTCACAGGGAATTAGTTAAAATACACAAAATTATAGTTAAAAAATGTTTTTTACATGCCATTTAATGAGAAATCAATGATCTCTAGGGCTGAAAAACCATAATGTAACTTGATTTAATTACCAAGGAGTTAAACATCTTTTTTTCAAGAGTATGAATGTGGAAAAGGCATAAATTATTGTATTTGGAAATCCATTAAACTCATCCACTCACCAGTGAGCCTTTATTCACTCTTTAGGACAAAGAAAGAGCACTCTTCTAAAAAAAAGAGTGGGGGTAGATGGGGAGAGGGCTGAGTAAGGGATGACAGTGAGTGAAAAATGAGTGACCAGTCAGAACAAAGGAAATAATTCACATTCTTAGGAGAAGCTTTGAAATCATCCTGAAATGGGAGCTTCTCCGACTTATCGAACTCTTGCTCAGCCACTCGGAGACTGGGATCTCAGAATGATTTACGCCAGGGAGTGAGAGAAGCTAGTGATATGCCACTCATTGGAGATGTGTGCCTCTGTTCAGACCCAAGACAAGGTCATCTCCATGGATGGAGTCATGCTGCAGTGGCTAGTAACACCCCTCCATCCCTGACTGTCAAACCATAAGTCACTGGGGCCTTCAGAGGCCAGACCCTAACAGTAGCAACTCACAAGTCTGAGGCTCAGTGAGTGACACTGATGAATTGAGGCTCCATTGTCTGTGAAGAGTTGGGCACAATGGGAATGAGTCTCATAAAGGAACTATCAGAAAAGCAACCTGTGTAAACTACAGTAGATTTCCTTCTAGGCAATGGGGCAGGCAAGACAAAAGGGATGGGTATAGCATTTTCCTCCTCTGCTTTTGTTGATGGTATGGGCGGATTGAGAATAACAGAGTTCAGAAAGCCAGCGATAGTTGAGGTTTGTTTTAGCTTGTGTCAAATCTTGAGCATAAATAGTTTTTACCTACTGTCCAAAATACTAGGTGCTTCCCCCCCACCCTATTACTTGCTTAGGTTCATTTCAGAACCATTTTCTTGATGGTACTCAGATGCACAAAATAAAACACACTTGCTTATGACAGTGCCTGGAACATAGTAGGTGCTTAATAAATGCTTTTGACTAACAGACATAAAATCTAGTATTAACTCAGAAAGCATTGATGGTTACAGCAACAAAACCAAGTACAATGAAAGCCTCTTGGCCAAGAGGTGAGGGTCAACAGGTTCAGAAAAGGCATGCGTTTTCAGACATGACCAGTGTATTAACTTGTTTTGCTCCGCTCTGTTTAAGGGAGGGTTCTACTTAGGGGTGGGGTGAACAGGGAGGAAGGGTCATTGGAAAATGAAAGTGAAACCAAAAAGAGTGCATTTTAAAATAAAAAAAAGAAAAAAGAAAAAAAATCTCCATGAAATGTGGGGGAAAGATTACAGGCTATGTATTAATGCTGAGCAAGAGTATGGCAGTGGTATGACCAGCACTCTTTTTGGACAAGAGGGAGGGAGGAGTTTTAGTGCCTGGATTTAGTCGAGCTTGTTATCTGACGTGAGGCACTTCACCCCCAAGTTCGAATGTTCCCCACTCCTGCCCCAAGGTCAACAATTTCAACTGTGTGCCCATCTGAAAGAGTGTGCTGGAGGTAAGTGGTTGGGTGCAGAGCACTGGTCTTTGGGATTTCATATTTCCAGTAATAAGAGTAAAGAAATAAGAATAGCTTATGTTCATATAATACTTCTTGATTTTGACTTTTGGATCCAGAATTGTGTTTTCTTCAGTGTGGGAAATTAAGAAGATGTCATTTCAGTCTTCACCCATTGCCTGGATACCACAGTCAGAGCTAGGATAGGGGCAGCTAAATGCCTCAGTGGATAGAGCACTGGGTCTGGAGTCAGGAAGACCTGAGTTTAAATCTGGTCTCAGACATTTGCTAGCTGTGTGACTCTGGTCAAGTCACTTATCCCTGTTTGCCTTAATCCACTGGAGAAGGAAATGGGAAACCACTCCAGTATCTCTGCCGAGGAAACCTTATGGACAGAATGATCTTTGGATTCATGGGTTGGACGTGACCTTACAGCTGAACGATGACAACATAGCAAGTACGTGCCAGGCAGTACCTAAACCCATATTTCCCGACCTCAGTGTCAGCCCTCTGTCCACTATGACAAACTTTTACCCACCTGATTTTCACAATCCACAGCAAGTACTCTTCCCCTCACACTTTACAAGTGAGGAACAGAGCCATAAAGAAATAAATGATTTGCCCAAGGTCGCCAAGATAGTATGAAGTGGTGTAAATAGGATTCAAATCCAGGCCTTCTATTTGCTAGCCCTGTGTGCTGCTTTCCATTACCCAAGTGGTTCTCAAAAGTTTTGGTCTCAGGACCCCTTTACACTCTTAAAAATTACTCCAGAGCTTTTGTTTATGTGGGTCATATGTATTGTTATTTCCTGTAATAAAATTAAAATTCTCAGTATTGTGAAAAATAATTTTGACCTCATAGACCCAGTGAAGGGGGCTTGGGGACCCTGAGGGGTCTTTGGACCAAACTAGGAGACTTGTGCATTACACCATGCCACTGAAGTTGCTTTTGGTTCTATATCTGATTTCATTTATATTGGGTACTCCTAAGTGGGAAAATGCCCTCTACCATTTTAGATAAGCAATGTTTCTGAAACTTGTAGTCTTAGAGGATTATCTGGGATATTGAGACATTAAAGGACTCATCTAGAGCTACTCACTTAAAAACTGTCAGTGGCTGAACCTAAACCCAGGTCATCCTGGGCTTTACCCACAGCCAACTACTGCCTCCAGCCAGTTGTACACTGGAATTCTGAACAGATTGGTGCCCCCTTGCAGTGGCATTCAACTAGGGCAATGCTTTTCCTTTGCCATTTGAAAATATAAAACCTGTTGCCCCTTCATACAGGGGAAACAGTTTCACAAGGGTACAATAAATCCTTACTCTTTCTCAATGGGTTCCTGAGAGGCTAGCAATCAATTTAATGGTCAACCAAAATGATGGATGCTACAGGGAAGTTCCTTTTTAGCTGGGCAGAGTCACACATACAATCTTAGGAATCAGAGCAGGAAGAAACCTTAGAGGTGACTTAGTTCAAACCATTTTACAGATGTCCTGAGGGGCCTAGGTCAATCTTGGTCAGGGGCCCCCAATGAAAGAACTGAAATGACCCACCAAAGAGTGTGAAGACTTCATTTCTATGCTGAAAATTACTGTAGAAAACCTTCTCGGCTTCTACACCTGCATTGCCTTTCCCTTGCCCCATTTTTCTTGAATTTCCTCTCTGTTGTGATTTCAGCTAAATGTTTCAGAAGAAAACGATCTACAAATCATAGACAGTGCCAAAACACTGGGCATTTTCCTGCCAAACCTTGTGGGGGGATTTTGGCTAGAGTGGACCACAGACTTCTCTTTCTTCAAGACAGTTCCTCATGATCTTCCTCCTCTTTCTCAATATGTTCCTGAACTGGAGGCCCTGCTGAATTAGAAACAAACAAAAAGTGTACAAGGAAGGACCTCATTCTCTAGGACATAGAAAGGAAAAGCTCTCATCGGGGCAGAAAGTGCATTGAGATCCTCACATTAGCAGTCTTGCTATTCCTGTTCTTGACAGTGGCTACTGGGTCAAGACAATGAACAGCTAATCCTCATCTTAGTAGAAAAAAAAGTGGTCCAGTGAGACATTTAAAGGGGTCAGTTTTTATATTCCCACAACTACATGGGAATCCTATACTACAGCTTGTAGTGAGGAACACAAAAATCCAATAACTGAAGATATGCAGAGCTATTATTTTTCTTGGCAAAGATGGATAAGTTTTCTTCTTTCTCCCATAAATTAGGGTTTTCAAAATGTTGTTGCTACTACATATGTCTCTTGGCAGGGCAAATGCTGAGGTTTCTTTACCCTCCCTGCTTTTCTCTCCTCCAGTTCTTTCTGCACTCTTATTCTTGGACAATCATGTGGATTTTTGTGTGGCTTTGCATGGCAGCTTCAAGCTCCAGCATTTCCCATTGACTGGATCCTCAAGAGACATACTTTACTTTTCTACCTTCTGAGATTCAAGGTACTTTCCTCTATGATGAAGTGTATTTTTTTAATGAAGAAGTGTATTTTTTTCTTGTCTTCTTCGGTTGCGGTGTCTTTCATTGGAATTCTGTTCGGTTTTTTCACTCTGTTCATTTGTAGTCAGGCCAGACCTCAGCCCAATGAAAGGATTCCCTGATCAGCCTGCGATGGGGGGGGGGGGCATGCATTTGCAGAATGGTATTATGATCTTTGTGAGCTTACATCTCCAATTGTTAAGAAAGGGGATGACCTTGATCCTGAATATTTTTCAGCTGTCTTCCTAGCTTTCGTTCCAAGTCTTCTGTCTTGTCTTTTGTCATTATATCCCACGCCACTCCAAATGGACTTGGGCTGTTTTCCCCTTCCGGGTTTTTCTATTCTGTACTTGTTGGATGTTCCATAGCCTGTCAAGTCAAATTTATGCCAACTAAACTATACCTGGAAGAGCCAATGGTCTCCAAGAGACAGGTGTGTGTATTTTGATGGGTTAATGTCAAATGCAATAGTAGCAACTGTGAAGTGCTTAGTGCAGCATCTGGCACACAGTAAGCACTTTATGAATGGTAGCTCTCACCATCATCATCATTACTTGTTATTACTGCTTTGTTTTTGTATGACATAGAAACACAGGAGAAAAAAGAGTTGCTTGATGTGCTGAGGCTTGAAACACTACATCCATGGGCCCTTCAAGGTTGTGACTTTGGAATTTCAGTTTGGGTCTGCTGTCCCCAGTGCCCTCCACCAAAAAATGATTCTTCTTTCTCTTAGATCTGCATCAGACTATTTGAACAAAAATAATAATAATGACTAACATTTACTAGGTGCTTTAAGGTTTGCAACATACTTTGCACAGATCTTGTTTGATTTTCATAACAGCCCGGGGATGTAGGTGCTATTATTGTCCTCATTTTATAGATGAGGAAACTGAGGTTGAGAGAGGTTAAGTGACTTGTTCAGGGTCACATAGCTAATTTCTGAGGCAGGATCTGCCTGACTCCAGGTTCAGCATGTCACCTGGCTGCCCCCAAAATAGCTAATTCCTGTGCAGCCTGGGGTTATGTACCGTGATTATTATTATATCATTATCATCATCATCATTATTTACCATGTGGAGGAGACTCTGATCCATATAGACAACAACTGTCTCATGTCTGGCAGGTTCTTGTGCCCCACAGTTTCATCGTGGCTGTACACATCACCTGGGCATTCTCCCTAGTGGTAAAAGAGAAGTAGATAGGAACCTTCCTTATATCTTACCTAGTTGTATCCTTTGGAATAATAAATATAAATAATAATAACAAAAATCAACGGAAATAGTTCACCAAGTCTCATTTGATATTCCCAACAACAGTGTAAGGCGAGTGCTATCCCCATGAGGATGTGGAAACTGAGGCTCAGAGACATTTTCAACCTCAGAGTCATAGAAGGGAGAATGTGTTTCAGGCAGGATTTGAACCCATTTTCCTGACTTCAATGCTGAGCTCTGTAGTCTGCCAAGTTGTTTTTTTTTGTTTAAACTCACTTCAGTGTCTTCTAGTAATTCAGTCAGTCAGGCATTCAACAAACATTTGTTACATACTTATTATCTGCCAGGTATCCTGTGGAGCACTGTGGTTACAAAGAAAGGTAAAAAACAGTCCAGTCCCTGCCCTCAAGGAGCTCACAGTCTAATGAGGGAGACAGCATGAAAGCAAGTATATACCAACAAAAATACATACAGAATCAATTGGAGAAAACCAATAGAAGGAAATAAATAGTATTGAGAGGGAATTGGGAAAGTCTTCTTATAGAAAATAGAATTTGACTGAAACCTTTAGGAAATCTCTGTGCTTTGAGATGGACATTCTCATTAGCATCCATTGATTCACAGAAAAAAAAGGTCCCAGAAAATTTTGAAGTCCAGCCTGAAAAAAGAATTTATTCCAGATAGCTCATGGCCTTTCTTGTTCTTGTCCCCTTAAGAATCTCAGCATATATTAGGGGCTGGTTTAGCACTAACAGAAGCTACACTTGCACACGGGCCAACTTCTGCCACTAGTTACATGTGTGTGACTCCTGTTTCGCACAAACACAAGCCTGAAGAATGAGGAGCTGCCACAAATATCCAAGGGCAGAATTTAGCCCTGGGTGCAAGTATGTGAGGCAAAGATTTGGCCCACACCATTTGCCCCTTGGAAAAAATTTTCCCATAGTTTTCTTTTCTCTAAGGTATTATGCAGGCCAATAATTTTCCTCATGTTTCAAACATCTCAACCTCCCTGAATCAGTTTGATTGCTCTTACTCTGACTAGAATTGCACAATCCAGTGTTTCAAATGATATCTTTTTCACTGGCCTTTTCAATGCTAGGATAAATTCTCTGATTTGTACACCATGCCCTGCTGTATACAGTTGCTATTTTTACTTTGCCTCTCGTCTACTTCCATGATTTTGCCCAACATGTTTTGAATTTGCGTAGTTGTTTACGTTTGAGACAATCATACTCTAGACCAACAATGCTCATTTTCTTTTGAAACATTTGTCTTGATGCAATTCCCAATTTGGAGGCCTAGTACATCCAACTCAATAAAGAGAGGCAAGCCTTGGGAAGATGAAATAAATGCAGGATACAATCTGCGGTGTTCTGCTCTCAATCACACATCTGTGGATTTTAGGACTTTGATTATTTTGTAGGTTCAACAGTAAGATAACAGGATCTTAGGATTTAGAGCTTCAAGAGGCCCTTAGAGTCCAATTTCCTTCCCTTATTTTGCAGACTAATTGAGACCCATACAGATTAAATGACTTGCCCAAAGTCACAGTGGTAATATGGTGGCAAGAGAAGGATTTGAACCCAAGTCCTGACTCTAAATCTAGCATTCTTTACACCATACCACACTCATCTGATATAAAAAGGTAGACTTGGAATAATGAAAAAATAATGGAGTTTTAGGATTTTGATAAAGATATTTGAGAAAGAACCTCAGAAATCTTTTTATATGTTAACTTGAGAGAACCTTAGTGGCCTACCTTCCCAATGGCTCAGATGACCTAATGTTGGTGAATTTTTGATTTTTGGGATTAAAATAGCAAACTAACAGAGAAGACGGAGATATTTATTTTTACATAGGTGCACTGGAGTTAACTAATGTAGTCATATGCTGGTAAATGTTTAACAACCAGCTCTCCGAAAAGCAGGACATGCTATGAAGTTTAATTTGCATTATTAACATTTTCTTCATTATTATTTTAAGTCTGGACAATCAACAAAACAACAAACCAAGTCCTGAATTGTAGCTTTTGCCAATTTCCAAGATGTTAATGCTCATATTGAAAATTTAACAATTGTCTCTTTGGAGCCAGTACGAGCTGACTCCAGTTGACCCCAGCGTTGGGGAACTAAATAATTTCTCAGGAATTCACAATGGGAAAAGGAGCCTTCCTCTCTTAGGTCCTTGTTTCCAGTCAGCTCCAGGATACTCATGTCATTATTTGGTGGGAGTGAGTTAGTAGAACCAAGCTTGTTTTCTCTGCCTGGGAATGCAGTGGGGTGTCCTCAGGGGATCAGTGAAAGGCACTATGGGTAAGATCACTGAACTTCACACTCACACCAATACCATCTACAAAGGTTGAGCCAAGTTGGTGGCAATGGCAAAGAAATTTGCATTGGCACCTCCTATGATGAATGAGTAGTGATGGTGGGGAATTTTAGTTTGGGGATGGGTCTCAGAAAAAGATCCATATCTATCCAGTGGATGACTTCATTGACGTATTTATGTTTCTTATGTTGAATGGGTGTTTGGTCATAATTATTAGTACTAAAACACTCTCCGAGGTTTTCTTGTATGATTGTTATGGTTGTGCAGTGAAACACAAAACTTTTAGTGAATATGTTAATTTAAAATTCATATGAATAACATGGAATCACAGAATCTTGATTTTTCTACCCCTATATTGTGAGACAGAAAATAGAATATGGGACTTGGAGTCAAAGGCTTGGATTCGAATCTATCGTCTCTTACTCACTAGCTGTGTGACTAGAGCAAGCAACTTAACCTTGATGAGTCTCAATTTCCTCTTTTATAAAGTGAAGATAATACCTATATTAGCTTCCTACATGGGTTACATGATGTAATCAAATGATATAATATATGCAAAGGATTTTGCAGACTGTAAAACCCATTTTATGTAACTATTGTCAACGACCTCCCTGAGGACTCCACTAGGATCTGCCCACCATGCTGAGATCTGTCCTTGGCTCTCTGGTTCAGAGTTCTTCCTCGTGACATGATCAGCTTATCTCCTGTTTTGATCATATATATTTTGATGGTATTCTTTACCATCTGCACAACTCCTCTTCATGAAGTGTTATAGCCTGTTCACATCTATCCCAAGCCTCTCTATTACCACCTTGGTTGATCTTCATTTTCAATTCTTTAGGGGACATACAGCTCCATGACTTGCAGCCTTACAATATGACTAAGGAAAAAAAGAAAATGAAGATCTCAGTGGTTATTGGCAAAAGGAGACATGAAGATAAAAGGTACAACAAACTCTTCCTTTGTTTTCAGAAAAAAATAGTGCCAAATCTCTTAATTCTTTACAGATAGTGCATTGTACTTTTCGTTTTAAAGATACAGATTTTTCTTTTGAGAGAAATGTGTATATTAACTTTTCATTCAAATGGGGATGATAGACTGATTTACTTCATGTTCAATAATAAAATAAAAAAAATCAAACGAAATAATAAAGTTGGCAAAGAGGAAGGAGTTCTCTGGGCCTGTTATTATCAGCCTTGTTTTATAGATATCACTGTTTTGCTGTCCCTTGTCTCAAGGCATCATTGTATAGTGTTCAGCTCCAATCCTCCCATCAGAAGTAAATTGCTTGAAGGCATTATTTGGGCAATTTACTTTTTTTTGTAATAAGTTGGCATTTACTATTTAAGTTCAAGAACAGGTTATAAAGGGAGGGGAGCTCTAGGGGAAAGGGAAGAAGGGAGGAGACAGGCTGATGAGAGCCTCTCATTTGTGTCTGCTCCAGACGGGGTTGATCCTGATTTCTGAGCCTTGGTCCAGGGCACACAGTGAAGCACATGATAAGATGAGGTTCCAGGGGCTACAGGTGTAGGAAACATCAGGGGTGGCCAAAGTTACATATGCAACCAGAGGTGGGGGCTGGGATTCAACTTGGATCAGTAGCTCCTCTTCCTTTTGGGAACTGAAGCAGAGTGATAAGTTCCATTCTTCTTATTTTCAGCTCTTACGAAACATTCTTGTAGTTAAAGTTTGTGCTAAAGAATTCTTTCATCGCCTCTCTAACTTCTAGTGCTTTGCCTCTAGTTTCTTTGAACATGCATCTGACTTGTAAGCTGCCTGCTCCAGAGCTGCTACTCACTCCTCTATTAAAGTAATCTGATCCAGATAAGGCTGAAGTTCTTTATGTTCCTACTTATTTTAACTGCAATATCTTGCATTTCTAGATACTTCAAGCCAGTCAGTTTGTTAGTATTTTCCAAAATGTTATGGTCTTCCCTGGTGGCTGTCAGCTCTCTTGTCAGGTACTTGGCCATTTTGGAAAATGTGTCCTGGCACAGCCCTGTAATGTCTTCCTCTACGGGCTCTGCAGCCTCCTCAGTCATCTCCACCACAGCATTGTCTAGGCCAGGGAAGGGAGGAAGGAGAAAGGATGGATGGGAAGAGAGGGATGGGAGAGTAGTGGGGAGGGTGGGGAAGGGAAAGGAAAGGTTAGAGGAGGGGAGGGGAGGGAAGGGGAGAAAAAGGGAAGGGTGAAGAGTTGGAGAGGGAGGAAAGGGGAGCGGAAGAGGAGAGCAGCTTACTCTTAAGATATAATTAAGTGGTCTTTCTCTTTACATTCTAAAAAACTCCTTTTAAATTTTTAAAAAATTATTTTTAAAAAAATTCAACAAAATAATTTTATTTAAAAAATGCAACAAAACAATAATGAACATTACCTATCTTAAAGCAAGCTGGAAGGTGAAGGAGCTGTAATATCTCTTCTAGCTTGCTCCATTCTGAGATTCTGTGATTTAGAATGCTTAAAAATGCATAAATGGCATTTGTTGGACAAATGAAGAGAATAAGATAAACTTAAAACTGCAACGGATGTCCTAATCTAATTAATTGTTAAAATCCATGGAATAGTCAAGAGTAGAAGCCACCTGCCACTAGGACTCAGAAATTGGAGAAAACGAAGTTTGTCCTTGGTCACACTGACAAAAACTTAATTGCAATTACTATACAAAATTTGTTGAGTGATACTCTAATCAATTCTGCTGAGGGGATTTTTATTTTATTACAAATGTATTTTCCAATTTTTGCTGCATGAAACAGACCAATGACAATATGAAATGATATTTTTTTGTTTAATGTCCAATTCAACTAACATCAAGAAATGTTCAAGAAATATTCAGTCTAGTTTTCTGACTTTTGGATCAGAAATGTAATGACATAACCTGATGGAGATGGCTATTTACAGTAGATAGAAGGCTTATTTCCCAGCTCTGTAGAAATGGAAAAAACTCATCAGCTTACCTTTGTGGCTCAAGAGAATATGATATGATGTTGCACTGTACAAAGGCTGAAGGGAAAAAAAAAATCAGGCTGGAACTGGTTTATCATGAGTAAGTTCGAGGTTTGTGTCATGCTTAATGAAATTATTATATTTCTCTCTAAACCCTCCCCCTCTTGCTAACTTCCCTAAAGCTGTTGAGAGTACTACCATATTCTCGGTCACACAGGCTTAGAACCTAGGTATCATCTCTGACCTCTCTCTATCTCTCTGTCTCTGTCTGTGTCTCTGTCTCTGTGTCTCTCTCTCTCTCAGTCTCCTCCCCTCCCACATCTAATCTGTTGCTAAGTACTGTCCTATCTACCTTCTCTACATCTCTAACATAGGTCCTTTTCTCTCTATTCACCTAGCTACCACCCTAATGCCGAGCCTTATCACCTCACACCTGGACTGTTGCAATAACCTTCTAGTTCTCTCTGCCTCAAGTCTCTCCCCACTCAACTTCTAAAATTACATTATTAAATCTGACAATGTCACTCCCCTGTTCAGAGTCTCTATCATGCCCAGGATCTATACATTCTTTGAGTTTGAAAGCCCTTTACAACCTGGTCTTTTCCTATCTTTCTAATCTTCTTATACTTGACTCTCATTCATATATTCCATGGATCAGTGACATTGGCCTTTTTGCTGCTACACATACACATACACATACACACACGTACACACTATATACGTATATACACACACGCATACACACATATACACACTATATATACATACATATATATACACACATATGTATATGTATATAGTGACTTTGTACCTTTTTACTGGCTGTGGCCTATGCCTAGAATGTCCTTTCTCCTTATCTCTGCCTCCTGGCTTCCTTGAAGACTCGGCTGAAATCCCATCTTCTGAACAAGGCTTTTAACTATTCACCCCACCACTGACGATTTTCTTCTAAGATTACTTCCTACTCATTGTGTATATATATCTTGCTTGTATAGTTGTTTTCATGTTGTCTCTACCAACAGAATGGAAGCTGCTTGAGAGTAAGGTCTATATTTTGACTCATTTGTATCCTCAACACTTAGGATAATGCCTGACACTTAGTAAATGTTTAATAAACACTGACTGATTCACACCCCAATCTTTTCATAAACCCTCAACCAACGGTCTGCTTATCATGCTTAAAGCCTCCTCCTCATTCTTTTCTATGCTTGTTGGAGTACCTGTGTTGTCCATATCGTCTTCCTCTCTCTTACTATGTTACTGGCCCACCTCTTTCCCCATCCTAAATATCTTCAATAATGTCATTTATGCCCTTCTTTCTCAAGCCATACCTGTCATTATGCTGCAAATTATTGATGCCCACTGAGGGACTTTCCATAGCTCTTGAGTTATTGAGAAAGCCATCAAGATACCCTCTAGTGATTGGAGTAGGCATAGAGAAAGCCACCAATCGATGGAAACAGAGGTCACACAAAAACTCTGTTGCCATGCTGTGATAGCACCCTATAATATTTAATCAATGTTTCATTTTCTCCTCATGGAGTTTTGACTTGTTTCTCTACTGCTGGAGATTTTTGTTGTTATTTATCCTTCATTCTTGAAGAGGACCATGACATCAGGGAGGTGATCCCAATGACATACAAGTTAATTGGATTTAAGTGAGAAAGGTCTGTGCAAAGTCACCAGTCTCACTCTCTCCTCTGAAGCCATCTAGGTCCAGTGGCTAGATGTAGACCAGACTACTAGAGACGGCCTTGGATGCAATGAGAGAGATTGGCCTTTTTCTTCCCCACTAGGCAATGTGGTTAAGTGACTTGCCCAGGGTCACACAGCTAGTAAGTGTTATGTGTCTGAGGCCAGATTTGAACTCAGGTCCTCCTGAATCCAGGGCCAGTGCTCTATCCACTGCACCCCTAGCTGCCCCTGAGCTTGGCCTTTTTAAGCTGAAGTCTTTAACAGGTTTCAATTTGAGTGAGGCAACACCCATTCAGTGATTAAGGCTAAGGAAGAAATGAGGCAAAGAATGGCCTCTTTACCTAGTCAAAAAAAAATGGAGTCTCATCTTAAAGTAGAGTGTTGGAAGAGGAAATTTTGTAAATTGATACATAAGAGTATTTCAGTTGTGGGCATGGCATTTTAGGAAGAGCAGTCATAAGCAGAAGATGTCTAGAGGGGGCCAATCAGGAAGGCCCTGGAGTCCAGGCCATGTGAGGATTGGTCAAAAGAACTAGTCATGTTTAGCATGTAGAAAGGAAGACATGGTGGGCATAGGGGAGGCATCATGTATGTATGCACACATTGGAAGAGTTGTCAAATGTAGGAGGGATTAATTTGTTTTGTTTGCCCCCAGAGAGACTAGGTGAAAGGTGCAAAGAGGTAAATTTTAGCTTGCTATAAAGAAAACCTTCTAACCATTTGAATTCTGCTTAGGTGGAATGGGCTGCCTCAGGAGACAGTAAATTCCCTTTCCCTGGAGGTCTTTGAATAAAAGCTGTGCCACCACTTACTGGGTATGTTGTAGAAGGGACTCTTAAGGACATGGATTAACTAGATGGAGGCTGAGATCCCGCATAATTCTAAATTTTTGTGATTTGAACTGGTAATTCAACATGTTCCTTTTTCAAAGAGCTCCTTCTTCTCCCCAGTTCTTATCTCGCATCATTCAAATGCCTTCTGTAGCTATTTCCTCCTTCACCTGTTTCATGTGAAGAGAAAGCCCTTCTCCTTGCCTGGGCAAAGTCCTCTATGGGCCCAAGAGATCCTATTTCATCTTATCTTCTTTAGCAGATCACTCCCTTTATCATCCCTACTCCATCACTAATCTCCAATAGCTCCTGGTCTCCTGGCTGCTTACCCTACTTCCTACAAACACACCTATGTCTCCCCATCCTCAAAAACCCTGACTTGAACTTTCCATACCCACTAACTGTCATTCTGTTTCTCTCCTTTTTGTGACTAAATTGCTTAAGAAGGTTGTCTACTATAAATTCCTCCTTTTTCTTTTCTCTCACTCTCTTAACCCTTAGAGTTTTATATGACTTATCTGAACTTAGATAAGTCAAATAAAATATTCATTCAGATGATTCAGTAAAAAAAAACAAACAAAAAGCAAAATCCCAAGACCATGGGAAAACTTTATTTTGACTGCTCCAATCAATTCAAGTCCCTCCTTTTGGATAGACACAAAGGTGGGTTGGGGAGGTGGGCACAGGTGGGAAAATCCTAAAGTCTGATATATGTGTTTGGACCAATTTCATTGCTTCCTGTTTCCTGAGAAAACCAGAAATCCCTGGTTGTCAATTACCTCCTGGCTCCTCCCCTCCACACCTTAGTCTGAATCAGCCCCAGGCATAAAAAGAACTGGATAAACCACTGGTCCTAGATAATCAGATTATTTCATCAGCCTTCATCTCAAAATGTCTCATTTGGTGGAAACTCATGTAGATACTAGTTACCCTCCAGATAAACCCTCATTTCATACTACTTCTACCATTAAAACAAACTTTAGGAACATAGTATATTTTGGAAATTCACAATTACTTTTTCAATTGACTTATATTCTCAGTGAAAATGTTGTCATCTGGGTTTATTGGCATATGATACTACTCCCCTAAAGCTTCCCTCCATTTTCCTTAATCCACCTAAAGATGTATGTGTCTCTAAAGTCTTAGTGTAGTTTTATTAAAGATTAGAAACCATTAAATTATATGAGCTGTTAAATAAGATATTAAAGATAAAGATGAGATATTGTGCTAAGACTTTTGGGATACCCTGGAGATATGGCACAGTGGAAAGATCCTTGGCTTTGTAGTCAGAAGACCTGGGTTCAAACGATCCCTCTGGCACTTACTACATGAGGGACTTGGCCAAATCACTTCATCTCCATTGTCCTCAGTTTCCTAATCTGTGACATGAGGTTTGATGTTTCAGACTCTTTGTGACCCTCTTTGGTGTTATCTTAGCAGAGATACTGGAGTGGTTTACCATTTCCTTTTCCAGGTTATTTTTACAGATGAGAAAACTGAAGCAAACTTGAGGGTCACATAGCAGTATGTGTTTGAGATCAGATTAGAACTCAGCTTTTCTTGACTCCAGGCCCAGTGTTCTGTCTGCTATATCATCTCACTGTCCAATGTAAAATGAGGGCATTGTCCCATGTGATCTTTCTAGCTACAAGTCTATAATCCTGAAGCCCCTGAGTACATAAGTGCTTTCCCTAGAATGCCATGATCTCCATTATAGGATGCAGAGGCATCTTTTAGATGCTGCTGGTTGGACTCCTAGGGATGCTCCATAATTTCTTTTTGGTTCAGACCTATGACTTCATTGAGGTAGAACGTCCCTTCACTGATGCAGCTTTTCCTGCAACTTAGCTAGGGTACTCAGGGTATGAGTGACTTGGCCACAGTCACACTGTCTGTATGTGTCAGAAGGAGGGCTTGGACTGAGTTCTTTCCGATTCTGTAGCCAATCCTCCATCTACTATGCTTGTTCCATAATAACCTCACACTATTAAATTTAAAATGCTTCTCTTCCCTGTTAGAAGCAAAATCACTTATTTTTTTGGGGGATATTGGGGTCATATAACACAAATATTTATTAGATGATTATTATAGGTGATTCAATTCAGTATGACCCTCATTAAACCCAATTTCCAATGTAACCTATTACGTTAAACAAATAATCACCACAGTGATCACAGAGTGTGCAGGTATACTTTCATGTTATCATAAAGAGCTGGAAGAGCCAACCCTTTCATTTTACAGATGAAACATCACATAGGCATGAGGTGGCAGAGATGGGATTTAAATGTTCATTCCCTGTTTCCAAATCCAGAGTGTTACCAATTGTACTATGTTTCCTTTAATGAGAGGCAGCTGGGTGGTGCCATAGTGCATAGAGTGCCCCTCCTGGAGTCAGGAACTTCCTGAGTTGAAATCCGGCCTCAGACACTTACTAGCTGAGGGACCCTGGGCAAATCACTTCACCCTGTTTACTTCAGTTTCCTCATCTATCAAATGAGCTGGAGAAGAAAATGGTAAACCACTCCAGTGTCTTTGCCAAGAAAACCCCAAATGGGGTCATGGAGTCAGACCCAACTAAAATGACTGAACAACAACCCTTTAGGAGTATCCCTGTTTTGCCCACTGAAATCATCACGAAGACTGCTGAGGCTCAGGAGTCTTTTCAAATTAACTCTAACCCTTTATAATGATAATACTCTTAAATCTAAAAAATAGCTATAACTTTCCCTCCTATTGGAATATATCCATTGTACTCTATGGGGTTGGGAGTTCATATACACCATAACATTCCAAGGGAAAAAAATAAAGCTTTAATTGTTGGCAGCCTCAGAAATTCCTGGACGAAGCTTAGCAAAATGATGGGGAAAGGATTGCTATCAAGGAGAATCCATTTAAAATGCCTTTTGAACACTTAAAAAAAACCAAACTTGTGATTTGTGGGTATAGAGAACTTTCATTAAGGAAGATCTCTCAATCAGTGCAGACTGGCAACTATTCATCAACTTGGGAGGGGTGTTGTTGTTGTTGTTGTTGTTGTTGTTGTTGTTGTGTGTGAGTTGCCTGGGGGCATTGAAATGTTTATATCAGAGATAATACAGAGATTACAATATGTTCTGACTCCAAGGCTCTCTCTGAATCACACAAACCAAGAGGCCAAGAGGCCTCTTGAATTGAATTGTGATTGTAAGCTCCTTGAAGGCAGGACTGCTTTGTCTCCTTTTATATTCGGAGCACTTAGCACACTGCCTGTGATGCAGTAGGTGTTTAATAAATGTTTATTGATTGATTAATGATAAAGGAGGAAATGACGGGTTCCTGATGCAAGTCTTTTCAGAATCAGCTTTCCAAGCACAATCGGATTACCTAATGGTTAGAACAAAGGTCAAAATAAAAGTCAAAATAGAAGAAAACAATTTAAAAAAATGGAAAGATATTGTGCAATTAGAGCAGCTGACTCAGTACACAAGCTCCTTTGCAAAAAAAAATGCAAAAAAGGAATAGTGGAAGATTCTAAATCATATCATTTTGAAAAATGAGGAGGGATTGATAAGTAAAAATTAATACGAAATCAAAGCTGCAGAAAGCTTGGCGTGAGGTCCAGCTGAGCTAGGTCATCCTAAGTACATTTTTAGGTGGAACCAGGATAAAGACGAGAAAAAAGAATAGCGTTTTCCTGCTTTTCTGTAGTGATCTCTCCTTCTTAGTGATGGTCAAACTGCCCACATTTGGATTCCCTCAGTTCCTGATACAGTATGTGAGGGGTTGGCAAGGGAATCTCAGAAGATGAAGTCAGGAAGAAGAGATGGAACTGAGCAGATACAAATAGAAGAAATCTGTGCTAGAGATAAACACCGCTGGAAAGGCATCGAGGGACTGATTTTCAACATCCTTTTGGAAGGAGATTGCAAAAGAATGGAAAAGATCACAGATAACACTTGGTACACGGTAAATGCTTGTTGACTGATCTAATGGCTAAGAAACTGTGACTGAGAAGATATCAGTGCATCGCTGTAGTGTGTTTATTTTCTCTTACAATTGTTTCCTGTCATGTAGTTCTCATAGAATGGTCTGCGTACATATGTGTGACCTGAGTACCAAGTACAGTTTCTAGGTTATCCTCCTATGGACAATTGGACTGGGTTCAATATTGGGGAGCAAGACTCTAATTATGTGACTCATATTTGGCCTCCACCCAAATAATTCTGGGAGCGTCTACTTTGGTTCTCTCCTAGGGGAATGAGTCAGTTCACCTGAAAGCAAACAAGGACATTCGAATATAAAACATATTTGTCAAAACATGTATAGAACAAAAATTATACTTGCCTCCAGCCCCAGTTAGCCAATAGGGACAACTTCCTTCTTATCTGCATCTAAATAAATTTACAACAATAGCAGGGGGAGTCCTGGGAGCACAGGTGGAGTTGGGACTTTGGGGAAAGTATCACCTGATTGGGATGGGCTTGGCTCTGGCCCTACCCCACTAATGCTGCCCACCTGTATAGCAATGGGGCCTCTTGCCTGGCCACACTGACAGGTTTGCCTGTTCTGTAGCCCTCTCCCCTCTTTTCCTAGGCACTACTGGCTGCCTGCCTTCTGGCTGTGGCCAGCTTGCCCGCACCCTTTCCATCTCTCAAGCACAACCTGCTTCTCCCCTTCCCTAGAAGCTCTTGCCTTTCTCCTTTCTGTGGGCACGTCAGCCCAGGACAGAAAATTAAGTCACTTCCTATTTCCCTTTTCTACACTACATAAAGAAGGGATCCATTTAAAAACAACAGCAACACCACCATAGGGGAACAGGCTGAGTTTTACAGATGATTTTCTTTGAGAAGTCGCAGTGGTTTAACAGTCAGTACAGAGTGTATTCATACACACTCAACAAATACCATCTATTATACATAGAAGTAGAAACTTTTCTCATGTAAAAATGCAAAATACAAATCAATGAATAATCAGTACAGTCAATGCAAAACATTACCAATAGATCCCCAAACCAACCAATAGGAGACCGTACATGTAGAGCCAATAATGGGGACGGGGTGGGGAGTAAGGCTTGCTTCTGCTGAAGGGTGGTGAGCTCCCTCCAGAGGGCCTCCTTTTTATGTTTCATGGCATCTAGCTTCAAAGCCATGCTCTCCAGCTTCTCCTTCACCAGCACATCTTGACACGGCCAGTGTTCTGCTGGGCCATGGAGAGGTTCTTGGCCTTGAGGCTGGGGACACTGGACAAGGCATGGCAGAAGGCATGCAGGACCTGAAGAGGAAGGGAAAGGAGGGCAGGACTGTGGTGCAGGGCTGCAGAGTGACTGCCCAAGGGCCCTTCCCTCCACCCCTGAGTCAAAGTCAAGGTCAAGGTCAAGGTCAATCCCCAACCCTGGCTGAGCTTGTGTCTGGCAGCTCAGGCTTTCTCTTAGGGGAGTCATCACATCTTACAGTGCTGCCTTCACAACTGACTCTGAGTCTAGAGGCAATAAGAATATTTAATTTGTTAAATAATAATATTTAAAAAAACACATCATATTGGACTCAGAAGAATACTGCAGCCTTGAAGGACCTCCTTAAACAATGTATTCCATCATATCTTAAATTTCACCCCTCAACTGAGGGGTGCCAGGATGAGATTTGCTCCCATTGGAGGGAGAAGATGTAATTTACCTAAACTCTAAGTCTCAGGGATAAGGTGAAAGAGTTGAGGGAGGTGGCAGGGAGGAGACAAGGATGCGGTAGAGCTCATGTTTATTAATATATATATTTATATATAAATAGATGTATGTGTATGCATATATCTGTATATATGTATAGAAAGTGTCACAAAAATCTTAGTGCGCTTAAAGCTATTAAGGTTAAACTATATGTTATATCACATATTGTAGTAAATATTGCATTGTATTATGTTATACTATATATTAAATATTATATTAATTTCTAGTAAACATTACACTACAGTATCTTGGACACTGCAACACATAGTATGTTAAATGTGATATAATGTTAAATTACATTATATGGTATATTAAATATGATGTATTAAATATGTTACATCACATTATGCAATACTAAATATATCACATGATGTAATCTTAAATGTTACATTATATTATACAAAATAATATTAGATATATTGTATTTATTACATGACATAATATTGACTTTTACATTATATTATATAATATAATATATTAAATATATTATACATTACATTATATTGAATATTATATAATACTATATCAAATGTACACTACAGTATTTTGGATATTATGCCATACAGTATAATATTTAATATTATATAAAGTTAAATTATAGCTGATATTTCATTATATTATATATGAAGTATAACACGAGATTATTATATTACATGACATTGTATAATACTAAATATATTATATTATGTGATCTTGAATATTACATTACATTATACTAAATAATTGTATTAAATATATTGTGTTATATTACATGATGTGGTATTAACTATTGCATTATATTATATGACATATGGTGTGAAATATATTATACACCATATTATATTGAATATATTGTACTATATTAAATATTACATTATAGTACATTGTATATTATATATATATGTATATTATACTATATGGTATGATATTTTAAAATTACATTATATTGAATATTAAATTACTGTATGCTACATGCTATTAAATATATCAAACATGTCACATAACATTATACTACATTATATTAAATATTTTATTACATTATACAGTAGTCAGATATTAAATATTATGTCAAATTGTATTGTTTGATATTAAATATTACATTATATTAGATGATATGATATTAAATATTACATTATATTATACTAAATAATAGGTATTATATTAAACATATATTGTGGTGTGATGTGTTGTGTCATATTATTACATAACATGATATGACATATCAACTCTAGGTTATCTAGAACTACATACATATTTTCCTATGTTTATTTTAATATAAAATTTAATATATTTATGTATAGTCCAAACTGAATCATTCCTCAAAGGAGCATTTTCACATACACAGTAGAACAGAGAAAGAATATTGTACATAATGTTGCAGATCTCTATTACATACCGCTTGCTTTTCTTTTTAAACATATGATAAGGTCAGTTGTGGCTGTTGAAGGTATCCCATTCCTCTCTGCTTCATTTTGTTCTTTTGTTCTCTGCATAAAAAAAGGCTATGTATCCCTTTATGATCTTTCTTCTCTTTCTTTCTTCCCTCTTGACAGTTGGCAGGTAGGCTTCTCTTTGGTGGGGTTGGGGAGGGAGGAAGGACTAGAGCCTGGACAGGTGAGTTCACTCCAAGTGAAGAAAGCCCCCTCTGTCAATGCATGTCATCAATTGCTAAGCAACTTAGAGTCTAAGAGAGTGGGCTGGGGCACTGAGCCAGTATGTGTCACAGCAAAGCCTTGAACGGAGGTCTTTTGATTCTGAAGATAGCCCTCCATTAACTACATTTGGCTTTTCCAGTGAGGTATTACAAATATTAGTGTCCTTATTTGATAAATAAGCAAACTGAGGTTCAGAGCAGTGAAGGTATTGGCACAGGGTCACATAGTAACTGAAAAATGGAAAAGTGAGAAGATGATGCAAATCTGGGCAGTATAAAGCTAGAACAGACAAGAAGGAGAAAAATTAAGTTTTTCTGTTAAAAGAAATTGGAAAAAATCGGATGTCCCAGTGCTCTTGGCTAAAGGTAGTTATGAGTCTATAAAAGTTTTAATCCTCTTTTTCACTAAGGGATGAATGAAAGAAAATAAGACAAAGCCCATAGTCAAAGCAGGCTTTGTTTTCAAAGAAAAAGATTCAGAGTGGAATTTCTCCTAAACTTGGGTCACCTTTCACACTCAGATCATCTTCTTCCTCTGAACTCTCCCAACTCTTCTTAGTACCTCAGGCTTTGTTTCTTGGAAAAGGTCTTTTATTTTTAAAACCAACATTTTTTATTGATATCTTCTTTTTTTTTTTAAACATTGCCTATGTTTTCCATTATATCTGTCCCCTAAGCTCCTCTCTGAGAGCTATGTCTTCTGTTAGGTTGGTGAGTCTGCTGGACTTGGTTTTTGACTGTTGGGGTAGGTATTTACATTCTTACTGTCGTCATCCTATAAGCTACTTTTCTGCTGTTACTTGCTCACTTCGTATCAGTTCATATATCTCTCCGTACTTCTCCATTTTCACATATTTCTTGTTTCTTATGGTAGAGTGAAATTCCATCACATTTATCCACCATCATTATCCAGTCAGCGAGCATCCTAAGGATTTGTTAATGACCTTCTTTTCTTTTCTTTCCTCTTGATTTCTTTACTTTTTTTGGTAATGTGGATTCAGTTATAACTGTTTTAAATGTGGTGCATAATTTCTCTTTTGAAAAGTTTTAGAGTTAGGGGGAATTGGGGAAACTCTTGCTGAGCCTATGGCCCAGAAGCTTGAAAAAAATTTTTTTTGAGAGAGAGAGTTCATAAAGTTATTGATTTTAAGCTTATTGGCAGGAGAAAATAGCAATAATAATAATTATAATATAATATTATATTATTTGATGTAATATTGTAATATAAAATATTGCAATATATCATCACTACTCTGCAATAATATATTGTTATAATATTCCTCAGTATATTATAATATCATATGTAGTAATATATTATTGTTGCTATTATTCTTTGCCTTGTCAATAAGCTTAAAGTCAATAGCTTTATGAATGATCAAAAAAGGCTTCGATAGGTAAAATTATTTATAGCTTGTATAATATTATATAAACATATGTGATTACACATTTATATATGTGAATATAAAATATAATTATATAAATGTAGATATGATTATTTGTAATTATTAATGATAATTAAGTATAATTAATTGACATATATAGATACATATTTGACATTTTATATTTATAGAGACTTTCTAAAAGCAGAGGTTCTTAATCTGGAGTCCAGATTGTTTTTTAACTGCATTTCAATATAATTAATTTAATTATTTAATAAAATCATTTAATCTTAATTTAATAATTTAAATTATTAAATTAATTAATTTAACCACTTTTTGATATAATTAGTTTCTTTTTTAATTTTGTGTATTTTACTCATTTAAAAACATTGTTCTGGGGTTTCTATAGGCTTCACCAGACTGCCAAAGGAGTCCATAATACACAAAAAAGTATTTAAGAACCCGGCTTTAAAGTTTGCATGGCACCTTGCATGACACTTTGCATGCCATTGTTTCATTTGATCTTCACAATATCTCTATGAGGTAGGTGTTATGATCTCCATTTTACAGATGAGGGAACCGAGTCACAGAGAGTTAAGTAACTTGCCTGAAGTCTTACAGTATATATATCTCCTCCTGTGCCTGTGATTTCTTGCTGACCATGTCATCATAAATGTGGGATGGAAAAAAAAAGATGAGTTTATTCAAATAACACAGTAGGTTTCTCACACACTCCTCCCTTGTACGTGTAGAGCTCCTAATGATTTGAGGGGGAGTTACTTATCATAACCAAGGACAGAATTTGGCTCATGAAGTTGAAATTAAGCTAAAGCCCAATTTGTAATTTATTTGGTTGAAAATGAGCAGTGATTATAAGATTCATGAATGATTAAAGGTTCACCTTCAAAATCTGCAGCCTAGGGGGAAAATTTTAAAAAATCATTATTATAATTTTTTCAAACTTGCAGCAAAAGATGAATTGTTAAACGTTTCTTTCTATGTAAGGAATTTAAGTTTTGGTGGAAATTGGATATCTGGGGTGACTGTTTTCCATTATGTTGTTGCTAATGAAAAAAGTGGGACATTTCCTTCAAAATAGGATTGTTTTCATTATTCTTATTTCTTTAAAAGGAACTTTTTCTCTGATTTTGAAACTATATATAAGCACTCATTCCATACACACACACACACCCCTCCCCCGCCTTGAATCCTAGAAGATAGTATCATTTTGTTACAGGACTTCTGAATTTTAAATTATTGTATAAAAGGTTAGATGCTGGAATTAAACTTTACCTCATTTTAAAGGCTTATGACAGCATAGGGTTTAGATATGGAAGGGAACTTAGAGGAAAACTGGTCGAGTCTCCTCATTTTACAGATGATGAAATCCCAGGCATGCCAAGTGGTTAGTCCAAGACCAATGGAAGAGCTGGTTCTGCATCACAAATGGAAGGAAGGAAACAAGTGTCTAGCACATGCTATGTGCCAGATGTGTGCAAAGAGCTGTACAAATATTATCTCATTTGATCCTCACATTTGTTTTTCTTTTCTTTTCTTTTCTTTTCTTTTCTTTTCTTTTCTTTTCTTTTCTTTTCTTTTCTTTTCTTTTCTTTTCTTTTCGCAATTGGGGTTAAGTGACTTGCCCAGGGTCACACAGCTAGTAAGTGTCAAGTGTTTGGTCTGAGGCCAGATCTGAACTCAGGTATTCCTGACTTCAGGGATGGCGCTGTATCCACTGTGCCACCTAGCTGCCCTTATGTTTGCTCTTTATTTTCGAAGAGGATCAATGGCACCATGATGTTGTGGTCAGGGTAAAGTGTGTTCAGCCATGGCTGATCAGTCCAACATGGTTCAGAAGGTTCTACCACAGGTCAGGCACAAATAGGCCATTAGAACATTTGGGATGGAGATATCTCTGGAGTTGTGCAGCTCATGTTTCTTTTGTGCTACTGTGATTCTGCTTTGCTCATAGAGCACAGTGCCTTCTTTGATGTGGGCATGCCAGGCTAGATGGTCCTGTGCCAGTGTCTCCCAAGTTTCAAAATCATTTCCCAGGTTCTTCAGAGAGATCTTGAGAGTATCCTTGTATTGCTTATTCTGACCTCTATGTGAGTGTTTGCCTTGTGTGAGTTCTCTATAAAATAGTCTTTTAGGCAAATGTATGTTTGGCATTCAAATAACGTGGCCAGCTCATGGGAATTGCACTTTCTGCAGAAGAGTTAGAATGCTTGGCAGTTCAGCTTGAGAAAGGACTTCAGTATCTTGCACATTATCTTGCCAGAAGATCTTCAGAATCTTCCTAAGACAAATCAAATGGAAGTGATTCGGTTTCCTGGCGTGGCATTGTTTTTACAGGCATACAACAATGAGGTCAGCACAATGGCTCTGTAGAACGTCAGTTTGGTAGATAACATAATGCCTCTTCTCTCCCACACTTTTCCTTCAGAGCCTCCCAAACACTGGGGCAGCTCTGGCAATGCATCATTTATGTGTATACTCCTGGAAAGTATACTGCCAAGGAAAGTGAACTTATTATCCACAGCATTCAAAATTTCTCCATTTACTGTGACCAATGATTCCACATATGGATGGTTCATTGCTGGCTGGTGGAGGATCTCTGTTCTCTCTCTCTCTCTCTCTCTCTCTCTCTCTCTCTCTCTCTCTCTCTCTCTCTCTCTCTCTCTCTCTTTGCTGGGCAATGGGGTTAAGTGACTTGCCCAAGGTCAAACAACTAGTAAGTGTTATGTGTCTAAGGCTGGCTTTGAACTCAGGTCCTCCTGACTCCAGGGCCGGTACTCTATCCACTGCACCACCTAGGTGCCCCAATCTCTATTCTCTTGGTGTTGATTGTCAGGCCAAAATTAGCACAAGCAGCAGAGAATCGATCTATAATCTGCTGCATTCAGCCACAGAGGCTGCACTGAGTACACAATCATTTGTAAACAACAAGTCATGTACCAACTCTCTCCATGTTAGTTCTGGCTTGTAGCCTTTTCAAGTTAAGTAACTTGCCATCAGTGCAGTAGCTGATCTTGATGCCGCTTTCATCCTCATTGAAGGTGTTTGACAACATTGCAAAAAACATCATTCTAAAAAGCATGGGGACAAGCACACAGCACTGCTTCCCTGGTGACTGGGAAAGTGTAAGAGCATTGTCCTTCATCTAGAACCTGTGTGAGCATGTCATCATGAAACTGGCATATGATACTGATGAGCTTCTCCAGGCAACCAAATTTTGCCATGATCTTCCAGAAGACCTCATGAATGATGGGTATCAAAGGCCTTGACCAGATCAATGAAAGTTGTATATGAACCTCTTTGCTCCTGGCATTTTTCCTGGAGTTGTTGGGCAGCAAACACTACATCCACCATTCCTCAGCCCTTTCTGAAGACTTATTGACTTGAGTAGATGACCATCTTTTAGGTGAAGGATCAGCTGATTAAGAAAGACTCTGGCAAGAATCTTGCCAGCAAAGACTAAGAGAGAGATCATACTTGTGATTGGGGTATTCAGAAGGACTAGCACCTCTGATATGAGGGCTTTCATAGCCCTTTTGAAGCCTACTTATCCACCTTTGGTGTCCACCTTCACCCAATTCTCACCAGCGGCTCTAAGAAGCTGTAGCATATGTAGTAGCCACACCTCAGTAAAATCATCTTGACTGATGGACTAAACCAGATTGAGGGTAACTGACAGACCTTAAACCCATTGGTGAATTAGGGGGTTGTGTACCCCAAGCATGTGAAGACTTCCCCCAGTGGAATGGGTGGATGAGAATGATTTGTTCCAACAACTATAAAAATGACTGAAGCACTGTGGAGCACTTAGAGCTTGGTCAGACATTGAAGATGCCAATGTCATCCACTGTATCCCTGGCCATCACCAATCATCTTTACTTTTATTTTGTCTTGTCTTGCCACTGGACTTCCTCACAACAACCCTTTGAGGTAGGTGCTATTATTATCTCCACTTTACATTTGAGGCAGATAAAAATTAAGTGACTTGCCCAGTGTCATATATCCTTTGTATCATGGAGTCTGCTGTTTCTGGGGCTGCACAAGAACTGTTATTATCTGTGTACTTCACCCTCCACCAACCTATCACAGTCTTGTGAGACAGAGGGAAGTGTATTAAAAGGGCTAAGAGGTGAGGGCACTTGGACCTTCACTGACCTAAGTACTCTAGGGAGGACATCCTTATCTCCAGATCCCTAACTAGGATGGGGTGACTGTAACTTTGCCTCAGGTGCCAAAAGTTAGAGGGCTCTGCTAGCACCTGAGATTCTTCAGTAGCATGGAGACAACTGAATTTAACACATAATTAGCCACAATAATTAAAGTAGAAAACTACCAGATGGTGAGCTGCCTTACTCCAGTTGCTGTACCCCAGATAAGTTTTAGTAGTTGGCAGAGCTACTTCCCTATTTCCCAAGAGTCCTGCCCCAGTATTTCTTTCTTTCCCTTGCCCCAGATAAATTTGTCTTAAAAAGTTTATTTCATTACATTTTATTTTATTTTAAGCTTATTTATTTAATTTATTAGTTCACTAATTCATTCATTCATTCATTTATTTTGTTTATTTTATTTTAAAATTTAAAATTTTAACTGCTTTGCTTTTTAAATTTAAACTTAAACACCAAATAAAGTGGGAATTTCCATATACATAATATAACAGAAAAAATTATACTTGAAACTCTAGATCTCTGTTGCATATAGCTTTTTTTCTTTTAAATATATAATAAATCCAGCAAGCAACTTTCAAAGTTGTCACATTTATCTATGATTCTTTCTGTCCTGTTTTCTTCTATGTATCTTTTAAAAAGATACTTCAATGATCTTTTTTTTTGCTACCCTCCTACCCACTTCCCTACTGAAGAAAAAAAAAGAAAGAAAAACAAGCCACTTGTAACAAACATGCATAGTCAAACAAAAACAAATTCCCGTATTGACTATTTTGGAAAATATATGTCTCATTTTACATATTGGGTCCATCACTTCTCTATCAGTAGATTAGTCCTCTGAAACTGTGGTTGATCAGAACTCTTAAATCATTTAAAATGGATTTTCTTTATAATATTGTTGTTATTGTATAAATGTTTGCTGGGTTCTGCTCATTTTACTCCGCATCAGTTTGTATAATTATGTCTGGCTTCTCTGAAACTATTTATTTTACCATTAATTGTGGAATAATATTCCTTTATATTAGTATAATATAATTTATCTAGCCACTCTCCAATGAATAGGCACTCCCTTAGTTTCTACTTTTCCACTGAAAAAAAAGCTAATATATGTATGTATACATGTATAAATACACAAATATATGTATGCATATATGTCAATATCTCAGATAAATGTATATATGTATGTGTGCATGTATATATGAAATATATACACACACACACACACACACACAAAGGGACCCATTTGCACATGCACATATACACATAACTATGTATACCTATATATTTGTGTATTTATATGTATATATTCACACATATATCAGCTTTTTTGTAGTGGAAACTAATGGCATGCTCATCAATTAGGGAATGGCTTAATTGTTATATTAATACAATAGAAGGAATTATATTTATATATACATATACACACATATGTGTTTGTACAAATGGTCTATTTCTCTGATCTCTTAGGGGTATAGTTCTAAGTGGTATAGCTGAGTCAAAGGGTATGCACAGTTTAGTCAGTCAGTCAATAAGCATTGATTAAATGCTTATTATGTCCCAGGCATTGTACTAAGCACTAGGGATACAAATATAAGCCAAAAAGGAGTCCCTTCTTTCAATCAATCAATCAATCAACATTTATTAAACATCTACTGTATGTCAGGCACTGTTCTAAGTGCTGGTGATGCAAAAAAGGCAAAAGACAGTCCCTGCCCTCAAGGAGCTTACAATCTAACGGAAGAGACAACATGCAAATAAATATGTACAAAACAAGCTATATACAGTGTAAATAGCAGATAATTGGCAAAGGGAAGGCACTGGAATTGAGAGGGGTTGGGGAAGGCTTCTTATAGGAGGTGGGATTTTGGTTGGGACTTAAAGGAAGCCAGGGAGGTCAGTAGTCAGAGTGGAAGTGGGAGAGCATTCCAGGCATGAGGAACAGCCAGAGAAAATGCCTGGAGCCCCAGGGATGGAATGTCTTGTTTGTGGATGAGCCAGGAGGCCAGCATCACTGGATCCAAAATTATATTTTGGGAAGTAAGGTATAAGAAGACTGGGAAGGTAGGAGAGGGCCAGAAACTCAAAATTTTGCAACATGAAATCAACTCAGAAACTCACATCTCAGATCATTTCCCTTCTTTTTATGTGTAGTCTCCTCCATTAGACTGTGAGCTCCTTGAGGACAGAGACTACCTTGGTTTCCCTAGCACTTAGCACAGTGCCTGGCACATAGTAGGTGCTTAATACATGTTGATTGACTTTGTTCCCTGTGCCTGGAATGTACTTCATTTCCTTAGAGTGCTTAACTTCCTTCAAGGCTCAGCTCATGAATCACCTCCTATGTGACATGTTTCCTGATTCCCCTCAGTGTTGGCATACTCCCATCTCCTTAACTTCTGGTGCTTAAAATAATTTGTTTGCATACTGTATTACTACCTTTCCCTCTTACCCAGGAAAGCTCCTTTAGATCAGGAACAGGAACTTTTTTTCCATTTTGACTTTTGAATATTATTTCCTATTTATCCCTGCATACAGCTTGCCTTGTGTATGTATTTGTATGTATAGTATGTATGTATATATCTGTGTTTCATTTTGTCTCCTCCATTAGACTGTAAGCTCCTTGAGGGCAGCGATGATCTTTTGACTCTCTTTGTATCCCCAGTGCTTAGCACAGTACTTA
The DNA here is from genome assembly GCF_003287225.1 of Phascolarctos cinereus. Classification (NCBI taxonomy): domain Eukaryota; kingdom Metazoa; phylum Chordata; class Mammalia; order Diprotodontia; family Phascolarctidae; genus Phascolarctos; species Phascolarctos cinereus. The sequence goes on from NW_027556180.1 coordinate 63,533,625, forward strand.
TAATTATTTGTTTACATGCTGTATCACCACCTCACCCCCTTATCCCCTCTCCCATACCTCCCAGGCAAGCTCCTTTTGGTCAGGAACTGTTTTTCATCATGACTTTTCATATTATTTCCTATTCATCCTGTATGTAGCTTGCTTTGTGTGTGTACGTGTATGTATGTTTTCCTGTTGTCTTCCCCATTAGATTGTAAGCTCCTTGCTTGTGTGTTTTTACAGATAACATGTAAACCTACAACACTACATGCAAACACACATGTGTATACAAATACAGACAATGTGTAAACATGCAGATAACATGGAAATGTGTGTATGTGCACATGTGTCTCTCTGTGTCTATTTACATATTGTCTCTCCCATTAAACCGTAAGCTCCTTGAAAGTACAGACTATCTTTTGCTTCTTTTTGTATCCCCAGAGCTTAGCACAGCACTTAATAAATGCTTATTGAATGAATAAATGAATTTAATAGGCACCTAATAAATGCTTTTTGGATTACTGGATTGGATATGTATTTAAGAACATTGGAGGTGGGCAGCTAGGTGGTGCAGTGGATAGAGCACTGGCTCTGAAGTCAGGAGGACCTGAGTTCAAATCCGGCCTCAGACCCAAACACTTGGCACTTTATCTGTGTGGCTTCACAATTACTTTACCTCCCCACCTTCCTGGGCCTAAAATAACAGAAACACGAACCATTCAGACTGGAATAGAGCTCCAAGTTGGAGATCATCTAAATAAACCAAACCCATCTTTAGAAAGAAGAGTTTGGACTCTTTAAAATTCCTTCTAGCTCTAAGGTACCATGAAACTATAAAACTTAAGAAATTTTATTGTTTGGTTATTATTTAAAACTAAGTGATGCAATTAAATTCAACAACAATGGGAGTGGCTGTTGCATTCATCACGCAAGGAGTTACCTACATCAGCAGCTGTGAATAAACACGAAGACCAAGAGCACTCATGACTTATTCAGTCCCAAATCCCTTGTTTGGACAGTCTCTTTCCAGAGTCTCATGATTTACTGCATGTCTGAAATGTAATAAAAACTCCAACTGGGATGATACCGGTAAAATCTCACAGGAATTTCAGTTTTGAAGATCAGATGAGAAACCTACCCTCCACAGAGATCTATTTCAGGACACATACAAAAATAATGGAATTCACATGAAATTTTTATGGGTTTCAAGGTGAATTAGCCAATGTTTCATTCTGCGAGACTCCAAAGAGTAATGTATGCATTCATGTTCATAGATCTCAGAGCTAGGAGACTCAACATTGTCTTGGCAACAGTTGTCTGTCTGACTTAGGCGGGGTTTTATTGAAAATCTCAGTGAAGGTGATCTGGCTAGTCATTCACTATTCATTGCGCAAACACAGGTGAGATTTAGAGAGAAAGCATGGTGTAGGAGAAAGACTATTCGATTCAGAATCTGAGGACCCTGGTTCAAATCTCAGCTCTGCTCCTGGAAGACTGGGCAATTAGCCTGTGAGGCTTTGCCAATTCAACCACATCTGCCCTACCAGGGGTTAGGAACTGGGACAAAAAGAGACGATTTCTGCCTATGAAGAGCTTACATTTTATTAGGGGGAAGCAACACGGACGTAGAACACTTAATACAAAATATAGACTGAGGCATTTCCAGAGTGAGGTCACATGTCTAATATGAAGGGCAGTTTGTTGACAAAGGAACAATTGTGCCCAGAGGACACAGTGGAAGGAGAAGGAAAAGAAGGACAGCGAAACGGAAGAGTAGGACTGTGTGTGAATAGGGATGAGAAAATGGTGGCCAGGCAAGGGAGCTTGAATATTAGAGTTTGACTCAGATGCTTCATGGTAGTGTGAAGTGCAGTGATTCTGAGTAAAGCCGCAGGATGGGCAGTAGATTGAGGCAGCTGGGTGGTGCAGTGGATAAAGTGCCAGGCCTGGAGTCAGGAAGACTCATTTTTGTGAGTTCAAATCACTAGTTGTATGACCCTGGGCAAGTCACTTCACCCTGTTTGCCTCAGTTTCCTCATCTGTAAAATAAGCTGTAGAAAGCCACAGGAAGTCACTCTAGTATTTTTGCCAAGGAATCCAAATGGGGTCACGAAGAGCTGGACATGACTGAAACAACTGAATAACAACAAAATGGAACCTCAGGGAAGTCTCTGATGTTTGGCAAGTCACAGCTTCTCTGGGCCTCAGGGTCCTTATCTGCAAAATGAAGAGGTTAGATTAGATGACCCTCAAAGTCCCTTTTAGCTCTAAATCTATTACTATGTAACTAAGCAATAATGGGGTTGATTTTCAAGTCTGGTTTATGAGTAGTAGCATTGAAAAGAGCCCTAGACTTGGCATCAGAAGGCCTGATTCAAATCCTGCCTTTGCTGTTACAAAGCTGTGACCTTGGGCAGGCAGCAAACTCCCTGAGCCTCAGTTTCCTTAAGTGAAAAAAGGCAAATAGTAATTTTTTTTAATGTACCTCTCAGATTTGTTCTGAAGAAAGCACTTTGCAAACTGTAACTTCAATTTCCTCATCTGTAAACTAATGATAACAATCATACTACTGGTCTCTGGGTTGGTTATTTCAAGAAGAAATGTTTGGAAGCTGCTGAAGAAGCAAGAATACATATTATGGAAATTCACCTCACCACTTTATAGTCACATCAGCTATTGTAGGGAAAGTCCAAAGAATCTAGACCACTTTGTCAGGTCAAGGAGAGTACTAGAGTATAAGCCAGATAACTGAGTCTGTATTCTACTTCTCTTCTGGGGCATTTTTTTTCATGCCTGAGACCATAAAGAGGGATAGAGTAACCTTTGTGTTTCCTCATTTGAATGCTGCTGATATGTGAATGATGTCCTTTGAATACCATTAACATACACTGATTTCTCCTTGTGGGGTGCAGGTGACCCTCATTTCTGGAAAGTTACAGCTGCGGAACATAATCTATGGCAGGTCCTACCAAGGTGAAAAGGCTGCAGATATGGGCCCAGTGACAGACAACGTATCCATCGTCTAAGGACCAGCAGCTCTCAAAGAAGTTCATTGCCAGATTGGGTATACTAAGGCAATGGATTTTTCTACCATAATTCTCAGTCATTTATTGTTGTTTGGCCATTTTCAAGCATGCCTGACTCTTTGTGATCCCTTTTGAGGTTTTCTTGGCAAAGGTACTAGAGTGGTTTACTATTTCCTTCTCCAGCTCATTTTACAGATGAGGAAACTGGGGCAAACAGGGTGAAGCAACTTGCCCAGCCAGTAAATGTCTGAAGCTGTGTTTGAACTCAGGCTTTCTTGACTCCACACCTAGCACTCTATCCACTGCACCATCCAACTGTCCCTAACTTCTAATTTATGGAGGAGATGAAATATGTATTGGTAGGGGGAGCACCCACACTGGTGATATCACTGAAGTATTGAAGCCCTTTGAATGAAGGCTTCTCTGATAGGGACAGGACCCTATCAGAGGACCTGCGTTTCTCTTTTAAGACAGGAACTGTATCCTATTTTTCACTGGAGTTTTCCTTAGGATAACTGACTTTTTAAAGGCCTATCTCTTTAAAGTCACATAAATACAAACAATGGAGGCTTATTTGGGGTGAGGGTGGAGGAGTGATGGTTTTGTTTCTCATGGTTTTGTGAGACAATTTCAGATTTCATCTACTGGAATGAGAAACCCACAGCACAAAACCATTCCTTGACTCTTTTCTCTTTATATCACATTTTCTAAAACAAACAAATAAACAAAAACCTTCTTTCTTCTTGAGCTTGATGGATAGCTCATTCACTTAGTTTGCTTTCTCCTTTTCTTCTAAATTGAGGCCACATGGCCTTGTCACTGCATTCTTGCTAGAGTGAAACAGGATTTTAATCTGTGAGGATCACTTGCCGTCAAAACTTGTCTATTCCTCTACCCAAACCAGAGTACTTTCTCCTTAATCCAGGTTCCTTTACCATTCCAACGGCCCTGAGTTGGAAGACAGGCCAGTTTAATTAGCTATAGAGAGGACAGACCCTCTGTGACTAAAATGTTTCTGAACCTTGCTTAAATCTATATTTTCCCCCATCCTTCTGATTGCTTCCATGTCTGTCACCTTCTTGACTTCTGCATTTGCATTTTGAGATGATTCTGATCTTCTTTTTAAAGCCAGAATCAATATCCTTAAAGTTTTCTTTTCCTAATGATTTTCAGGGCTAAGTTTCTGATTTGGATATATTAATGTTAAATTCTGAGGTCAGAGGAAGACAGCAATGAAGGAAAAAACCTGGTTACAGCCAACATCCAATATAAATTCTTTGGATCATAGGAGCATAGGTTTAGAGCTTGAAGGGACCTCAACCATTTCATCACCTACCAGATAAAAGTATTTTGTTGTTCTTGGACTTGCCAATAACAACTGGGTGTTTTTCCTGTGCCAAGCAGTTGCTGATTTTTGCATCCATATTAACATAGTGAAATGAACATCATCTCCTGTTTCTTAATAGCTGACATTTAGCTCTTAAAGGTTTATAAAGACTTCACATACATTTTTCTTATTTGATTGAGTCATGTCATGTCATTCATTCAACAAGCACCGGTTGTAAACCAGACCCTGTGCCAAGCAACAGGGATACAAGGAAATATATGAAACAGTCCCTGAGGTAAGAAACTTCTACAGAGAGAAAAAAAATATACATATATAAGTCTATACCAAGTAGGTATATCTCATATATATAAAATAAATATGAGGTAATTTTGGGAGAAGGAGGAAGCAGCATGTAGGAGGAGCAGGAAAAGCCTCCTGTAGGTGATGATCCCTGAACTAGTCTAAAGAAGTCCTGACTGATACAGATTTCAATAAATTCCACAGTTATATCCATGGCTCTGTCTTTATAATTTATTAGGCCCACAAGTGTCTTGTGGGACTCTCTGCTAAGCATGTCTACTCCTTTCATTGGGATGCTATGTCTAAAATGTGAAAGGTTTTGCTCAGTGCCATTTGTTGCTGATAGCCTGAGCTGTCTGCCATTATAGATCCCACACACTGGGTTGTCTCCACTGGGGTTTCTGGTGTTAGAAGCCTCCCTGAGTCACCTCCAAGCTCAGGATAAATTGAAATAATCAACAGACAGCAAGCACTAGCACCAAAAAGGACTGGGCAAAGTTTCCTGTAGAAGATAAGATTTTAGCTGGGATTTAAAGGAAGACAGGAAAGGCAAGAAACAGAGATGAAGAGGGAGAGAATTCCAGGCATGGAGGACAGCCATAGCAATCTTGGAGTTAGGAGATGGAATATTTGTGTGAATAACAAAGAGGAGGCCAGTGTCACTGTACATGGAGTTTATATGGGTGAATAAGATCTAAGCAGAATGGCAGGTTGGGGAGAGGGCACATGTGATGAAGGACTTTGAATGCCATTTTATATTTGGTCCTGGAGGTGATAGGGAGACATTGCAACTTATTGAGCAGGGGAGTTATGTGTCAGACCTGCACTTTAGGATGATTACTTTGACAGGTGAGTGGAGGATAGAATGGAGTGGAGAGAGATTTGTGGTAGGGAGACCAACCAGATGGCTATAGCAATAGTTCATGTATGATATGATGAGGATCTGCACTAGGGTGGTGGCAGTGCCAGAGGAGAGAAGGGAGCTAATTCGAGATGTATTACTTGGTAACAAATTGTGTATGATGGGTGACCAAGTGAAAAGTAAAAAGCTGCAAATCTGGGTGACGAGGGAAGGTGCTGGTAACTTCCAAATAATAGGGAAGTTAGAAAGACAGCAGGGTTTTTTGGGGAAGATGATGAGTTCAGTTTTGGACATGTTGAGTTTAAGATGTCTCTGGGACATCTAGTTTGAGATATCCGATTGACAGCTGGAGATGTGAGACCGGACGTCAATAGAGACATTAGTGATAGATAAGTAGATTTGAGACTCATCATCATAGAGATAATCATTGAAACAATGGGAGTTGAGATCTCCAAGTGCAATAGTATGGAGGGAGAAGAGAAGAGGGACCTAGGACAGAATTCTATGGGATTTACTGTTAGTGGATATGACCTGGATGAAGATCCAGAAAAGGAGACAGAAGGACAATAGGGAGGGGGAGAGCCAGCAGAGATTAATATTAGGAAAATCTAGAGAGAAGAAAGTATCAAGGAGACAGCAATGTCAAGGGCTGGAGAAGGTCAAGAAGGATGAGGACTGAGAAAAGGCCATCAGATTTGGCACTTATTCCCTGACTCCTCATTTTCTCTCACTCCATCATACTCAATATATTGCCAAGATCTGTAGGCAGTACCTTCATAGCATCACTAGTATATACCCCCTCTCCCCTCTGACACAGCCACCACCTTGATGCTGGCCCTCATCCTATAGTTGCTCTGGGCAGCCTTAGCATGAGAGGACAGAAGGGGACATAGATGAGAGCTGTTACAAGGATAGAAACAAGAGGACTTGCCACATTTTATGTCACTCAACATATTACTTTGATGTTCAATATTATGAATTAATTAGTCCTGTTGAATTACTTGTTCTTGGTATGGTTCTTTGAGATTACCTATTTTTGACTATCTCCACCCAGATTTAGGTGAAGAATTGTAAGAATTTCAGTGCCCAGCCCAGTACTGTTAACATAGTTGACATTTTGTAAATGCTATTTGGGTTGGATTATTGTTGGATAGTTAAATGTTTCCATAGTTTGGGGGTAAGGTTTTGTCTTATTCATTCTTGATCATGTTTGAGGCCTACTCATCCCAGTCTGTTTTGCTGTTCCTCCAATTCTTTTGATGATAACTAATCAAGAAACCTGTGAAACTCTCTGTTGCTGACAAGGTTGCATACAGAGAAGTTTTGTACCAATGGGGCTCCAGAAATAATTATAGCTCACATATAGATGTAACTGGACAGAAGGGGATGGGTGGATAAAGAGACAGAGAGACACTATGAGAAGGATCCTAATGGCTGAATTTCCTTTTGTTGTTCAGTCATTTCAGTCATATTTGACTCTTCATGACCCCATTTGGGTTTTTCTTGGCAAAGATGCTGGAGTGGCCTTGCCATTTCCTTCTCCAGTTCATTTTACAGATGAGGAAGTAAAACAAATAAAGTTAAATGACTTGCCCAGGATAACACAGCTAGTATCTAAGGTCAGATTTGAACTCAAGAAGATGAGCCTTCCTGACTCTGGGTCTGGCACTCTATCCACTGTGCCACCTAACTGCCACTAGAGAAAATGTGACCCAGATAAGTGTGTATGGTTATTTAATAGGGGTCGGATGAAGGCAAGTTTATGCTTCCCAGTGTGTTGTGTGGCCTGTCCAATTAAAAACTACATTTCCTATGATAGTCCAGCTCCCCAAAGATGGGCATGATTGCTAGTGGGCAGAAGTTTTGAATTATTGAGAGACATGATGCCAGAGGGGCAAGGGATCTCATCACAGGGAGGGAAAAGAGCTCATACTTGCATTGGAGTTAGGAGATGGAAAATTTTGTGTGAGGAACAGCAAAGAAGCCAAAGAGGAACAGTGAGGAGGAAGTAGAAAGCGAGACATACAGCAGAAACATCATCAAATTAGCTGACCTGGAGCAGAGCCTTTGAATCAGCAGAACAGTCGTGCCCAATTCAAATAAGAAACAGGGGTCCACTAATCCATCCATAAGGATCCCTGCAGGCTGCATATTGACTTAGTTTTAAAATGTGATATTATCAATGTTTTATTGCATTTTTATTTATTTTGTTAAATATTTCCCAATCACATTTTAATCTGGTTCAGATGAACTTGGGAGGGAGTGTTGTTGGCTGCCTGGGTGTTTGACACCTCTGGGCTAGAAGATTAGACCTCTGGCTGAATGATGATGAGTGCAAGAATGATTGTGAAGTATTTCTTAAGCACTTGCTAGGTGCCAAGCACTGTGCTCATACTCTAATTGGGGGAGAGGACATATTCAGCAGTAATGCAGAGGGAAAGACCCTGAAATCCTAAAGGTTCAAAAGAGAGGTCAATAGCAAGACTACGGAATTCCTAAGCTATATCAGTAGGCCAGATAATAATGCTAGAGGGTTTGGAGGGATAGAAGCAGGAGAGATGGTAAGGCAAGGCAGACTTTTGGAAGTTGTGGCAGAGCAGATGAGGAAGATGTGAGCCAGTAGTGTCATAGAGACTGTCAGTATGAGTTAGAGACATCCAGAAACATCACATGAACCCAAATCTGAGAAGGGCTAGTACTTCTTGCATTTGTTAAGTCATGGCTTTACTATGAATTTTCTGAGAAAAAAAATAAACATAAAAAGTGGTACCCTGGTGCTCTAGAAATAATATGGTGATGAATGCTGCTTGCTGATGGTAGTAGCAGAGTAAAGATACTCAGTAATGTACATTATTTTATATTCCTTGAATGAATAAATGAATAAAAAAGTTTTTATTGAGTACGTACTATGTACCAGGCTCTGTGCTAATCACAAGAGACATAAATACAAAAACTAAGACAATTTCTGACCTCAGAGAGCTTACATTCTCATCTGAGAAGATGGCACATATAGAAGCAGACAACATGGATAGAGGAATGGTGGCCAGGAAGGAGGATTTTGATCAGGGAAGTCAGAGGGATAACAATTGCAATACTGGGACAGCTGATCGTGGTGTTCTTCCAAGAATGGGTGTGTGTGGGTTTTCTTGCTAGTCTCAGAGCTAGAGGCAGGAAGTCTTGGGAAGAGGAGCATATTAGGTTTGGGTTGGGGCTAGATGGCTTGGGCATTCACCAATGCTAGCACCCCAGGACAGGAGTTAGACCACCAAGCTCTCTCCAATGCTTTCTTTTTTTTAAATTTTTTAAAAAATTTTTATTAATTTATTTTGATTTATCAGCAATCACTTCCATATTCTTTTGAGCTGAAAAATTTTCTCCCTCTTCCTCCCCCCCCCAGACTATCTGATATAGGCTTTACATTTACATTCCTATTAAACATATTTTCACATTAGTGAAGTTGTAAGTAAAAAGTAAAACCAATAGGAGGAACCATCAGAAAGATGAAACAAAACTCAACAGAAGGTAAAAATAAGTGGTAGCCATTCAACTTCCATAGTTCTTTCTTTGGATGTGGACAGCATTTTCCATCACGAGGCCTCTGGAGATGTCTTAGATCCTTGTAATGCTGAGAAGGGTTCAGTTTAACAATATTAGTCATTGCATAACATGGCTGTTATTGTGTATAAAGTCCTCTTGGTTCTGCTCACTTCACTCAGCATCAGACCATATAAGTCTTTCCAGGTTTTTCTGAAGTCAGCCTGTTCATCATTTCTCATAGCACAGTAGTATTCCATTACATTCATATACCACAGCTTGCTCAGCCATTCCCCAATTGATGGGCATCCTCTCAATTTCCAATTCTTTGCCACCACAAAAAGAGCTGCTATGAATATTTTTGTACACGTGGGTCTTTATCCCATTTGTATGATCTCTTTCTCCAGTGCTTTCATGTGGTCCTCTAAAAGGTATACTAGGAAGCAAGGAGAAAGGGAATTCTAGCCCATAATTACTTTTTGCTCTCTGATTATTCTGTCCCACTCAGGTTCTTGTTGATCCTCTAAGCATTAAACTCTGAGTTCCTTGAAAACAAGAGTGGTCTTTCGTCTTTCTTTGTATTTCCAGAACTTAGCATAGTACCTGACACATAGTAGACACTAAATAAATGTTTATGGACTTATTAACTGGACACAGCAGGACAGAACAGTGTGACTTTACAATCCAATTCATTTTTCTTTTCTAAGTTTTATTAATACCTTAAAATAAGTTATTTCTTATTATTTCTAATTCCCCTCCAGAACCCTCTTTTGTAAAACAAAGAAAAGCAATTAAATAAAACAAAGAGACCAGGGTCTGAATCTGACAGTGAATGCAACACTTCATACATGTTGGCTTCAATCTGTAAACCTAGAGGAAGGAGCCATATTTTATTCTATCATTAGTCATCTGGACCCAGAGTGTAGGATCAAAATATTAACAGACAAACAGTAATTAAGTGCCTATTATGTACCAGGCACTGAAGCTACAGTGACTAAAACCAAAACAGTAACTGTCCTCAAAGAATTTACATTCTACTACTTGGTCAGCTGGGTGAATGTGAATGACTGTTTTCAAGATGTTCTGAGATGCTTTTGAAATCTCTCAATTTAGAGTACCAACTCAAAGAAAATTGGGTAATGAAAAAAACAAATCTTTTCACCAATGCTGGGAACAAACAATTGAAATATACTGTGATAAAGGAGAAATGTATGAACTTTAATTTTCCTGAATTATCTGATCATGAAGGCCAGGGTGGTATGGTAAAGCAATAGCCCTGGTGTGGGAAGACATGGGTTTTGTAAAATTACAGCTTTAAAGCTGAGAGGGACCTCACAGATGATCTAATAATTCAATTTTTACTTTTACTGATGAGGAAATTTTGGTCTAGAGAAGTTAAATAATTTTCCCAAGGTCATTTGGTAAGTACCACATCAGAGTTGAAATTTGAGCACAGATTTGGCAACCCCAAATCTAATGCTGTTACCACTACACAATAGGTCCCTGTGCTACTATTTATACTGTGGGAAAATCAATCTCTCAGAGCCTCAATTTCTTAATCTGTAAAATGGGAATAATAGTTTCACTGCTTACCTCAAGGAGGAATGAAATTTACTATTATGCAGAACTTTCTCTTTTTCTTCACAAAAAAAAAAGTAATAGCCTCATGAAAATACTGGGAGAAGTTTCTGAGCTCTCATTTTTTCCAAACAGGTGTCTTTAAAGCCTAAAAAGAAATCGGAATTTCTTCCCTAACTTATGCTAAAAGACACATTAATTTGTAAAGAAAAGAGAACAATAAGAGATGCAAATTTAAATCTACACCTTCACTATGTAGGTCAAATGTCATAGTCACTTAGTTTCAACTGATTTTGTGGAGAAAACACAAAGGCATATAATAAGAATCAGATGTACTACAAGTTGCATATAACTAATTGGATTCAACAAACTCTTGGAGATGTTTCTGCTTGTGTTTTCAAGCTGTCCAACAATTTAGCCAAAATAGAAACTGTCTTCTTTCAATTGAGAGCAGCAAACAACAAATATACAGCACAGCATGAAAAAACAATGGAAATTGTATGCAATTGTAAGACAGCAAATATACCAGGAAAACTACGAACATCCACCCACACAGAGATTATACAGTGATATGCACACCCCCACCCACACACAAATTTACTCAAATACCAGCTAAATTGTCTCACATGCTGAATCTGTGGGTACCAAGGCAACCAAAGAAAAATGTCTGCATTGCCTCAAAAAAGAGAGTTTGCTGGAAGGTGACAATTGAAATCACTGAAATATCCAGCTCTTAATAAAACTGAAGATAAATATTTGAATGTTTGCATGGCATTTCCTTAAAAAAATTTTCATTCTCATGTTCTTTCCACTACATCATGACACCTCCTTGGGTTTTGAGTATGGACAGACCACAGGATTGGGTAAAATGGAAGGAAGCTCAAAAATACTTCTGTAGTTTTGTTGGTGTGACTATTCCCTCCTGGGACAAAGACTCTGATTCACGGACACCCATATCCACCCCCTCCCCACCCACTCTAATAGATGGGCTGTTCAAGTTGTCCACCCTTCAGTCAACCCTGATGATGAGCCTTTCTGAATGTAACTAGATTGATCCCCTCTCCCTCCTTCCTCAGACAAGAGACACAACACAGCGTATCACTGCACCAGCACTAGGACGCTATCCAATTTGGCAGAATGTACCAAAGCTTTTCCTTCCATGGCATAGGTTTTGAGAACACAGGATTGCTTATCTCTATGACACCATGAAAGATCAAAGTAGGACTATAGTGGAAGATCCCACGGACAGTGAAGGGAATTTGTGGGCTAGAGGGAAAAGCATGGAGACATTCATAATTTACAGGGGAGAAAATACTACCACCATCACCACGATCACCACCACCATCACCCTTCAACATAGGACGATAATAACGTAAGATGTAGAGATTGAATGGACCCTAGAGATATCCCAGCCCAACCATCTTATTTTACATATGAAGAAACTGGGGTTTGGACAGGTTAATTACTTATCCAGGGTTAAGCAGGAATTAAGTAGATGAATAGAATTGCACTCATATCCTCTGATTCCAAATCCAAGACTCTTTCTAAGAGTTAGTTGGTTTCTACTGGATACTAAAATACGTCATTTGTCAGGATGAGAATGAAGGTATATGGAACACCAGAATTGATAATCTTGTGCTCACTCTTTCTATCTTTATTCAAATATGCAAAAATACTGACTTATCTCATTGAAGTTTTAAAAAAATTTTATTTTTTTCAATTATCAAGCATTCATTTTTCTTCTTGCCACCTCTACCTGCCCTCACTGGAAAAAAGAAAAAGGAAAAAAAGAAAAAAATCTTTGTAACATATATGCATAGTCAAACAAAACAAAATCCCATGTTGCCATGTCTAAAAGTATGTGTCATTCTACTTATTATGGACTCATCACATCTATGGCAGGAGGTAGGCAACATTCTTCATTATCAGTCCTCTGGGCATCATTGTGCCTATCAGAGTTCTTAAGTTTTTCAAAATTAAATATTTCTTTTGGTCCTGCTGTCTTCACTCTGTATCTGTTCATGCAGATCTTCCCAAGTTTCTCTGAAATTGTCTTTTATAATTTTTATATAGACTAATAGTTTTCAATTACATTAACATATCATAACATATCATAATAATTAATATATCCAGCCATCCCCCTGTTGATGGCTATTAGTTTCTAGTTCTTTATTACTACAAAAAGAGTTGCTTTATTTGTGTACATACAGGGCATTTCCCCTGATATCTTTGGAGAATAGACTTAGTAGTGATATCATTGGATCAAAGATATGTACAGTTTAGTAACTTTTGGGGCACAGTTCCAAAATGCTTTCTGGAATCCATTGAGTCCATTGAGCCAGCTGTGATCCAATGGGATATGATGTTTTGGGTGGTCCACCTGTTGTCTGTAATCCTTACTGCTTAACTAGATTGTTATTACTTCTCAGGAGAGACTGAATCAACTAAAGTAATCAAGGGCATTAGGTGGTGCCACAGATAGAGTACTATGCATGGACTTGGAAGACTCATCTTCCTGAGTCCAAAGCCAGCCTCAAACACTTAGTGTGTGACCCTGGGCAAGTCACTTAACTCTGTTTGCCTCGGTTTTCTCATCTGTAAAATGAGCTGGAAAAAGAAATGGCAAACCACTTCAGTATCCATGCCAAGAAAACCCCAAATGGGGCCATGAAGAGTTGGACATGACTGAAAATGGCTGAACAAAAACAAATCAAGGCAAAGGAGCTACAAACAGAGGATTACAAAGAGTAACATGGCAGAGGAGGGAGGATGGCATATAATAGTTATTGTACACATGACCAGAATGCTTATTTATTTTCTATAATCAAGATAAGACATTAAAGCATGATTCTCTAGCAGGGCAGGCAATCGTACTGTAGAAAGAACATTAGATTTGGAATAGGAAGACCTGGGTTAGAGTTTGAACTTTGCTATATTTTACAGGCGTTCTCATCTGTAAAAAGAGGGAATTGATCTCAAATGTCCTTTCTAGCTCTAAATTCTGTCACTGTATGCTTTGCCTCTCCTGACCTTCCTAGAATTCCTCTTGTCCTATATGGTCTCATAGACCAATATACAGGCCGTTAAATCAATTATAATTAGTAATTAGATAATTTGGTCAATTGTAATTAGTCTTTTCTAATAGATGAAGTGAACACTAATAGGCTTCAAGGTAAAAATAAAGATTAAAAAAAGGATTTGGAGAGTGAGAGGGAATTTCTGATCTGGGCAGGAAGCTGGAGGAGAAATGTTAAAAAAAGAATGATCACTGAGCACATGGATCAAAGTGATAGATATGAGGCTCTTCCTGTAGAGGGGCGGCTGAATCCTCTAAGGAGGAAGCATCTGCTTTTTCTCCAAGGACAATGAAGAACAGATGAAAGAATGATGGAGCAGGGAGGTCACTCCTTGCTGAGGTGTATTGAGGTAGCTATTTGTCTACCTGATGTGAATTGCAGAGAGTGCTGCTGTCTTCCTAGGGTATGTTTCTGAGATGTGATGGAGAGCTTTCCAAGAATTGTCAAAGCTGCTGATTACAACCCATTTGTGGTAATTCATGTTGGGGCAAATGCTAAAACCAGGAGAAATGTAAGAAAACATGATTAAAGATGAGGAAGAGCAAAACAAAAAACTGTTCTTTTGGGGCAGAGATGATTGTTTTCATCACTGCCCATCCAAGGCCAGATCTTTGGAAGTGAAAAGCACATATAGAAAGTGAAAAACAGATTAAGATGGCATCCAAGACTATGCTTAAAGGGCTATAAAACTACTATGCATGCCCTTTGACCAACCAACACCACTATGAGGTCTGTATTCCAAAAAGATTTTAAAAAAGGGAAAAGAAAAATAATTATAGAAGCTCTTTTAGTGGTGGTAAAAAATTAGAAATTAAGGGGACATCCATCAATTGGGGAATGGCTGAACAAGTTATGGCATATGATTGTGATGGAATACTATTGTGCTATAAGAAATGATGAGCAGGATGCTCTCAGAAAAACCTGGAAAGACTTACATGAATTGATGCAAAGTAAAAGGAGCAGAACCAGGAGAACATTGTACACAATAATAGCACTGTTGTATATCCATCGCCAGAGAAAGAACTGATGGATCTGGAATGCAGATTGAAGATACTTTCTCTTTACTTTCTTTTTTTTTTGTCTATGTTTTCTTTTACAGCATGACTTACATGGAAATTTGTTTTGCGTGATTACACATGTATAACCTATTTGCCTTCTCAAGAAAAGGGAAGGGAGGGAGAAAATTTGGAACTCAAAATTTGAAAAAAAAAAACCAAGAAGATTTTTTAACATATAACTGGGAAAAAATAAAATATAAATTATAAAAAGATGACATCCAAGAATGGGATTTGGATATATAGGCCATGGAGTAAAATACAGGGATGATGAGCAATCAATTAGACAATTAGTAATCACTAAACATTTGGTAAGTGCCTATTGCACTTACCTATTGCCAGGCACTATGAAGGTATTGGTACAAACACAAAAGCAAGACGGTTCCTGCCCTTGAGGAACTAATGTTTTATTGAGAGAGTACATTACGATTACTGATGCATAAACACAGGATATAGACAAAATAAATGCTGATTTGAAATTTGAGCAACAACATTAGAAGCTGGGGCAATCAGAAAAGGCCTCTTATGGAGGTAGCACCCAAACTGAATCTTGAAGGGACCTAGAAATTCCTAAGGTCGAGAGGAGAAATAGAACAGGAGTCTGGGCAAAAACATGGAAATAAGAGAGTCAGTAATAGGCAATGTTCCCATAAAATGTATGGGAAATGGCAGTTCACAGAGGGCATGGAAAGGTAACTTTTAAATTAACCTCAAAAGATAGTGTGGAGCAAGAACTTTAAATGCCAAACAGAAGAATTTGAACTTTACTTTAGAGGCAATAGGGATCTACTTAAGTTTTTTGAGCAAAAGAGTGATGTAGTCATACCTGTACTCTAGGGATATCACTTTGGCAGTTTTGTGGAGGATAGGATTGAGAGGAGAGAGCCTAGATACAAGGAGATCATCTAGGAAGTTATTTTAGTTGTCTGACTGAAAGACAATAAGGACTTAGACTAGGGTGATTGTAGTATGAAGGGAAATACAAGGTATACCTAGCAAATGCTGGACATATATAAATATAAATATGTGTATGTGTATATGCACACACATATACATGCATGCCTGAAGTTCTGTAAATCTTTTTCTTGCTTTTAAATTTAATTTTAATTTTTGAATTTGTAGAAAAAACCAAACATTTCTATAACACAGTACAATAAATGTCCTGGAAATCTAATAAGGATTTTAAGTTGAAAAGCAGAGAAGGAGAAAAATGTCTACATAATCCTACCCAGCTAGATACCAAAGGGATGACCAATAAATCAAATCTAAGAAAGGAGCCAGAAATAAGATGCTACTTGTACTATGACCCAGAGGTAACATGTTACCCCTTCATACCCTCTATGTACTGGGCCAAAATGGTTACTGTCATTCCCAATACATCCATGGGAATGTTCCCCATTGATGTTCCCATGGAATAATCCATCCCTCAGTCTCCTTATTTCTCTCCCATTTGTTTCTTGGACTTTGCATCTGGAACCACCTTGAGCTTTGGTAGGTGAACTTTTGCCTTATCTTGCTGGAAATTAGCCTCTACACCACCCTTTCCTTCTAGCTTCTCTTTATGTTTTATCTTTTCTCCACAAGAATGTAATCTTATTGAGGGCAGAGACTGAATTGCTTCTTGTATTTGTATTCCAGGGCAAAGCACAGTGCCTAGCATAAGGTCAGTGCTTAATAAATGCTTTATTTTTCATTTATTCATTCATCCAATAAAACCCATGACCTCAGATGACTATTCACAAGTGTGCAATGTGTGGATAACCAGGAAAGTAAATTGGAGACCCTAATGGAAGGAGGCAAATTTGACCTTGTAGTTATTGTTGAGTCTTGGTGGAATTGCTGGTACAGGATTCTAAAAGGGGATAACTTATTCAGATCAATTAGCAATCAGCAAGCATTTATTAAGCCTTTGTTATGTGTCAAGTACTGGAGATATACAGTCAAAAATGAAACAGTCCCTGCCCTCAGAGATCTTACATTCGATCTATTAGTAAGTCAATAAACATTTATTAAGTGTCTACTATGTGTCAGGCTCAGTGCTAAGTGGCAATAAAAAAAAAAGGCAAAAGACAGTCCCTGCTCTCAAGATGCTTATATTCAATTTGTTTAATGATAATTTCACCCTTCAAAAGATGGAGGAAATGGCAAGAGGAACTGATGTTATGCACATGATTCTCCAACTAAGAAAAATTAGTTGCTGAACTTCCCACTTCCTCAATTTACTCCTTTCCCAAGGCTTCCTTGTCCACTCCATCTTGACCTTACCCAGAGAGGATTATATTTTTAATCTTGCCATCACCCACAAATATTCCTCTTTCATGTTCATAAACTCTGAAATTCCTTTATCTGATCATAATCTATTAGTATTCGCAGATCTCAGCGCAGTGCTTTGGATACAGTAAGTGCTTAATAAATTCTTTATTCATTCATTCATTTCCTTTTTTGACAGGTGCTATCTATTGGTAGACCAAGGAAATGTCCTACTATAATTTGCCTACATTTCATCAAGCATTTAAAAGATTCTGTCATGCTATATCATCTTTGTAGATAAGACGGAGAGATTTGGGCTAACTGACAATTTAGTCAAGTAAATTCAGAACTTGTTGAATGGATGGGTTAAAAAAAAGTAATCCTCAGTGGTTTGTTCTTAATTTGGAACAGGGTCTTTAGTAGAATGCTTGGCCCACTGCTGTTTACCATTTTTAACAATGACTTGGATGGGGTGTGGGTGCTAGACTTATGAGATTATAAAATGATGTAGAGCTGAGAGGTCTAGATTAACATGGTGGAAGATAAGAGTTTGGATTTGAAAAAGTCTCAACAAACTACCACTAGGATTTGGTTCCAATAAGATGGAATTTAATAGGAATAAATACTAGATTGTATAGTTGGGTTCCAAAAATCAGCTTTACAAGGTGGAGGAGGCATGGCTTGCCTGAAAAAGACCTGCAGGTTTTAGTGGACTACAAACTCAGTATGAGTCAACGGCTGGATATGGCGATCAAAAAAGCTTGGATTAACAAAGTGAGCATTATGTCTATGAAGAGGGAAAACAATAGTCTTATTGTCAGACCACATCTGGAATATTATATTGAACTCTGGGTACTATATTTTAAAAAGGACATTGATAACATGAAGAGTCCCTAGAGAACGATGAATAGGATAGTAAAGGAGTGTTTAGTCCAGAGAAGAGAGGACTTAGAGCATACATGATAGCTTTCTTAAAGTATCTGAAGGGCTACATGAAGACTTTTCTGGTCCCCTCAGCTGCTAGTGTGCCCTGTCCTAAAATTAATTTTGTTTATTACCTGTATATACTTACATGTGTATATATGATTGTAGGACCATAGATTTAGAGTTGAAAGGGACCTTAATGATTACCAAGTCTGATACTCTCATTTTACAGATGAGGAAATTGAACAAAATTAAATGATTTGCCTAGGGTCACATAGCTAGTAAATATTTGAGCTGGGATTCAAACCCAAGTCTTCCTAGACTGTGTGCTCTATTCACCAAGCTACCTCTTAATGTCGTCTCTCCCTTAATAGAATGTAGATTCTTTGAGGGCAAAGCCTTTTATATTTTTGTCTTTGAACTTCCCCTCATGTGCCCTACCCCCATGCTCTTGGTAGTGTCTGACTGATGTTAGTACTTAATAAACACTTATTGATTGATTGGTGGTTGGCCTTTTCTGCTTGGCCCCAGAGAACAGAACCTCAGGAGCAATGGGCAGAGATTATAGGGAGGCTAATTTCACTTGGTATAAGAAAAAAATCTTCCTGATGATTACAGTCACATAAAAGCTGAATGGATTTCTTAGCAGGTGCGGGTGTTAACTTTTCACCTGAAGGTGATCACCAGTTGTTGCAGAAGTTGAAGTGGGAATTCTTGGTCAGGAAGAGGTTAGATTAGATGGCTTTTGAGGTCCCTTCCAACTTAGAGATTTTTTTTAAAAAAATGAAAATCAAATTAGTTATTTGATGTTATTGGGTTACAGGCAGTGCTAGATGTGATCTTAGGTGATCTCATCCAACCCTTAGGATGAGGGTTCTTAACCTGGGATCCACAGACTCCCAATGGGGTTTGGAGATAGATTTTAGGGGATCTGTGAATTTGTATGAGAAAAATTACATCTTTATTTCAATACAATTTGTTTCTTTTGTAATCCTATGTATTTTCTTTTCTGCATTTAAAAACATTCTGAGCTTACAGGTTTCACCAAGCAACTTAAGGGACCCTTGACCCAGAAAAAGTTAAGAACCCCTGCCTTAGGAGGTTACAGGCTGTACCTGTAACTTCATTGATATAATGGAAATTTATAGATGAGGCAACTCCTTCTACCCATTCACACTGGCACCATTTCCCCAACTTGTCATCTTAGGGAATAGCTTAGAGCACTGAGATGTTAAAAGACTTATCCATGGTTACACAGTCAGCATATGTCAGAAGTAGGACACATTTATGCTTTATAAAGTATTATTATGCCCATTTTATAGATGGGAGAATGGAAACTAATTACATTGACACTCTATTGAAAAAGCTTTGAATAATGGAGATCATCAAACTATTTCTACCGTTGCTTATGGTGCATTTTACAAGTCAAATTTTAAAAAGTATCTAGCTGTCACCCTGAGAAAGTTCGTAGATTGTAAAACTTAGATGAACCTACTTGTCTTTAGTTGAGAAATAAAGATTAACTCTCCCTGGGCAAATGGTTAAACAGGTGTATAATGTCATTATTCTATGTAGTATTAGAGCTGGAAAGGACCTTCTAAATCATATATTCTACCTCATTCTCACAATAGTAAGAGGAAAAGAGATCTGACCATGGTCATGCAACCGGTTACTGGCAAAGATATGGCTAGCACCCAGGTCTCACCTCTGCTAGTTGAATTCTTTTTCTACCCCTGCATGAAAGTTATTTTGTATATTTGTATTCGCATGTCAGCCTGATACACCTAAACACTTTTCATGGATACCTCCCATGGATACGGTTGCTAAGTCATCTAGTCTTAGAGATTAGTCTAGGGCATTGAGAGGTAAGTTGACTTGTGTACTATCACATGGCTAGTATGTGTCCAAAGCAAGACTTCAACTCACATCTTTCTGATTTCAGAACCAGACATCTATCCACTAGACAATACTTCCTCTCACTGTTAAAAAATAGTTTCTGTCTTTCATTTCAATTTCATTGAGATAAAGTCTGTTGAGTCCACTCACAGAAATGAGTACATTTTTACTTAAAAAGATTCCTGCCTCAAGACTCACTCTGAAAATTCAACTCCTTTTCTCAAAATAATGCCAAGACCTTGACCCAACTGTTGACCTCTTTTAGTGACTTAGTGTGGGCTGAACAGGGAGGAAGTGAGGCAGGGGAAGGGCAGAAATCGTCACTCGTTACTATCCATCTCAATCTCCGTCCATCTCCCTTAGTTCATAAGTGGGTTTTGCTTTTTTTGTATTAAAATGGCGCAGTGGAAAGAAAGCTGGATTTCACGTCTCCTTCTTCCTGCCCATGTGACCTTGAGCTCCACATTTCTGGATCTAGCTCCCTCATTTGCAAAATGAGGGTGTTTAGTTAGATGATTTCTAAAGTCCCTTCTATCTCTAACGTACTATGAACGGATTCATATTTCTGGACAGAATTTAAGATCAGAGGCATAGACTCATCATAAAGATGTTAGACATTTGTATATGTACAAAATTTTCACTTGCTTTTACCAAGATTTTTAAGGGACCAGTTCTTGCTTTCAGTGTCTTGAAGGAAGGAAACTGCCTTAAAAATGAAATTGGGGAGGAGAATGATGTATGTTCTTGGTTCCTGTGAGATGGGATGGATTTTAGCTGTCAGCATAGAAGAGAGAGAAGAGGGGACTATAGAGAGTAGAGGTGGAAGTGAGTGTTGACAGTGACCCCTGCCCCATAGGCGAGATGTCCTTGAAATGTTCTGTCTGATACCAGGGCTGTAGGAAATAGCTGAATCAAGTGGTAGCTGATGGCCCTGGCTCTGCCACGTATCTATTTAAGGAAGCAAGATAACAGAAAGCTTCCTGCATGGTGATTGGATCAAATTCACTTCTATCCGCTGGTGAGAGAGAGTGTTTGGCAAGAATCAGTGGGTGAGGTGGTAAGAAATAGTGTTGTGGTGAGAGTGGACTCTAGGGAAGTGGAAGGACCCACTGAAGCTGGAAGGTGGGATACAGCTCCATTGCCTCTGGTGTTTGTTTGGTTTTAAAAAAGGGCCTCCTCCTAAGAAAAAGGTCCCAGGTATCTCTGCTGCTCCCTAGTCAAGGTGTATGTTACTCTAGAGCAAAAATATCAAATTTGGAGTCAGTGGGCCAATTCAGCAGCAACCAGATTAAAATATATAGGAAATGTTTGTCAAAATAAAAATACAATAAAACGTAGATAATGTTAATTTGTGGTTTTCTAAGTTATTATGGTGCTTTTCTTCTTTGCCATCCCATGTCTAGAAAACTCTAAGAAGATTTTATTCAGACTGAAATTGCTCTTGGGGCTTGTAGCTTATCCCGGAGCCATTGGTAAAAACCTAATCCTTAGATACATCCCTTGTGGACCTGAAATCTAGGCTAGTGATGGGGCCAATCTGATTTTCCAGATGTTTTGAATAATAATAGCAACTAGTATTTATATAATGTTTTAAGGTTTGCAAAGCATTTTATACATGTTATTTCATATGATATTCACATCAGCTCAGGTAGATAGATGCCTCACTTCATGTAATCCAAGCTCATATTAGCTTTTTTGACTGCCATATCCAACCGTTGACTCATACTGAGATTGTAGTCCACTAAAACCCCTAGTTCTTTTTCAGGCAAACTATGCCTCCTCCACCTTATAAAGCTGATTTTTGGAACCCAACTATACAATCTAACATTTATTCCTATTAAATTCCATCTTATTGGATCCAGATTTTAGTTATAGTTTGTCAAAACCTTTTCAGATCCAAACTCTTACTTCCACCATGTTAAGCTAGACCTCTCAGCTCTACATCATTTTAAAATCTCGTAAGTCTAGCACTCAGGCCTCATCCAAGTCATTGATAAAAATGGTAACCAGTAGTGGGCCAAGCACAAATTTCTGGTACATTCTACTAAAGACCCTGTTCCAAGTGAAGAACGAACCATTGAGAATTTTTTTTTTTTTTGGTGGCTAAGCAATGGGGTTTAGTGACTTGCCCAGAGTCACATAGCTAGTGGGTGTTACGTGTCTGATGCTGGATTTGAACTCAGGTCCTCTTGACTCCAGGGCCAGTTCTCTATCCACTGCATGACCTAGCTGCCCCTACTTTTTTTATTTTTTAAATCTATCCATTCAACTAGTTCTGAATTTACTTGGCTAAATTGTTGATCAGCTCAGATCTCCCCATCTTATCTACAAAGATGATGCAGCATGAGAGAATCTGTTAAATGCTTTGATAAAATGTAGGTAAATTATAGTAGGACACTTCCTTGAGCTACCAATAGATAGCACCTGCCAAAAAAGGAAATGAATGAATGAATGAATTAAGTGTCTTGAGTAGACTGGCACTGTTAGTAGGTGTCTGAGGTGGATTTGTCTTTAACACTCTATCCATTGCTGGACCTGGTTTCTTAGGCATTAGGTATTAAGCTTGAATAACCTTGGACTAGAGCAAACCAGTACTTTAAATAGCCTGGTTACTCTGTACTGTGGTTTAGAGTACTCTAAACAATCTGATTATTGAATGTATTTTTGTAACATCTTTAGACATAATTGTGGGAGACAAGTGTCATGATTATTTTTTTCCAGGCACCCAAAGGCCTAGAAAGTGTAGCGGACTTATGAAACAAAAGAAAGATAATCTGGTAGTATTAGAATCCAGAAGATTCCAAGACCTAACATGTTCTTATAAGGTCATGCTGTCTGTTGGTTACTTACTTCTCTTACTTCTCTGATAACCCCAGATACTGATTTTGGTGGAATTCATATGATTTCTTTATATTTTTGACTATAGAAAACAGTGGTAAAGCTTTCCCTGAATGGAGGGTTGAATTGCAAAACTAAGAAACTGCACATTCTGATTGATTAAAGATGTAAGTTCCAGCAACAGTTGCTAATGATGCCTCTTCACGAAGGTAGTATCCCTCTGATGCAGTTAAATTGACCATGGCCTTGTGGACAGGAGATTTTTAACTATCTTCCTAATGGAATATGGTGATTTCCTGGATTGATTGGCTGGATAGTGGTCTGATTTCTTTATGAAGAGAAGACTGAAGTAAACTTATTCATGGTGATGTATTCTGATTATCTTGGTTATACAGATGGGAAATCTTGAATGCCAGGCTAATGTGTTGGGACTCTATTCATTAGGCAATGGGGAGCCACTGAAATTTTTAGAGTAATATCATAAGAATGGTGATTTAGGCAAATTATTGTTTCAATGAAGTGTGGAATAGATTAGGGAGAGACTGGAGGTATGAGGAGACTGATTAAAGGCTATTACAGTAGTCTAGGCCATTGTAACAATGGACTAAACTACCAGCATTGGGTGTGGAAAGATGATCAATGTAGGGCACATTTCTTTTTATTTTATTAATCTTTTTTTACTTATACATAAACATTTGTATTTTCTTCATTTCCAAATTTATTACTCCCCTTCTCCTGCCCAGAAAGCCACTCCTTATCACCAAGATTTTTTTAAATTTAAAAAAAAGAGCAATTCAGCAAAACTAACACATCAACCAAGTCTGACAATATATGCAAAGTTCTACATCCATGGTCCGCTATTTCTGCAAAGACGAACATTTAACATTCAACATTATCATAATTGCAGAATGTTCAGGTTTTGGGTCGTTATTCCTGCTATTTCTGTGGGGAGTCACCAGGTATGTTCTCATTCTGCTCTACTCATTTTACTCTGTATCAATTAATATATTTTCCCATGCTTCTCTGAATTCTTTATATTTATCGTTTTTACATTTCACTATTACTTAATTACGTTCATTCACCACCATTATTTAGCCATTTACCAAATCTATGGGCATCTACTTTGTTTCTACTTGTTAGAGGCATATCTGTTATCCAAATGGCAGAAATCTGGTTGGATTTTTGAGATGCTTTTAAATTACCTCGTGACCTAGTTGCTCATTTTATACTGTTTCTTCTAATTTCTCTTGCTGTTTTTATTTATGCAGTCTAATTGTACTAAGATGAGGATCCTGGCTAAAATTTCACTCCAGATGTTACATATAAATACACAAATTAAAATAGATTGATTTGCAACATAAATTGTAACGTATATGTGTATACATATATTTATATGATTTATTCTGTTTGAGTAATACAATTGATAATTTTTTTCTTTGATGTCTCCATTCAGGCTGTTCTAGCCACTTTTTCCTTATTCCTGATTTTTAGGCCTGGATTATAATGAGCAGTGAGACTATAAGCAGGTAAATGTATGTCTATAATTATTCTTGTCTTGGAGATTGGAATCAATAAATAAGGGGACATATTCTCTTTCATTTTCTCTCTGCAGGAAGAACTACACATGTGTCTTTGATAAATGTTATCTGTTTTCTAGGACACAATAAAGATTTTTATCAAACTCAAAGAATCATAATTCTCTCACATTTTATCTGTGTCTCTTTGTGCCTATTTCCCATTGGCATTTTTTAGTACCCTACCCCATGACATAGTCCTTGCAACATCAATGAATTTAATGGGTGTTCTTGTAAAAGGAGCAGACTGATCTGTTGACATAACTGCTAGATTAGGTCATGTTCTCCTGTTTAGCTTCTCTGGTTATGCAGAGAAGTCCCTTTGGTTGCATGTCCTTGATGAAGGAATTCATTAATTCACCAAAAAAGATAACAATCTGACCTTTTCGGCACTATGTTAGACAAAATAACTAAAGAAGACAATAGTGGAAAGAAGATTGGAGTTACGACCTGGGTTCAAATCCAATCTGTGCCAGTTAGTACCTGTATAAAAATGGGCAAGTCTCTGAATCTCTTTGCACCTAAATTTCTCAAATAACAGGGCTTCACTAGATGGCCTCTGATGTCCCTTCCAGTTCTGGATCTAAAATCATATGATCATAAGGATCTACGATGTCTCTTCTGGGAGTCATTTAGGAAATGAGAAGTATGGCATAGTGGAGAGTAGATTTAGTTCAGAATCAGCAAGACCTTGGCTCAAGTCCTGACCCAGACATATATTAGTTGTTTGAAAATGGGAAAGTCAGTTAACCTCTGAGTGCCCCAGGCAAGTCTCTAGGGCTATATCTTGGACTCTTAGAGTTGTCAATCTGCATTGGTGGTGAGAGTTTTCATACGGGGTTAGAGAGACTCCACAGACATGAAATCATAGATCTGAATCAAAAGAAAACAACATGTAAAAAACAAAATGATTGTATTTTCACTTTTCACTTTTCAATGTTTTTTTCCCTAATGTCACTGAAGATGATCACTAAAGTGGTATATATATGTATATATGTATATATATGTGTATATATGTGTGTGTGTGTGTGTGTGTGTGTATGTATATATATACACACACACACACATATATATATGTGATATCCTCTTTGGGCCACATTTAGTGTTTGAAAAATTGGAGAACTAATGCATTCTTTCTTCCTGTATCATAATTATATGAAAATCAATAATCAAGTTATGCCCCTTTAAAGACATATCTACTGTAAGTTAATTTTATCACTATCAAGTTCTATAATGGACTATAAACTTTAAGGATAATCAAGTTATATTCTGAACAAGCAAGCTTTCTTTTCTGTCCCCTTTTTTTTTCTCCTTCTTTTGTCCCCTCACCAAAACTCCTGGTGAGCTTTTATATATCAACCAATGAATCTGTGTGGTGTTTTCACAGAAATTCCAGGAGAATTTTTGGAAATAAATTAGAATGTGACCAGTCTAGAGAAGGACCTTGAGAATTGATGTAGGATGGAGAAAATATTTATAAAGAACATGTCATGGAAAATCTTCATGTGGAATGGCATTATTACCACTAGATATAAGTTGCTGTTGATTTTCTTGTCTTTGGGTAGCATGCTGAATCAGGTCAACATTCTGTATGCTTGGAAGGATATAGCTGCAGGTTAGTAGTTTTCCATTTTGAAAGTATGCTTTGGCTCTTTTAAGAAGATGGCTCAGGTTTAAAGAAGGAGAACAGTCAGTTGTGGTCTGCCCAGGTTTCCCTGCTTCTCCAAAGATTTCCTCTGCAGTGACTATATTTGGAAGCTGCCCTGGAGCAACAGGTCAATTTAACTCAACTGGTGAGTCTATGATAACTGGATAATTTAAATACATCCTTGGCTGTGAAAGTCAAAGGCTTGTTTAAATGGTGCAGACATCATACTAGGTATTAGATTTATGGGTCTATAGTCTTAATCCCAGACCACGGCATATGTCCCATTCCTACCGGAAAGTGGGTTATTATCCCTAACACCATCTAGAAAATGTTGAAAACCCCAAAACAGTAAGGAGGGGAATTCTGGCTATTTTCATGTCTTAGAGGATTGATAAACTAGATTTTGATGACTCATTTTCTTGATATAACCAGAATCACATGAAGGAATTAAAACATCTCTGGCATTACATAGTAGAGAGTGTCTTATTAGCTGCAGAGATCTTCTTAATGCCACTAGGAAACTCATACCAATATGGAAGTCAGAAGACTAAAATAACAACAATAGTTCTTTGCAGTCACATGGCGTCTTTCATCTGAAGAACTCAAAGCACTTAACAGATGTTATACCCATTAAAATGATGTGGCAAGCATTATTCTCCCTAGAATACAGATGGGGAGGAGGCGGGGACCATACCACTGTCATTCAGACTAAAACTGGATTAAACATATAATTATCTTTGAGAGGAAATCTTTCTAGCGTAACCCTTTCCTTCTGCAGTTTCTTATTCCCACTGAGTGAATGGGACAGGTCACATCCTTCAGGCTGGTATATCTACTGCAGGTATCCAAACATTGTAATGAAATCACCTCCCTTTCTTTATTCCCAGACGAAACATATTTAACTTTGAAGTGCCTTCTTCAGAAGATAGAGCTTCTCTTCCTTTTCTTGTCCCCTGCTATTTCACTAAAACCTGGATGTAGTTTTCAAGGTGAGTAACTAAAAACAGGTAACTAAAAACCAAAAACTAAGATTTAGTGCAAATTTACCCAGGACCTTACCTTGGTCTTCTTTCTGTCTTTCAGCATCAAAGGCTTTAGTTTTCTTTCCCTTCCCCATTCTGTATTTTGTAGGATTATAGATGTAAAACTGAGGCTTAGAAAAGTAAAGTGAATTGCCCAAGATTACATAGCTAATTGGTCAGGATTTGAACTCAGGTCTTTCTAAGTCTCATGCTTTATCCACTGTATTCCCTAGCTTCCTTCGATCTGGGTTACATTTTTGTTCTTTAAAATGTTAATTTTGGGGGGCAGCTAGGTGGTTCAGTGGATAGAGCACCGGCCCTGAAGTCAGGAGGACCTGAGTTCAAATTCGGCCTCAGACCAAACACTTGACACTCACTAGCTGTGTGACTCTGGGCAAGTTACTTAACCCCAATTGCCTAAAAGCAAAAATAAATAAATAAATAAAATTTTAATTTTGTTTGTGCCTTTTTTTTATAAGCCTTTTACTATCCAGTCATTTCCAAATTATGCCATCTATATTATTGTTCCTGGGACCCTGGACTCTGACAGGTGAGCTTTTATCTTATCTTCCATAGAACCAGGGCACCATGCCACTTTTGGCCATCTCCAAACCGTGTTGCTATAGGCATTCCTTCCCTGCTCCTAACTTCCCCTTTATTCTGCTTCAGTTCTGGTCTTCTGTTAGGGTTATCTTCCTGAAGCTGTTAGGGTAAGCTTTCTGAAGAGTAGAACTATCTTGCTTGTTTTATTTGTGTCTCTAGCATATAGTAAAATATCTGATACATACTGGGGTATCTAGATAGTGCAGTGGATAGAGTACTGAGTCTGGAATCAGGAGGACTCTTTTTCCTTTGTTCAACTGCGGCCTCAGACACTTACTAGCTGTGTGACTCTAGGCAAGCCACTTAACCTTGTGTGCCTCAGTTTCCTCATCTGCAAAATGAGCTGGAGAAGGAAATGGCAAACCACTCCATTATCTTTGCCAAGAAATCCCAATTGGGGTTACCAAGAGTTGGACGTGACTGAAAAATGACTGAACAATTGATACAGAGAAATGATTTTTTATTCATTAATTAAAAATACATCCCTCCTCCCCTGTTTTACCCAGCCAGCCCACTCTTGTAACAAAGATTAAAAAAAAAAAGAGAAAAAAAAGAAATTCATTAAAACTAACCAATACATTAACTATATCTTCCATTATGTAAGTGTTCCATGCCCAGTGTCCCACCCTTGTGATGAAAGCAGTGAGGTTACTTTTCTCATCTCTTCTCAGCAAATCCTAGTCACATTTAGCTTTTTTAATATTGTTCTTCCTGTTTACATTGTTATAGTCATTGTGTATATTGTTTTCCTAGGTCTGATTAAATCTTTCCCTGCTTCTCTGAATTCTTTTATACTCCTTGTTTTTTATGATGCAGTAGTATTCATGTATCACAATTTGTTTGGTCATTTCCTAGTTAAGAGATACCAATTTGTTTCCAGGGCTTTGCCACCACAAAAAGAGCTTCTGTGATTATTTTTATGTATAAAGGACTTTTCTTTCTGTCTTTGACTTCTTTGGGGCATATGCTGAGCAGTTAGATGTCTAAGTTAGAGGGTAAGAACAGTTCAGTCATTTTTTAAAGCGTAATTTCAAATTGCTTTCCAGAAAAGGTTAGACTAATTCACAACTTTAACATATTCTCGTTTTTCCTTAAACTCCAACATTGACAATTTTTGCCTTTTATTATCTTTGATAATTTGTTGGTTCTGAAGTAAACCCCTATTGATTTGTGTTTATTTTATTATTAGTGATTTGGTATAATCTTTCATAAGGTTAATAGTTGGCAATTTTTGTTTTGAGAATTGTTTATTCATATCCTTTGACTATGTATCCTTTGGGAAATAGCTATTGGTCTTACATATTTGTGTTACTTCTCATTATCTCTTGGATATCAGATCCTTACCAGACAGATTAGATGCAAAGATTTTTTCCCCTCAATCAGCAGTTTTCCTTCTTATCCAAACTGCTTTGATTTTATTTGTGCAAAATCTGTTCAAGTTCCTACAATGAGATTATCTACTTGATTTTTTGGTGAGCTTTTCTATGCATTGTCTGGTTAAGAATTTCCGAGATTACCATCTAAAGGAAAGACATTATATAAATCTAACCTAAAATAGAAATAGTGATGTCAAAATAATAATCCAAATAACAACAAACCCCAGGGTTTATAAAGACCTTTCTATTGTTAACCCTTTCTAAAGGATGGAAAGGCTGAACCACAGGAAAGTGAAGGTCATCCAGTGACAGTTTACTTTTCTGTGATATCAAACACCTGATTCTTTGGAAGAAATCAGAGAAAGGGATTGCATCCTTCAGCTTTTCTCTTCAATCTTGGCATTTTGTAGCTAGAGCTAGTGAGTTATTAGAAGACCTAAGAATAAAATGAAATCTCTTGCCTTCCAACTCAGTGCCATATCCTTTTGAATCTGATGCCAAAACTGAGAAAAGAATAAATTGTTTTAAGAGCTATTCGAGCATTCCCTGGCATTAATATTTACTACCTTCCCAAGTCACATTTCACCTACAGTTTTTATGATCAGTCATCAAGACAGAAGGGAAAAGTGCAGTGATTCTTACCTGACACCTGATCCACAGAGAATTTTTAGTAGTCCACACACATTTTTACCAATGGCTCTTCTCAAAACTTAAGAAAACTGATTCTCCGTTCTCTGGGCTTCTTGCTTTTATATATTGTGCCATGGACTTCACCTTATTCTGTTATATATATATCTTTCCCCCCTCGTATCCAGTCTGTTCCAGTAACTAAAAACCATAAAGCTAAGGCTTTGGGGGGGGAGGGGAGGGACAACGGTCTTTGGGAAATGAAGCATATTTTCAATGTAGTTTAGGATGGGAAAAACTGCCTTAATGGCAGAAGTCCTGAACTAGGAGTGATGAGATTCGGCTTCTAGTCGTGGGGCCCAAGTTTCCATTTAGAATGAAATATAAACTTCTCAGCTTGGCCTTTAAAACCCTCTCGAAATCTGGCTTCAGACTACCTTTCCAGACTCATTTCACTTTATTCATCTGAATACTCTCTACATTCTAGTGAAAGTGGCTCATTAGCTCTTTCCTGAACTTGGCATTCAATCTCCTACCTCTGGACTTTAGCACAAACTGTACCTCATGCCTGCAATGCACTCCCTCCTCACCCCTGCCTCTTTGAATCTAGTCAATTTTCTAGTCAATCTAGTCAATGAAGTGTTGATGATGTGCCAACTCACAGGGCTAATCACATCCTTCAAGAGCCTGCCTTCAAGGCTTAGCTCTTGCGCCATTTTCTGAAGGGAGCCTTCCCTGATTCCTCTAGTTGTTAATATTCACTCTCACCTCTTCAAGTGATCATTTTTTGCATATCCGTTCACATGTTGTATTTCCCCCAGTACAGGCAGCTAGGTGGCACAGTCAATAGAGCACTGGGCCTGGAGTTGAGAAGACTTGATTTCAAAGCCAGCCTCAAATGCTTACCAGCTGAGCTCAGCTGACTCAAGCTTTATCCTGGATGAACATCCTTCCCCTACTCTGAATATCCTTTCTTTGCTATGACTAAATCTCCTTTTGTTAACTGTTAGATGGATTACAAGTGTCTCATTTTGTTCCATTTTCAGACCTCAACCACCAGAAGACCAATTCGCAGCCCATAACCTAAAGAGGTGGTCGTCATCAAGAAAAGACCAGTATGGAGAGAAAAATACAATGTCCATCAGTATACTAGCCTTGTTTTTGATAGGAGCTGAAAGCAGGATTGATTGGGGTAATAATGGAATGAATTGTGGTACATAAATTTAATGGAATATCACTGCGTTCTCAGGAACGATGAATAGGAAGGATTCAGGGAAACATAGGAAGAGTTGTATGAAGTGATTACAGAGTAAAGACAGCAGAACTGAGAGGGCCACAAACTCAAGGACTACAATAATGCAAACAAAGTCAACACGGCTAGACAGGCAAAACTCTAGTTAAATATAACATTGCATGGTAGGGCTGTCCTGACAGAGTTGGTGAATTCTCCCCCTTTCTAGTAATAATGACATATTGTTTTGAGGGAATGTACTTAGCAAGAGGCTTTGTTTAGGTATTTGTTGAGAAATATCTGCTCTGTTTTTGCTTTCTAAACAAAATATAGCAATAAATTTAACAGAATCCCTGGCAAGTGATTGTCTTGTCTTGGTACCATTGGCAAACATGACGTATCTCCTTGATACAAAATGATGAGGGGTGGGAAGGAGAGAAGGGGGAAGAGGGACCAGGGAAACCATCATACATTGAAGGGGGTGAGGTAGGGAAGTGTTTAAATTTAATCGTAGTAATGAATTGACTCACGTTCAAGTCAAATGGCCAAACAGTTTGATGCAACCTTAGACTGCATGTCACTAATGATATATTAAGAAAGAATGGCCCTCTCCCTGATCCCTGTAAAACTGAATTTATTATTCAGTTCCATGAGGATTCTTGGCCGCAAACTATAAATCTAACTTTTTCCTGCTGTTCAATTTCAAATTCTCTCACAGGCTAAGATTGTGTTTAGTAAGAGCCTATGTTCCCTTCTGACTCTAAGAGTCAGAATTCTGTGATTCTTCTGATGTGTCTTAACTTACGCATTCAGTCTGATTCTCCTTTTTCCCCCCTTTGCTGTTAATGTTCATTCATTCATTCGTTCGTTCAACAAACATTTACCAAGTTCCTACTGTATGGAGAGCATTGTTTTTGGTGATAGGGAGATACAAAGGAAATAACCAGCCTTACCCTTTTGGAGCTTGCAGCCTGGTAGGGGGATGAGACACAAACACAGATAAATATAATACACAACAGAGAGGAACTGATTGGGTGATTTCATTGGTATTGGAAACTCCCCAAACTCTCTCTACCAATGCAGGTCAGCACCTTCTCTTTGACACAGTTTTAGAAAGTTGCCTAGAGTGGGTTTTACACACACACACACACACACACACACACACACACACACACACACACAGAATATATATTAGAGACAGAACTCAAACCCAGGTCTTGCCAACTCAAAGGCCACGCTGTATCCGCTGTGCAACACTGTCTCTCATACATCTCATGCTCAGTATCATAGCTATAATGTACAATCTACACATTGCCAAAGAAACGGATGCTGTTGACTCTGCATTTCAAGCTTTCTGTAGCATGCCTTCAATCTACTTTTTCAGTCTTATCATCATCATCCCATATTAGTCCTATATCTCTCCTCTTCACAATTTGTCCTTTTTCTCTATTGGATCCCCATTTGTCTGGACTCTTTCTTGCCACTGGATTCTGATGACTCCAAAGGAGAGAGTCAAGCTGATGACTTTGTGCAGCTCTGCCTCACTTCAATCCAGTTCTCAGGCAAGTCAAGATGTCACTCTCATGATGTCAATGATCCTCTGACAATGAAGGACAAACAACACCATCCACAATTAGCTGTTCCCCACACAACACTTTATGAACCATCTCTACACAATTACACATGCAATTCCTAGGAATAGAGTGCCAGGCTCAGAGTTAGGAAAACCTGAGTTCAAATCCAGCCTCAGACACTTACTGACTATGTGACCCTAGGTAAGCTAATTAATTGCTGTCTGCCTCAGTTTCCTCAACTGTTAAATGAATATAATAATAGAACTTACCTCAAAGGGTTGTTGTGAGGATCAAATAAGATAATATTTGCAAAGTGCTTAGCACAGATAGCACCTGGCACATAGTAGGCTCTATATAAATGCATATTCCTTTCCATTCTTCAATTCTTTCCTTCATGGCTTAGCTCCAGGCCTTCTGCTCTTTAAGCCTCCCCTGAATCTCCACCATGGTTAATGTTCTTTTCTTCCTCAAACTGCCTTGCATTTATCTCTGCATTCATCTCTACCTATATTTGTATTAAATCCTTCCGTTAGAATGTAAGCTCCCCAAGGGCAGGTATCGTTTTCCTTTTTCGCCTTTGCATTCCTAGTTCTTAGTCTGGTGTGTCTTGCTTAGCACTTAGCTGAAGTTTGCTGTATTAAGAATGAACTTTTAGCAAAACTTTCTCCTCAGGCAGATCTTTGCCCCACTGCTTTAAGATGGGACTCTATTCTCTTATCAACATGCTCTGATATTTCTGTAGGAGGAAATGAACCTCAGTCACATGACAGTGAATTTTTTTAAAAAATTGCCCGAAGAAGCCATAGACCATCGAAAATTACTACTAAGCCATGCAAATGTTTCCCAGTGGGGGTAGGGGTGGGTGAGGGAATCTCTGCCTAACACCATAAATCTCAAGATCTGCCCGAGGAAGATTAAACATACTGTCATTTCCCCCTCTTTATTGGTTGTTTACATTTACTTGACAGAGACTTATTAAGAGCCTCCGCTATGTAATCCACTGATCTAGGTGGTAGGGGAAAGGCCTCTGCCCTCATTAAGTTTATGATCCAGAAGGGAAGATAAGACAAGACATATGGATCGTAGATCATAGATTTAGGGCTGGGAAGGACCTTCGAGGTTATCTAAACCAATCTCCCTATTTTACGGATGACAGAATGTACCCTCAAAGTTTATATGATATTCCCAAGGCCCACAGGTGGCGGAGCTGAGATCAGAGACAGGTCCGCTGTCTCCAAATCCAGAAGATTTTATACTCAGATACGAAGTTCAGTTAGCAAAACAAGAGTATGAAGTGCTTTGAGATCGTATGAGGGAGTGATACTTTTCAGTTAGCTGTGTCTGTATGTGTATGTGTGTGTATGTGTGTGTATGTGTGTGTATGCATATATATGTGTTTGTATTTGGGGGATATAAGAAAAGGCTTCTAGAACATTGTATTTGAGTAGATGCCTAGGAACATTACCAGGCCAAGACTAGAGGAGGACTCTAAGGTGGAGAGTGAAAGCAGAGGGGAGGGAAAGTTTGAGAAAAATGCTTTCATGAAGTATAATGAAGGCATATTTGTTTTCTTGCTCCAAAAATTCAGGGCTAAACACATTGTCAGGAATGTCCCCTACTAGCTATGAAATCCTGCATTATAAACAGTGGGATTCCCCCAAGAGGGAGAGGGGACATCATCAGGAGAATGGGAAGACAGACCAGGGGAGTAAAGAGATGAAGAGAATATGAAACAAGCCTGAGAAGAAATAGACATTCCATGGCAGGGATGATTCACGTTGTCAGCACCTCCTTTTTCAGCACCGTCTCCTGTCCTCTGCCTATGTGCTGGCCCCAACATTTTCCAGGTCAGATCATTGCTCTGAAATAATGCTGTCTTGGCTCTTTCCCTTACCTTCCTCTCCCAGTCCCTAAAGAGAATTGAAATCAGCACTCATAGCTGGGTAAGTCTGTTAACCACAGGCAGGCTTTGGTTGCAACTAAGTTAAGAAACTGCCCGCTGCCTGCTCCCCCAACTATTTCTACATTGTTTCGGATGTAAAAGTAATTTAGTGTCTCAGAACTCAACTTCACCTACCTGAAACACCACGGACTGGTTCTGGCGCACATTTCTTGCTGAATCAGACCAGTTCTGTTGTTAAGAAAGCAGGGCTCACGCCCAGTGAATCACTCTTTATTTTTCCTGAGCTGGGGGATGGCACATGCCAAAGTCCTGACTGCAGGTTGCATTGTTGGTTGAAACACTTCGACAGGAGATCACAGCATCTCAGAGTCTCATAGTAATTATTATCATGACAAAGCTCTAATCTGATGTTAAATGTTGCAGAAAATCATCAAGAATTACATTGTCTTGCCTGATAGCTTTGTGATCTGAATTATGCCAGTGGGCCAGATTAGAAAACTCAGGGAAAGGATGGGTTCTGCTTGGGCAAAGATAGGCTCTCACATCTGGAAGACACTCAGAGAAGCTGAATTCATCTCCATTAAAGCTAATTGATTTATTTTTAAAATGTTTAAAAATTTTTAATGGTCACTTTTGTTTTGATATCACCTTAATTTTTAAATGTATCTTCTCTTACTCCCCAGAAAATCATCCCTTGTGACAAAGATTTGAGAGAGACCGAGACAGAAAGACAGAGATAGAGAGAGACAGAGACAGAGGAAGAGAGAGAGAGAGACAGAAACAGAGAGACGGAGGGAAAGAGATAGAGGGGGGGAAGAGAGAGAGGGAGCAAGAGAGAGGGACGAAGAGACAGACCTACAGAGAGGAAGAGAAAGAAGGGGGGGAGAGAAAGAGTTTAACAAAATTAACCAACCCATCAACTGAGTCCGAAAAGTATTTGCAATGTTCTGCACCCATATTTCCCCACTTCTGCGAAGAAAACGGTGTAGGAGTATTCTAGACAGCTAAGAATTCATGAAGATTCAAAAGATTGGCGACTACTAGAGATGTGAGAGCCAGAGTCCATGCTAGAGTTTGTAGCCAGCGGAGCCCAGTCTGCCAGCATAGCCTCCAGGACTGACTGGGACCCAACCCAGTGTTTTCTGAAGGCTTTTTCAGGGCCAGGCTTGGTTATTATAATTAAACAGCATTCAGCTCAATTAGCAAAGCTAATTTAAAGAAATAGTCTCCTCTCTGTTCTTCACACATGACATTTGGTCTCCTCTCTCTGTGACTTTACATTGGCCCTTCCCCATGCCTTGAACGTCCTCCTTCCTTATCTCTGCCTCAGACTCCCCCTCTTCCTTAAAGAAGAGGCTCAGACACCATCTTCTATATGAAGACTTTCTTGACCTACCTCTTCTCCTCACCTCCACTTCTACTGACCTCCCTCCCAAACTACCTTGTATTGAACTACACACACACGCGTGCACACACACACAATCACAGTATATATTATATATACAAAGATACATTTGTATTTATTAAATTTTTATTTAAGCTCTCTTTGTCTCTGTCTCTTGTCTCTGTCTCTTCTCTCTCTCTCTCTCTCTCTCTCTCTCTCTCTCTCTCTCTCTCTCTCTCTCTCTCTCTCTCTCTCTCTTTCTCTGATATATATACCTACTTGTTTTCCCCATTAGAATGTAAGCTCATTGCAACTAGGAATATTGTCATTCTTTGTACAAGTATCCCTAGCACTTAGCACAGTGCCTGGTACATAGCAGATGCTTAAAACCTTGTTCATTGATTAAAAGAAGAAAACTTTACGGGATTCCTTTCTATAATGCCTGAATCTCCTTGTGACTTACATAGGCATAGATCTTCTGATATAATTGTTACATAAGTATACATTATATACTATCTTATGTAATCTTAATATAATTCAGTTGGTTTGCTAAACAGTCTGAGTGGAACATTGGCATGCAGATAAAACAAAAAAGAATACTTTCCTTTCTAACCCTATCCCTCCTTCAATCTCTCCTATCTTTTTAAAACTGCATCATCATCCTATAGGTTTATAACCTCAGTCATACTTCCCTCTTTTCTCTCCCCTTTACTGCCTCCCCCACTTCAATAACCAATTAGTTGCCAATTCCTGTCAACTCTCCCTCTATGACATTTCTCTCATCCATTCCCTTATCTCCAGTAAACAGGGACATCGTTCTAGCTTGGACTTTTCCCCTTGTTTACCTGAACCATTATAACAACTTCCTAATTTGTTTCCCTAATTCTATTTTCTTCTTGCCAGTCCATCCTCTCTATAGCTGCCAAAGTAATCTGCCTGTGGCTTAGATCTGATTATGCCACTTCCCTGCTCAAAAGTCTCAATCCCTTTCTATTGCTCCTTATTGTCTCTATAAAATATTTACTTCTGAGTCTAGTATGGAAGACCTCCACAGTACTACTTGCAACTCACTTTTTTTTCAGGTTTTTATTCTCCTTTGCCCAGCCTTCATTCCAGCCAGGCTGGAGTGCATGTTGTCCTTAAACTTATCATTCTATCTCTGCGTATTTTATGCAAGTTGTCTGTCATTCCTGAAATGCACTCTTCCAGCACGCTAGAACCCTTAGCTTGCTTATAGGCTAAGCTCAGGTGCAACACCTACTTTGGAGCCTCTCCGACCCCTCCATGCACACCCTCTCTCACCTTGTTGCTACTGTCTCCCTCCTCAGATACGTGTTTAAGCAGAATGCATATCATAGAGGACCAGTCCTGTTTCATTTTTGACCTGGGGTCCTCAGTGCCTAGTTAAGTGCCTATCACATCGAAGCCCACCCACTAATTGCTTAATAAATGTTCATTGTGTTCAAATGAAGCAGAAGGCTTATCAGCCCATTGCATAGATCTTAAAGGTCATGGGAAAATAGGCATAAAAATAGTGTGGGATTGGAAGTTAGAGGAGTTATTATCTACGTTGGTGAAGGGAGTATCCACAGTTGTGAAATTACAGATCTTTCAAGGAATCACAGGGAGTGTAACTCATGATACCATTTATAAAGTAGGAGGGAAAAGAGTGTGTAGTGCCACCCCCCTACTTGTCTCTTTGAATGATGGGGCTCATCTCTAGGGTTGGGGGTGGGGAGAGGGAAAAAAGGAAAAAAAATAAAGTTACATCATAACTTTATTATATATTTAAAAGGAATAGCAAATTGTACATAATAGATTTGCAGTTTTATGTGCAATCATCTTTTTTTCCCCATTCTACTATGTTATGGAAATTCTTGTTTTATTTCTTATGTTTTGAATAAAATAAATAAAATATAAATGATGGGGCTTTCCAGGACCAGTCCTTATGAGCATGCTCAGTGTGTGTAGCCAAAGCAATTCCTGTGTGGATTTTGGAACATATGTGGACACCCTGTGACTGGTTTTGGTCCACTATGTGGTAGAAGAGACAGATTTTTGATTGGCTGTTAAGCCAGAACTTTGGTACATTTGAAAGGCAATAATTGGATGCAGCAAGCCTCTTTTTCCTCTATGGTTGTGTTAGAGTGAGAGGGTCATATTGCATGCCTCAGGGAGGCATCTTCCCATCTGGAGTGGACATATAGTTTATGAATACAGACCTCTTTTTTTGCCTCTTTCAATGTGTTCTTTCTTGTTTTTAGGTGAAGATGTATTGGAGTAAAGAGCTCTAACTTTGGGAAGTTTGGGAGGTTGGAATGGTGACTAGTATAGGTTCAGAAGCCATAGTCCATGCTGGAATTTGCTGCCAGCTAAGGCCAGTTGGCCAGCACAACCTCAAAAAGTTTCTAGGACACAACTTAGCAGTGGATCAAGCCCTGAAACCAAAGCGCTGGTCTCTACAAGTAAGTGAAAGATGAACTTAGTGAGGTGAATGCCTTCTAGCAACCATTTCAAAAATTTGAGCTGACTCTCCCCAGGAATCAAAATGGTATAGAGGTATGGGCACCCCTGGTTTGCAGTAATGGTTCATATTTCTGTCCTTTTTGTATCTTCTCAGTAAATATCTTTTCTTTTCTTTTTTTTTGGTAAAATTCAACTGATGTTAAGTAAAACTTGGACGCTGATCGCTGGTGGTTAACATTTGGATGAACACATCAGAATGGGGGCCTGAGACAGTAACATTAAAAAAAACCCAACCCTCTGGCCCTGGAACCTTGAGGGAAGAGGGAGGAGATGAGAAATGTTTTCATTTGACTTGCAAGTGCAAGCTTAGTTTGGGAAAGCAAGAGGAGACTCTCACTATACAATGAATGAATGAATGAATGAATGAATGAATGAATCAATCAATCAATCAATCAATCAATCAACTAATGTTTATTAAGTGCTGACTCACATGCCAGATGCTGTGTTAAGCACCGAGGTTACAAAGAACCAAACCAAAACAAAGCAAAACAAAAAAACAGGAAAAGTTCCTGCCCTCAAGGATTTTCCATTCAAAAGGAGAGAAACAACACGTATACATAAAAGCACATACACAAAACATACAAAATGAATGTAAGTGGTTATGGGAAGAGAGCAGTAGAACCTCAAAGGGTCTAGAAAAGATTCATATAGAAGATGGTATCCGAGTAGTTGGGTGGCACAGGGGATAGAGTACTAGGCCTGGAGTGAGGAAAACCTGGGTTCAAATATGGCTTCAGATACTTACTAGCTGTGTGACCCTGGGCAAGTAATTTAATTTTGTTTGCCTCAGTTTCCTTTTTCTGTAAAATGAGCTAGAGAAGGAAATGGCAAACCACTCTAGTATCTTTGCCAAGGAAACCCCAAATAGGATCATAAGGAGCTGGACATGAGTGAAAAATGATTGAACAACAACAGTTTAGCTGAAGCTTGAATGAAACCAGAGAAACAGCTTGGCACATGGTTCCTTCAGATTGCTTTCCCTATTTTGAATCAAGATTGGGATTTCAAAGATCACCAGTTCCACCTTCACCCAATAGAAAACTCTCCTATGGCAAGCAAGAATTCACTTTATAAGTCAGTACAAGGTAGTGAGGGCAGGCAGGACTGCCTCGGGAGCCAGGATACCTGGATGGCAGTCCAGCCTCTGTCATAAATTCTTTCAGCAAGTCATTATATATGGACCTGTTTCCCCATCTCTACAGTGAAGGAGTTGTTTCTCTGGACAGATGGTCACCCAGTTTCTACTCAAACACTTGCAGCAACAGCAAGCCTGCTCCCTCCATAGACAATCTGCTC
This sequence comes from Phascolarctos cinereus, assembly GCF_003287225.1. Classification (NCBI taxonomy): domain Eukaryota; kingdom Metazoa; phylum Chordata; class Mammalia; order Diprotodontia; family Phascolarctidae; genus Phascolarctos; species Phascolarctos cinereus. The sequence continues at coordinate 63,573,035 of NW_027556180.1, forward strand.
CATGTTTGCCCAGCTTTAATTATCATACAGCTACTCTGTAATCCCATAACTTCTACTCCTCTGTTCCACTGCTGCCTTCAGGAGTTTTGTAGCACCATGTGACAGAACTTGGCACATCTGAAGGCAGCTCTCATGTCCCCCCTACATCTTTTCTTTTCCAGGCTAAACATTCCTATTTCTTTCAATGATTTCTCAAATGACATGGTTTCCCAGGCTACTTGTTATCTTGGTCTCACTCCTCTGGATATGCTCCAGTTTGTAAATGTCTTTCTTAAAGAGCATTGCCCAGAAGGGAGTATGATACCCCAAATGCGAACTGACAGGCATAGAATACAATGGAACTATTTCTTCCCTCTTATGGAACACTTGACTTCTATTTAATGTAAGTTAAGATTGCATCAGCTGACTTTGTCTGTAGTATCTCAAAGATCTTAACTTGTATTGAGCTGTCAATCAGCACCTCCTTATCTCTTTCAAATAAACTATTGTGAAGTCAGCTCTCCATCATCCTGTGCTTGGGGTGGGGGAGGGAGTTGAGTTTTTGGACCTAGAAGTAAGACTTGACATTTATTTCTATAAAACTTAATTTTGTTAGTCTAGGCGCACATTACTGCCCTACCAAGGTCTTCTTGAATCTTGATTCCATGAATTGGTGAATTAACTATTCCTTTCAGATTTATCTCATATGAAAATCTGATCAATATGCTTGCTATATATCCACTCAAATCACTGAATAAATTAATTAATGGGACAAGGGTATAGTGACAGAAAACTGTGACATGTCATCAGAGACTTTTCTAATTAGTCACTCAATCAAAAAGCATTAATTAATTAATTCTAATTATTATTAATTAATTCTAAGCACTAGGAGCTGTACTAAGTGCTGGGGATTTAAACACAAACCCAAAAGGAGTTTTTAGTCTAGTTGAGGGAAATGACAAAAGGTAATGATCAAGGTTTAGCATCAACCTACTATGGCTATAATCGTTCAACTAGCATATGGAAAACACTTCAATCTATTTTGAGAATTAAAATGAGAGACTCCTCATTGAATTCTGTGCTTGATTATACAATATTTCACAGGCTTAACTAACCAGGATAAAAATTCCCCTTGGTAGCAGGGAAAGCAGTGCTAAAATATTGTGGTACCATTAACTCAGCCTACTAGGTTAGTCCAGGTGGGTAGACAGCCCAACATGGAGCAGCTGGGGGCTGTGAGGTATATATCATCTTTGGTTAGGAAGTTTAGAATGTGGCAAATACCTTTTCAAGTACTACCCAAAGCAGGTCATACTTGATTAACAAATAGAAAAAACATGGACATAAATAATACCTCCAAATGCTACAAACAAAATAGTAGAAGGACAGTACTGTAATCCAGGCCCAATTTTTATGAACTCTTCATGATGCTATTAATTTTCTAGTAATATTTTCTCAAAATGTTTTCTATTTGTACTTTGTAAATTTTTATTACTTCAAATCATAGACTATCAAAAATCCTTAGAGATCACCCAGCCTCTCTTCAGGGCTGGCTTTGTAGGTTTAGTAGATGTGTAAATTATTCAGGGTACGTGTGAATAATCCAATTTTATACCCTTGCATGCAGGGTTACCAACCAGAGTTCAGATGGAGGCAGATATTCTGCCAAGACACCCTAGAAGCTCTCTTTTCCAATCAGAGGGAATGCTAGGTATTCCACTAGGAATTACAGTAATTGTGTTTGATTCAGATTTCTTCATGTTAGCCTTGGGAATTAGGAGGGGAGTATAAATGGGATCCTCATAGTTCACACTGATTTATTTTACTTTTTCTTTTTTTAAGGAAGGGCACCTGGAGTTCTTCTGAACTCAACATGTGGAGGTCATCCAAAATCCCATGCACTAACATTATAAACCAAAGATTTAAAATCCAATTCAGCTCAATTCAACAAACATTTATCAGGCAAAATTAGACTTCAGCGTTGTTGGCAATATTAATCAGCAAACATTTTCTAAACATCTGCCACATATTGGGCACTGAGCATTAAAAGACAAAAATGGAATAATAGCCTCAAAGAGCTTATATTTTATAGGTATTAAATATTATGCATTCAGGCCACTGCTTATTGTGCGTGACTTTGGCCTGACTTCAGTTCCTAGTAAAATCAAAGAACACAGGTCAGAACTCTAAATATGGCTGCATTTTATTTTTGATTTAAAAATACTTCTTACAAATGTATTACTACATAATAGATTGGTTCTATCTTTAATCAAGATGTGTACACATACTTTTTGTTATTTACAAATGAAATATCAGCCAGTAAATGTGGATTCACTGAAGCAATCAGATGGTTAATAAACAATTATTAAGCACCTACTGTGTGCCAGGCATGGTGTTAAGCACTGGGGATACAAAAAGAGGAAAAAGAGTTTCTGCTGTCAAGGAGCTTACAATCTAATGGGGGAAGCAACAAACAAATGCATGTGTATGTAAATGAGATATGCATAGGATAAATATGAAAAATTAAAAAGAGGGAAGGCACTAGAATTAAGAGGGGTTGGAAAAGGCATCTTGTAGAGGCAGGATTTTAGCTAGGACTTGAAGGAAGCTAGGGAGATCAGTAGTCAGGTTTGAGGAGGGAGAGTATTCCAGATGGGAAGAGCCAGAGAAAATACCCAGAGCAGAAAGATGGAGTGTCTTATTCATAGAACAATAATGAATACCAAAATGGGCCCTCCTGCTGCTACAACATGGGTATATAATTCACTAACTTCTTGCTTCTCTGAAAATGGGTGGCTTTCCACATCCTTGCCATGCTGCAAAGGCAGCCATGAATATGTTTTTTTTTTTGGTATATAACCTAAAGGGAGATAAGGGTGTTTTAGGGAAGATTGCCCTAATTAGTGTGAAACATCTTGAATTGCTGAACCTCTAATTGACAAGAAACAGCTTCTGGAAGCTCTGGGGAATGAAAAGTGATGCAATGTACTCTGATACTTTAATGGATCCAGATTTCATCAGAGTGGGTGCTCCCTCTACCCATCACAACCCAACCTCTCCACCCCTTTTCACTGTGAGTGATTCTTATCTATGTTTTCCCTCAAATCCTCCACCCAATGTGTTGGTGCTTTCAGTGACCCCATGCCACTGTAAAAGCCCATCTTATTGTTTTTCACCATGATGGGGAAGTCTTGAATAGTTGCAAGTCTTGCAACCGCAATACCAGAATATCAAAATCACCAGTAAGCTTAAAGGAAATGGAAAACTGCAGACAGACTGCAACACTTTGCCACTGATGGTGTGTGCATGATTGGTGCTATAAGAGACAAACTCAAAGACTGGAGCATAGATCTAAAGTTGGATGGGACCTTACAGGTCATCAAGTCTAAACCATTTTGTAGATGAGAAAACTGATGCCCATAAAGGTAAAATAACTATGGTCACACAGGTGGTAATTAGCAGAACCAGGATTGAATTCAGGTTCTCTGACTCCAAATCCAGTGATTTACCCACTGCACCACACTGCCCCAATACGTTACCAGAAAAAAAAGATTGGCTGGTCATGGAGGGAGAGACAGCAGTTTATGCAAGGAAAAGGCACATGGTACCATTGGAGAAAGAAAAGAACCAAAAGAATGCTCTTGTAAAAATGAAATGAAAAATAAATAACGGAGATGAATCAGATGTTCATTATCAGTGTACACAGTCAGGAGCTTCAGAAAGACCCTTAAATATCTGCATTTAGAAAAATCAAAATCAAAAGCTCTTGAGGAAGAGAAGAAAAATGGCAACCTTTTAGCGCCATCTAGTGCCTCTTGTGGGTAAAAAAGAGGTTTTCAGTTGACTAATTCAATGAACTGGACATGGCCATTACTTTATAGTACATTTATCTGACCAAAACTATATGTACATAGCTCATATTACAAAGAACCTTAAAAGTTATGGAAACAGCTACTATATCTATATGTACTATTATGAAACAGACCTGGAAAAATTTTTAAAAATATATTTATAACACCTAACAAATGTTACTTTACAAATATTTTTAAACTTTATTTTAGAATTATAGTTATTGTTTTCATCATTGCAATTGTTTTTAGAGCTGAATGATATTGTAGAGATGATCTAGTTCAATTTTCTCATTTTAGAGATATGGAAAAAGAGGCCTAGAGAGAATTGATTTGCCTAAGGTTACAAAGCTATTAAATGGTCTCTGATTTAGAAAATATCTTCCTTCTAAAATGCTCCACACTCTATACTGACAGATAACTCATTGTGGAGGCAGCATATGTCAATGGTAATTGAGAGCCAGCCGTAAATAATAAATGGCATCCCAACTGATATATATAGAATCTTAAAAGTCTTAGTGCAGGTTTAAACTTTCATGGCTTAAATTTGCACTAAGAGTTTTGGGATATCCTGTTTAAGAAAAAAAATCTATCTGTTCTGTCTGTCTGTCTACCTGTTTCTATCTCTTACATGTGGCTTATGTATGTATATCACATTACATACACACAACACATGTATGCATATTATATTAACAAATATACATACATATATGTATTTTTGTTTTACATACAAACGGTCTATGTGTACATTAGAGTATTAGAGATCAAGTGTCAATAAATATGTAATTCTGCTGCAAGATTTAAATTTTAAAACACATTTACAGGAATACTTGAAAGGAATCAGTCTGGAATGTTCTCACCACTTTATTCTCTTACATCTTCTCACCAGCCATCTTGCTGCTCCTTTCCTCTTTCTAGTTCTGGAACTATAATCAAATGAACACAGTATTGCCACTAGTACTGTAAAGAATAGGTCCATCTACTCATCCACTCCCTGTGGCTCTGCTCACCATTCCTGCAACTTTTCGTACCAAAATCCCACTCCCTGGACACTACTCTCGTACATGTGTTATCTGCCTCCTTTCCCCTATCCTTTGAGGGCAGAAGATGGTCTTAGATTTTGTTTTTGTATCACCAGGGCTCATAATACATAACTAATAAATGTTTTTTCATTCAAAAACAACATGTGAAATGACTTCAGCTATAATGCTGACTAAGGTGTTCAACCTTTCTGGGTTGATGTTTTCTTCATCTGAAAGACAAGAGGGTTGGACCAGATGGCTTCCAGGTCCCTTTTAGCTCTAAAATCCTATAAATTGATATCACCGGAAATTAATCAGAGACTTCTGATTGCTTTTTAGTGATCCAAACCAGCCTGCCAGGGTATATATATATCTATATCTGTATAGATATAGATATCCATAAATATATATGTAATATATATATCCACATCTACATCTCTACCTTATCTCTTCATATCTTAATCTCTATCTCTATTTCTCTCTCTCCCTGTCTTATTTGTGCATAATTGTTTTCATATTGTTTCTCCCATTAGATTGTGAGCTCCATGAGAGAGAAGATTGTTTTTTGCTTTTTTTTTTAACCTTTCTTTGTATGCCCAGCACTTAGCTCAGTGATACATAAATGCTTACTGACTGCCTGCTCAATAAGGTCCGGTTGCACACTTAGTGGAAAACATCATCCTGACACATTTCCTTTTATATATGATGTTTCCTGCCTTCTTGGGATTGTCTTTAGTTCTCTTGTGAAAGAATAAGCAGCACTCTGACAGAAAAAAAAATCACTGTGTAAGTAGCTGTGTGACCTTGTGCAAATCTTTTCCCTTCTCTGGGCTTTAGTGTTCTCATCTGTAGAGTGAGGGGGTTGGCTGAGATGATCTCTGAGGTTCCTTCACACTCTAAAATTCCATGATTTTTTATGAACACATGTTAATTAGACTGCATAGAGCATAATAAACCATTTTTTCCTTGTGATGCCATAATTTGTATTTTCATCTGCTGCAGAGGCACCGTTTGGCTTAGATTCCTGCACCACTCCCTTTGATACCCAGCTATTGTGCTAGTTAGTGGACTGGGTTCATTACTAAGGGAGCCTGCCTCTAATTAAGGGGATTAGGATCCCCATTCCCATACTCAATGGTTCATTAAACCTCTACTACAGAGTCCTGGGGATAGCATCAATGACTATAAAAGTTATGGCTTCAAAAACCTAAGGTTTCCAAAAAGGAGGGAATGGTTTTTAAAAAGGTACCTAGCACACAATATAAAGTAGGCATATATCAGAGACCACATACCCTTTAAGACTTTTAGATTGTTTATTCCTTCACAGGGAGAAATGCTGATCATTTAAGAACCACAGTGCCCATTAGCAGAATTATTAGAAGAACATTAAGTAACTTATCTAATAAATATGGCTCTAATCAGTGGGGAGACTAATATTTTAAGCTTCATCACGTCATTTAGCAGTTGTTAGATACTGCTAATTAAGCATTTCACTTTTACTTGGGCAGTGGGTGTTCTTTAGGCCAACTGCTGTCTAGCTTGATCTTCTCTCCCATGGCCTCTCTCTCTCCCTCTGTCTGTCTGTCTGTCTGTCTGTCTGTCTGTCTGTCTGTCTGTCTCTCTCTCTCTCTCTCTCTCTCTCTCTGTGTGTGTGTCTATCTTTTTCTGTCTGTCTCTGTCTTTTTGTTACTTTCTCTGTCTCTCTCTGTTCCTGTCTCTTTCTCTGTCTGTCTCTCTGTCTCTCTTTTTCTGTTTCTTTCTCTGTCTCTCTATCTCTGTCTCTCTGCTTCAAATACTTCTCCTTACACTGACACTCCAGTGATACTGTCAGCTAATGCCACCATTCAACTGTGACAGGACCTCTACATCTTCCAAACACATAAGCTCCTTAGGATATCTTTCTGTTGGAATAACCATTCTCTTGAGATCAGAAAAGAGCAAACATAAAAAGGAAGCAAGAGAATCCCTGGGGTAAGCCTGCCTTGATCAGTCCATGCAGCACATGGGGAACAGTGGCAGGGACATCATGATGTCAGGAGAGAGAAGGTTCATTCTTTTTCACCTTTCTCGACGATCATATCTTGCTACCTGGAGAGAAGAAGCCAAGATACCATCAGTCGGAAGCAGTCTTTTCTTTTGATAGGTGCACTGAGTCAGCCCTTATAGCTCAGCAGCAAATTAGAGGACTTTTCTTCATCAAATAACAACAACAACACCAACTAACATTTACCTAGTGCTTACTATGTATCAGGCAATGGGCTAAATACTTTATAATTATTATCTTATTTGTTCCTTACAACAGCCCTGGGAGGTAGGTGCTATTATTATCTCCATTTTGCTGATGAGTAAGCTGAGGCCAACTTAGGTAAGTGGTTTGCCCAAGGTCACACAGTAAATGTCTGAGGCTGGATTTTAATTTGGTTCTTCTTGACTCCTGTTTCTCCAAACAAAACTGAAGACTGAGAAAATTTTAGCTAAGATGCAATGTAATTGTTGGACTAAAGCAATTCACTGAATCATAATTCAGTGTTTAATAATCAGAGTTGACCCCAAGTAGAATGTATTGACTTGGGTAACCAATGAATCCTCTTCACTGGATGTCTTCAAGCAAGGGGTCAATGACCACTTGTCTGAGAAGTTGTAGAGAGGATTCTTGTTGCAGCATGGGCTGGGCTAGGTGTCCTCTAAGGCCCTTGCCAGCTCTGAGATCCTGTGATCTCATGATTTGAGTTCTATCTCCACCACTTTCTAACTGTGCTGTCTTAGGTAATACAATCTTGCTGAACCTCAGTTTCTTCCTTTGAGAAACGAAACCCTCCCAACAGCACAAGGTTGTTGTAAGAATAAAATTAGATAATATATGGAAAGCGCTTTGGTAATTGTGACGTGTTATACATATGTAAGCAGACATTATCACAGACATCTCTGCCTTGTTGCTTCTATCATATACACTGCAGGAAACAAACAAACAAAAATCCCAGCCCCCTATTCCTAAGTTAGTCCCTATAGGTGCCCTTAAAGTCTATTTTTCCTCTTGCAGTCCATCTGGTTACTTTATTTGAATTCCTAAGTTACATGAGTTCAAGTTACACCAATTCACACAAAGGCTCAGGACATGGAAAGAGAGTACCTGGCTTCACATCCCAGCTCTGTCACTTATACTCTGGATGACCTTGTGCAAGTCACTTAACCTTCAGGCTCTCAGTTTCCTCTTCTGTAAAATGAGAGCATTAGCCTAGGTGACCTCTAAGGTCACTTCAAGCTCTGAACTGTACAACCTTTGACCTGTTTTATATTGTGTGACCAATGCTTCAAGGGTATAAGCCAGACACCAACAACCTAGAGTGGAATCTGATAAGACTTCTGCAGGCCACCAGGGCAACTGGCCTCTATTCAACCCTGAGTTTTCTTGTTTCCTTTTGACTGTTCAAAGTCCCATACTGCCGTCTGCCAACTAAAGGTTGTTTTTTTTTCTGAAAAAAAAATCCCATTTTCCAAAATTACCACTTCCCATCCTTGTTTTCTCCAAACAAAACTGCAGACTGAGAAAATTTTAGCTAAGATGCAATCCAGTTATTGGACTAAAGCAATTCATTGAATCATAATGATAGCTAACATTTATAGGACATGTGCTTTCAATATATTATTTCAAAGGAAAGGCTGTCTAATGATAATGACAGAGTTTACCCTGGGGAAGAAATGAAGAAATATATTTCCCTCCTTTGGTTGGTGGGGGGAACTAAAATGATGTTACTTGATATTTATACAATACTTTAAAGTTTATAAAGTGATCTACACATACTAACATCTCTTTTAGTCCTAACAACAACCTTGGGAGGAAATATAGGCTGAAAGTGATATACTTATGGTGATACGTAAGTATTAGTAAGTATTTGAGGAAGAATTTGAACTCAGTTCTTCCTGATTCCAAGTCCAACAGTCTAGCCAATCACCACCTAGCTACTGATGAAGCATTACACATAGCTATTTGTTAAGGTTGTTGTGTTTGTTGGCTTTAACTTAATTTATCTCTTTGGGAAATCTCATTGGGTAGGTCTGAGGGGTGGGATATTTTTGGAAATTGCTGTGACGGATCCAAAGAGAAAAGCATAAAAATAAATAATTCATTGACATTAAGGAGTGAATGACAAGTTTACCCTTCTAGGAGATATTTTTGTTTAACTGGGAATATGTTAACTCAAAGGAATCTTTAATTCCTAAATGTCTGTATATAAGGGATGTGTTTGCCTTCCTCCCCCACCATACATTTCTCCTACTTTCAGCTTTCTCTAGCACAACTGTGGGATACCAGAGGCCTCTCCCTTTGGATACCTATTTTCTGAAGGGAGGAGAGACAAGCCTGGCTTTACAGATTGGTCCTAGGCAAAATTTTGAAGCTAGGTTTTAGATGCTACTATTCATTTTCTGTGCCACATTTCCATCTCCTAGTAACCTCTCTTGGATTTGTCAGTAAAGAGTTTACTATCTGAATTCATGAAGGATCTCTAGAGGAAAGCCTTCTGGGCATGCACTTCCTTAGCTGTGAAGAGGGCTCAGCATCTTTCTATCCTTCTATCTTATTCTCTCTCCCACTTCCTGCAGCTGAGAAGATATCTGGTGGCAATAAGCATTAGCCTGCTTTGTGGGAGCCAGAAGAGCAGCCTACATATAAAATTCATCTTGTTGGGTAGGGTAAGCCTTAGGAGAAAGAGCTGTCTCTTGGCTATGATTTGAGGAGTTCTGCATAGTACCACTTGCCTCAAAACATCTCCCCAAATCTCTCTATTTTTATATTGTTAACCCATGACCCTAGTTATCCCAAAGGTTTGATCCTGGGAGCTGACTCCAAAGGGTCAGTTTCTTTCTTTTCTTCCCACTTTAGAGAAATGAAAAATAAAGCTCAGCTATAGCTAGGGGGTGGGGCAGCTTTTATTTTAACCTCATGGGAAAAAAATCATTTAATGCAAAGGATTCACAGGAGTTCACAAACAGACTCAGAAACATATAGATCACTCTAAAAGGCTATTAGACTGTATTCATAAGGTAAAGGACTGCTGAACTCCCCTTTATGTCAGGCCTGCACTGTCCCACAAAAACAACAGTATTGGTGAGGTCCAGACCTTTCGATTCCCCTACGGTCCGGCTTTATTCCTTACATTGGAGGGCATCCTTCTCCTGGCAACCTTCTCCCTTCTCCATGAAAGGATATGTTTTACCCCAAAGGGATATGTTTCCTTCACATTGAAAGGTATGATCCTATGACAAGAATCCCATCTTTTTTCTCACAATGACAATTAGAAACTTAATAAGAGTTTCATTCTATAAAAATAGATGAGTTGCATTTGATAAAAATTCCCTCAGTGCTTATCCCAAGCATCCTTACCTTTACTTTAATGGACTGTTACATCATCAATGAATATATCTAATACTTTTTTGAACCACTTTAAGTTATTAGCTTCTTTGGGTTAGCTGGGGCAAGGACGCTATTGAGAAAACTTTCTCTTCTAGAAGGCTGGTACTCAGAATCAGGAACTGTCACTTTTGGGGTAACGTGTAAGACAACTTTCAAAGCTGGTACTGCCCAGTAACCTCCCTTCTGAGCTAAGAGGTTAAATTCTGGGATCATGCTGCTTGGGGCTTTCCTACTCCCACCCTCTCCATAAAAGAGGTTCGGTTTCAGCGACATTGTCTAAGAACTACCCTCTCATATGAGTGGGCATGCATGCTTGACTGCTATGTGAAACTGTTGAAAGATGCCATTTCCCACTCCTAGAGAAGTGGGAGTGGGGTCTTAAGAGAGAGAAAAGAAACCCCCAACCTCTGAAGTACTCTGAAAGAAGGCTCAGGGGAAAAGACAAGGAGTTCCCATAGCCTGAAGTGTAAATAAGCCCCCTGCCAGCCGACCTTGTAGCAACCACTCTGGGTCTAGAACCCTGGCTTTCAGTTGCTAAATATCTTAGAGGCCTCCCCAATCACTAGGAATCAATCAAAAGGGCTCCCTGTTTCTTCTCGGCAAGGAGCCAGTGGCCATGCCTAACTCCTTGGGAGGTATGTTTCAGACACCTTCAGAAAAAGGTCCATGGCTATAATCTCATCGAATTGATTGGGGGTAATTCATCAAACAAATGTCATCTTGCAATTGTAACTCCAGGGCCAAAGTCTACTGGTATAGGACTCTCCTCACAGGTGGAGATGAGTACCCTGCCTTGAATGAGGGATAGGAAGGAGTTGGTCAGAGTTAAATATTCTTTTGTCTTTTTTCACTTTTCTAGAGTTCTCCTTAGGTTTTAAGAGGAAAGATGGAAGAGGCCAAAGGAAAAGACTCTGGGAAGTCATGAGAGGAGTCAGCAGTTTCCATCATGTCCCTTTCTCCAGCTTGCTACATTTTATGGGGTTTATTTATACAATGATAAATGAGTAACATCTCAGTGCAAAGAGTGCCAGATTGGGAATAGGAGAGCTTGAATTCAAATCCTGATTCTGACAGTAGCTATATGATCTCAGCCAAGTCACAACTTCTCTGGGCCTGAGTTATCACATCTGAAAAATGAGGAGGCAGTTCAAAATGATCTCTAAGCTTTTTTCCAGTTCTAGATCTCTGATCCTCCCAGTTGGCTCTCAGGTATTATTACTTTGATTTTACAAATGGAGGAATTTAGGACTAGAAAAATTGGTTAAAATCAGACAAGGGTAAATTGTTACCCCACCTCTATTGCTTACTCCCTACATGACCTTGGGCAAATCATTTGGTATGATTGAGCCTCAGTTTCCCCATCTGTAAAACAAGAATAATAATAGCACCTACCTTCCGGAGTTGTTGTGAGGATCAAATAAGATGATGCATGTAAAGTGTTTTGCATACCTTAAAGTGCTCTAGATATCATGTCAATTATTAGTATTATTGTATTAAACAGCTTACTGTGTGAGAGGCAGCTTTGGAGTAAGAAGAGCTAGCATGTATAGAGAGCTTTAAGAGTTGCCAAACGCTGCAAGTATTATCTCATTTAATCCTTACAACAACCCTCAAGGACTCTTTAACTGATCTGAAAGGATCAGCTCACAGTACCCACCTTTGATGAACTGAACCTATAAGTAAAACAAAACACAAAATATACACACTTTCAAGATATTCTCTGCTTGTGCCTCCAGTGTGGTTTTAAAGTAGGTGGCCTAAGCTTCCACATAAATAAAGTCGTCATTTCAGCATGTTTCTGTGATTACAGATAATAATTATTTTGGAATGCTAGCTTACTCAGGTGCAGCATTTTTTACAATGTGTCATAACGTGCTGTTTATTCCTTCAGTCCATTCAAACTTGCCGGGTAATTGCCTTACTGAAAACCAGATTACACATTGTTTAGATGTCAGATGCCCAAAAGAAGTGCCAAAGAACACTCAAAACAAGTGAGAATTAACCAGGAGGTTGCAGAGACAACAATACCTACCTGATGCAAGCCTACAACATTTTTCAGATCAGGTGTTCCACGAGGGGAGGCCAGCTGCTTCAGAGAAATCTTAAGTCTTTGACAGGCCTTCTGCAGAATATTTTTCTGAGATTTAAAAAGGACCTTTTTTTCAGGGTATATCTACTCTAGGACTCCACTTAGGTCAAGTTGGAGATAGAGACGGAGGCAATGGGAATTAGAGAATTGTCCTTGTGGCATTTTGTTATATCTGAAGCTATGTGGTGCTACGAATACTCTACACCATTAACAACCTCAACCTCACTCACCATGTCCTAATGGATAGATGGTCTTTGTAACTTATTTTGGCTGGGAAAAAAATCATTGCTTCTTCTGGTGATGAACTTCTCTGCACATTAAGTGAGGCTGGCCTTTATTTAACATTATTGGTCCCGTACCTGGAGACGTTAGGGTTTAAGACTAGGGATATTAGGGTTAGGGCCATAGAGATCATCATAGCCTATCTTTTGTTAGCTGAATTTGGTAGCTTATGGTCTCTATAACTAAAGACTCATCAGCCTCAATTGTCTCTTAGGGATAAATTTTCTAGTCATCTTACCCTAGTAGACTGGTGTTGAGATGGTTGGCAGGTGACCCTTAAGAGCTGAAGTCCAGAAGTTAGTAGTAGGAAGATGTATTCAACAGTGACTATGAGGCTAATGGAGTAATGTGCTCAGCAGAAAGCAGAGAAGACCAAGACAATGAAAAAGATGGGGAGTAGCAGAGACATGGCAGAGAATATGATGTAATGTGGTATCCAGGCATAGGTATAGAAAAAACAGCATAACTTTATCAGAAGACATGTGTATTGCACAATAGCGGAAACATCATTATATTATGAAAGAAAATCCATAAAACAAAATTAGAAAGTGTGGAGGGAATAGTTGGGATAGAGTTAGGGGTGGAAATGGTACCTGGCAAAGTGGGACAAGGGAGTGGTTGGCAAGGTTGCTGGGAAGATTATGGGAAAGTCTAAAAAGTGAGTTAGTGGAACTGGGAGTGAATGAGCATGGATTGGACACTGCATGAAATGGGGGTCGGTGACTAATATAGAGTAAATGAAGACAGTATTAAAAAGCGAGAAAATCAATTAATTTCATGAGACTCTTTTGGCATCAAATTATTAAAGTTAAAGCACATGTTCTTCTTTTCTGAAAACACAAGACAAACTACAGCACTGGCAGGTAACATCAACTGCAATGATTCTATTAGGTATTTTTGCATAGTTGTCTTTTGGGAATATTCAGGTGCAAGAGTGGTTTGGAAATTTTCTGAGAAATGTTTTCTGGGCAAGTAAAAAAAAAATGAAGCATTCAGATATTGTACATCACATCATCTAAATGCTGAGCCACAAGGAACTGAATCACATGGGTTGGCCTTGAACATTGATAGTACATTTACCAGATAGCTGTCCAATTTCTCTTCATTTAATTCAGTATAGATCTAACCCCAAGCCTGAGTTTTGTTTTGGAACAAGAAAACACACAACCTGCTTAGGAAACAAATATTTTGATACCATTGTCAAACTCAGTTTATTGAGTTGCAGTTGGGTTTTTTTTTTGTGTGTGAGACAATCGATGTTAAGTGACTTGCCCAGGGTCACACAGCTAGTAAGTGTCAAGTGCCTAAGGCTGGATTTGAACTCAGGTCCTCTGGACTCCAAGGCCAGAATCTATCCACTGCATCACCTAGCTGCCCCCAAGTTCATTTTTAGGACTGCAAAATAGGATTGTTGTAGCAAATGAGTTGAAGCTATTTATTACATTCAAAGGCTGTCATAGCCAATGAGCTTCCTAACTTTGCCTGCTAGTTCTTGGAGGGGATGGAGAGAGGGAGGAAATCCATCCCTTAAAGAAATGAAAAAGAAAAAAGACTATGAAGAATTGTAGAGATCAATAGACCTGTCCAACATAAAAACAAACAAACAAACAAACAAAAAAACTAGGTTAGGAAAGGCTAAGAGGGAAGGAGGAGCTTTTACTAAAGTTTGTGGAAAAAGCACAAGGAATCAGTGATAGAAGACATGGGTTCAAATTCTGAGTGAGATATTTACTAGTTGGCCTTTAAGGTCTCCTCTAGTTTTAAGTCCTAGGATAGAGGCATGCATACTAATGTACTGCATCAGAACTGGTTTTATTTATAAGAAACATGTTGAAAGGATGTCTCTCTATAGTGTTACCAATAATTTTTGTTGTTGTTGAAGATTAAGAACATCTTCTTGACATTACTGACTTCCTCTGAATAAAGTATAACAAACATGTTTTTGGATGCATGGAGTATCACTATATATGAATGGTTGTGGGGAGCGAAAGAAGGTTTTCTGCCTAACTCTCCTCTTGGTGAAACAGCTGGGGCTGGGTTTGTTCCCACCAAAGAAATAGAGGTTTTATTAACAGCATGGTACAACAAGAAGAACACTAACTCTAGACTCAGAGAATTTGAATTTAATTCCCACTTTTCTTGCTTCCTACCTGTGTGATACAAGCAATTCACTCAACTAACCTCTTTGCATCTTAGTTTCCCAATACGTAAAATGAAAGGTTTGGAGTAGATCAGAGTCTAGCAAACTATGGTGTGAAGGCAAAATCAAGTCTACCATCTGTTTTTTTGTGTGGCTGGTCAGCTGAAAATGGTGTTTGCACTAAAAAATACAATAAAACTTTATTTAAAAATGTAAAAAAAACCACATTCTTAGCTCATAGACTAGATAAAAACAGGTGGCAGGCTGGATTTGAAAAAAATAATGTCAGGGATAGGATAATAAAGTAAAAGAATAGCCCTGGATGAACAGAGAAAAGAATTTCTTACCTGGCCTTAAATTAGCCAAAATAATCTGGTGATAATAGTTGTTATGAATAGGAAATTCTCTTAGTGCATCATCAAGTTATTCCCTGAAAGTCAGTGTAACTCATGGCCATACATCAAATCTTTGGGGTTATTTATGGAGGCCTTCTCTACCAATGTCCCTCCTGAGAATTTCCTCTTGGAAACATTAAAATTTGGATCATGTTTAGTCTTTACCCAAAAGGAAGAGGGCTCTCAGTTTCTTATGCTCCCCTGCAAGGACTTTGATAACAGGTAATAGCAGAGGACACAAACACACATATGATGATCAGTCATTGAATTAACAGAATAAAGTAGGTATTAATGAATTTTCCCACGGACTCATTATGGTGTATGGATAAGCCCAATATCAATCTGAAAAAAAAATAGAACTTTGGGCCATTGGATGATGTGCAATGATGGCCATACATCTAATTTAATTTGGATTGTTAGATTAATCTAACTAATCTAATACGAGCAATCTTGTGATTAGTTGTGGTCAAATCATACCTCTGGGGCTATGTATTAAAGATAGCTCAGTTAAGTGGTAGGCCAGTCCAATGGTTCAGGCACTTCAGAAGGGCCTGAAAGAGTATCTTTCTGTCTCCTTCCTTTGAAAATAGCTAGAAATAGCAGGTATATCCATATCCATATCCATATCCATATTCATATTCATATTCATATCCACATATATGGTGTGTGTATGCATCATTCTATCTATCTATCTTCAAAGTTTGCCAAATGCTTTACAGGTATCATCTAATTTGATCCATACAACAGTCCTGTGAGGTAGGTGCTATTATTATTCCCATTTTACAAATGAGGAAACTGAGGCTTAACAAGGTTAAATGACTTACACAGGGTCACAGAGCTAGAAGGTGTCTGAAGCTGGATTTTAACTCAGCTCTTCCTGATTCCAAGGCCTGTACTTTATTCACTGTGCCACCTAGCTGCCATGTCACTGGAAGAAGGGGCCAGTAGGAGACAAGTCATCTGCTAAAGGCAGAGACACATCTTGAAGGCAAACAGATGATCACCTGAGAAAAGAGAGACTGTATCCAGGAGCATAAAGACGTATTTAAGAAAAACACAGACATATATAGGTACAGAAAGATAGCTCAAGGGAGGAAGCATCCTCAGGGGGCACGACCCCTTGTGCCAGAGAAGAATGTCAGCTATGAACTTAATGAAAGACTTCCTGTACCTAGGAGTTGTGAATTTATCCTTTGACAATAGCTATGCTCTACAAGTGTGCCTCATTGCCATCCATGAGGTATGAGCTTGAATATGGAGATTGCCGAGCTTGCCTTTCTATCCTCAGGGCTTATGATAGTGCCTAGCATATGATAGTTTAATAAATGCTTATTGACTGACTGACTATATACTTGCGGAAGAGAGTGTTTCAAGGTTTTGGAGGAATGTTTTATATAAACTCTTCTTTCTATTCCATCTTAATAAAAGCCCTTTCTAAGCTCTAGTTGCTTGTCTGATTGTTAAGAGGCAGGGTGCAAACCAGTGGGGGCTCATGAGTGATGATACTAAAAATTAAGTCCGCTCAGGGTTACTCCTAGAACATGGAGACCAAAAGTAGTCAGTTACCCTTTGAGCACCAGTACAAAGGCAACATAAACAGATTAAGAGCACTCTTTGAGAATTTTGCTTTGCTGATCTTTTTCGAAACCATAAAGTAGAACATTATTATTTTTAAAAGGAAACATTGTGACTTTACTCAGGAATGGGACTGTGAAATGTATACCAATCAATCCCCTTTAAAGATCAAGACCACATTCCTTGAAAATGAATTATCCTATGTTATTCACATAGTCCTGAAAATAAATTCTAGTAAAATAGCAACACAGTGGGGCTATGATATACTTTCTACCTCATCTACATCTCTGCTGCCTTTGTAATATAAATTTCTCTGGAGGAAATAATCCATGAAATTTTATCAAGACATTTGCTTTCATGATACCTTACTGTACAAAGGAGTGGCAGAAAGAAAGCAAATGTTTAATTTCCATATTTTTACATCTAATTAAGTAAAAAAAAACCACTCTATTTTTTCCCTTGACTATTTACCACATAAATTATTGTGGCTACTTAGCCTAAAATGTGGAACAGGATGATAAAACCTACAGACATAAGGAAAAGAAACAAGGGAAGCTTTAGTAGAACAATTGAAAAATGAAGTTGGTCTCTCTGAATTCGTTATTGGCTTGGGTGGAAAAGCAAAATGCCCAGATTAGCAAAGTTTTGTATGCAAGTGAAAACTTTTCCATGATTTTAAACTGCATACTTTCCTGTGTGCACTTCAATGCTTGCTAGACCAGGACAGATTCAAGAATAAAACCTTCCTGCTGGCCCCCTTGTGGGTGATGCCTGTAATAGCGAAATGCTTTTGGGAAAGCACACACTTCTGCAGAGATGCAAAACGGAATCATTGATTTCTCCTTTGCTCTCTCATTTCATTCAGGGATCTCATTTTTATCACAGTAAGCATGGAAAATCAAACCAAATTCTGCTTTTGATTTTAGTAGTTACAAAGGAGTTGATAAGTTAAATTTCAAGTTAGCATAATAACAATAATATAAAATTTAGTGTAATATTTTAATTTAGCATAATTTGATATAACTAATTCTGCAGGAATGCAATTGTCTTTTTTGAAATGCAGCCAGATTTAATGTTGTAATATCACAAAATGGTAAAACCTTGGGTTTCTAGCTTGTGAATGCCTTATATATAGATTATTAAAATATATTTTTAAATTTAATTTTTCTTCCTTTGTTTTATCAACATCTCTTTCACATATTCTCTTCTCTCTGCTCCTATAGATAATTTTGTTCAGGCCCTCATCATCTTTCACCTTGACTATTGCAGTAGACTCCAGGCACCATCTGACCATGTCACCCCTTTATCTAGGAAACAGCAGTGGCTACTTATTACCTCTCTTCTGTCATTTAAAACCTGGCCCCATCCTACCTGTCTAGCCTTAGTACATGTTATTCCCCGCTGTCCTCTATGGTTCAGCTATGCTGGCTTTTTTGCTGTTCCTTACATAAATAGTCCCTCTCCTGCCTTCGTGGCTTTGTATGGGCTCCTCCAATGCTTGAACTGTTTTTCATTTCCTCCTCTTTCAATCCCTGGTTTCTATTAAGAGCAACCTTCCTCATAAGGCCTTTCCTGGTCCCACCAGTAGCTGCCACCTTCATTCCCAAGGTTATGTTGTATCTCTTTTTGTCTATGTATTGTGTATATATACCTATGTATGATAATCCTTCATAATCCTACATATTTTATTTTATGCATTTAGCATTAGACTGAGGAGACTGTAAACTTTACCAGACTGCCAAAGGGGACCATGAAACAAAAAAGTTTTTTTTTTAAACCATGTTTACTCCTTAAGAACATCTATTCTAGAGGGCAGGGGTTATTTCATTTTTACCTTTATATTTTCAGTGCCTGGCACATAATAGGAGCTTAATAAATGCTTACTGATTGATAAAAATCATATTTCTGTAGATCACCAAGAGTCTCTCAGGTAATTCATATGCCTTATTTCAAAATGTTGTCCACTCCCTCTAACGCTACATATCTTGTTCGTTCTTGTTTCTTTTTTTTCCTTTTTCTATTTTATGCTCAATGCTAAAACAATTGACCCGAAAGTAAGAATTCAGGCAAATATGAATTTAATATTTTGACGTAGTTATATTCTACTTTTAGCCATATATAAAAGTGTAATGATTTGCTATGTCAATTTTTTTTGTACTTTAATGTAGAAAGACTTGTGATCTAATCAACTTGGGTTCTCCCTATACCAGGGAAAATTGTTAGCCCTCCCCACCTTATCCTGTCTAATTCTTGTCTACTTGAAAATAATAACCAACATTTATATGTCTCTCTAAAGTTTTCATATACATATGTATATATAAACATTCATATGTATATATGCATGTGCATATGTATGTATGAATGTGTATATACACACATGTGTGCATACATACACATATACATGTGTATATGTGTGTATATATTTCATGTGATTTTTATATTTATATAAATTTTTACTAAATGCAATATAAACATAAAATCTCATGGTAACATGTATATGTTGTATATCTATATCCACAAAATCTTTTTTGATAACCCTGTGTGGTAGATGCTGCTCGTATTATTATCTCCATATTTCCAATGAAGAAACAAAGGTTGAAGGATTAGCTGACTTGTTCCTGATATCACCAATATAAAGTAGAAGAGACAGCATTTGAACCTGGATCTTTTTGAGTTGATGCCCAGCATACAGTCTCCTTATAACTCACAGACTGCCTCTCTAGACATCTTTCTCTAAGTCATCCCCTGAAAGGGCAGTCAATGGACTCAAGGCCTTCCTCTAATTGCTTTGATAGTTCACATACACCAGGCAGCAGCTGCCCATGTGCAATCCTTGATTTTCACTACATGACCAGTCCACCTTTTCTGAACATTCATACCTTGGTGATGTGTTTTGTGCTTCTTTTCACATGCAGGTATTTTGGGTACTATGCTGAAATCTACTTGTACCCACCATGTATTTTCTCATTGCTCTTTGAATCATCTGCCATTTTACTTCTCCTGAGATTATGGTGCTTCATAATCTAGAACCACATGATATCACTGGGAGAATACTAGGATTAAAAAGATGGGCTTTTATAGAAGAAGAACAGCTGGGATTAATAAATGAAAGAGGCAAAATGCTTGCAGACTACTAGGAAGCCTCATGGACAGACAATAAGAACACTTTTTTCAAGGAGATAGTTGAGAAAGCTGTCTATGGCTAACACTGAATGTCCTAAAACATGAAATTTACTCAGTTCTCACAGACAGAAAACCACTGTCTGGAGCAAACATTTCTAAATCAGTTCACTCCTTCATCCCTTTCTGGACTTTCCTCCTGCCTCTCCAGACTTTTTTCTCTACCATTATACAGAAGCCTTCTTACCCTGAAGATCCCTCCTCCTCTGCAACCTCTTCCACTGACTGGACAGTTCTTCCTGGATTGTCCATTTTAGGGAAAGTGGCCAGCCCAGCCATGTTCACTCCTTAATTCCTTTCTGGGCTCTATGCCTAACTCCCTGGATGTCTTTTCTTTACCAAGCCTTCTTACCATGAAAGAAGACTCTGCCTCAGCATGTTTTTCTTCTTCAAAGATCTCCCTACTTCCTCTACGCCCCTGTAATATATTTATGAAAATGCCTGTTAATATATTGACAGTATTCTTGATAGGAACATGAAATGGGAATAGGTAAGCTTTCGCAGATAATATCAACAGTAGACCACATTTCCATAGTGAAGCAGGTGGATTGAGAGGGATAGAACCATAGAAGATCCTTGTATATCTCTTAGTGGATGATTAAAAAAAACTATTAAAAATATTTGGTCTTAAATGGTTTCTTCAGAAAAATTCCACTTTGAGAATCATAGAATCATACAAGATTCCATGATAAACGTGACCACAGAGAGAACTTTGCTCAATAATTTTCTGAACAGCAACATTAATTGGGGTATTAAACATAGAAATATGTACTCACTTAACATTTTTATCAATGTAATGCTCATTGTCATGTAGAGTCCAGAAAGTAGGATTCCTTTTTAGTAGTAAGGGTCTCTAAAAGTTCTTCTTCATCTATGGCACTTCATTGAGAAGTGAAGCTGACAGGATTTCCTTAATTAAATATCATTTCAATGACATCTGTCTAACCATCCATATTGAAAAAAACAAAGTGGATGACAGACACATACGCATGTGTGCATGTACACAGAAAGTGTATATATATATATATATTTATATATATATATATATATATATATATATGGATATGTACATGCATATGTACACACACACAAACATGTATATACAATGCACAATGTAGGTATACACACATACCTACATATGTGCACACACATGTACACACGTATATGTGTACATACATATACACAGAGATTAGGGCATGCTGAATGGGCAGGCCACTGTGTTAATCCATCAGAATATATCTTAGATGGGGTTACTGGTGGGCAACGATGAATCTAGAATTGAATAGGAGATCAGGCTACATCACATTTAGGAAATGTAATAACACAAAAGTGTAATACTTTCAAAACATAAATGAATTTCATTCAAACGATTTGTCTGTATAGGCTTAGAGTAGGAATACATTATGGAGAATAACTAATTTTTTTTTTCTGGGAGTGATGCACACATAATCCAATGTAGTCTAAGGCACAGCTAGATAGAATAGTGATTAGAACGCGTGACTTAGAATCAGGAAGACCTGAGTTTAAATTATGCCCTATATCCTTCTTAGCTCTGTGACTCTTAGATCTCTGTCTACTTCATTTTTCTCATCTGTAAAATGGGAATAAAGTAGTATCTGCCTTCTATGGTTGTTATGAGGATAAAATTTTATATACATACATATATATGCATTTCATGTATATATTTAACTTTGAAAACATTAGAGTGGTATGTGATATTATTATTGTTGTTGTTATTGTTGTTATATAAGGCAGAGAAGTATAGTGTACTTAGAATCAGAGATGGGATCTGAGTTTAAATCCCAGCTCTATTAAAAATTACTTGTGTTATTTTGGGTGAGGCATTCACCTTCGTAGGCCTCAGTTTCTTGTGGTTGGACTAAATTATCTCTAAAGCTATTAATGCCAGTTCTAAAGGATTTGATTCCTTTGGAGTGCAGAAACAAGGATTCAGAGCACAGCTTCCTCAGATTGTTAGGATTCTCTTCTGCACTGGCTACATTTTAACTTGGTTTCTTTCCTATGACACATCAATTGGACTCTTTAGTGAAGAGGGACCATTTATGTTGCTGAAAGCTACAATTAACCTTATAACTTAACTGCAGTGGCAGATAGAACAAACCCAAGTTCAAATTTGACATCAGACACTCACTAGCTGTGTGACTCTGGGCAAGTCACTTAACCCTCTTTGCCTCATTTTCCTCATCTGTAAAATGAGCTGGAGAAGGAAATTGCAAACAACTCTAGTATCTGTGCCAAGAAAATCCCAAATGGGGTCACAAAAGTTGGAGATGACTGAAAAATGACTAAACAACAACAAAATTGATATTATAAGTCATTACCCATAACATATTATAGCCTACCATTTATCTATGAGGTATCTTTCCATTGACTGGCTTTTGTGTTGCCTGAAAATAATCTGTTAAGGAATTTAAAGACTGGAGGAGCAGATCTGAAGACATAACAGAAAGAAGGGAATCTAAACCCCAAGTGTTTTATTGAGTGAAACAAAAAACCAAATTCCCATGTTTGCCATGCAACTAATCTATATGTGTAGGAAAAATCAGTGTATTCTGATCAAAGTTCTACTTGGTCTCCTAATGGCTGTAATCCCAAAAAGATGTTTATGAAATTGTCTCCGCCCTCAATATGGTGAACCTGATTTTTTCTTTTATCTAATGTGTAAAGACCATCTTTCTTGAGGAACAATGGAAAGCACATTCAGAAGTCATGGGTTCACAATCTCAGCTCTGCCAGGATTTACCTGTGTGCCTGTAGGTGAGGCACTCCATCTTTCTGGTACTACATTAGTTCTCTTGCCTGTAAAACGATGGGTTTGGACTAAAATGGTCTCTGAGCATTTTTCAGCTCTAAATCTATTGTTCTAGGATTACAAGTGCTAGTCTTAAAGGGAGCAAGGCTACAGGAAAGAAGTCAGCTAATGACCTAAAATGTTCATTTTCTCTCCATATTTTGGGATTTTCTGAGCTCACTTCATATCTATAGTGTTTCCTGCAAGAATTTGAGGGTGGAGAGCACAGACGGCCCAAGCCTATGTTGCCAGAAATGCTACAGGCATGCAACTTTGGGCATTAACTGGCAGTTTTCCTGCTAAACTCAAATGGACCAGAGATTCTAAGGGATGTAGGGGAAAGGTCCAGTTGAGGATCTAGCTTGGCAGGGAATGTTGGAGCATCCCCATGAGCCCAGAGGGGAGAAATGAGCTGACTGCCTAGGAGAAGGAAAGGAAGATGTCTTCAGGGAAGGTAAAATAAACAACTAAACAACCAAATTTCCAATAAATCTGAAATCCAGTTAGACCAATGTGGAGGGGAGGGAGGGAGAAGAGTAAAATGATTATACATGGGGCAGCTAGGTGGTGCAGTGGATAGAGCACTGGGTGTGGAATCAGAAAGATTCCATCTGAGTTCAAATCTGACTTTAGATACTAGCTATGTAACCCTGAGCAAATCACTTAACCCTGTTTACCTCAGTTTCCAAGAGCTGGAGAAGGAAATGGCAAACCACTCCAGTATCTTTGCCAAAACAAAACCCAAATAGGGGTCACAAAGAGTCGGACAACTGATATGACCGAACAACAACAACAAGAATGGTAATATTATGCAACCAAGCTTAGGAGTCTTCTATTATAAGAAGACTAAGAAGAATCATGTGTGATAGCTGATATTTGAAGGGCTGTCACATGGAGGAGAAATCAGACTTGTTCTGTTTGGCTTCTGAGGCAGAATTGGGAACAATAGGTAGATGTTGAAAAGAGGTTAATTACAATTAGAACCCTGCCATCGTGGAATGGGCTGCTTACAGAGGTGACCAATTCCTCCTCCCTGGAGATCATCAGGAAGGGAAGCTGGACAACCACTGTTAGGTATGTTATAGTGGGGATTTGTTTCAAGTGCGGTTGGACTAGAGGCCACTGTGATCCCTTGTGACTCTCAAATTCAGTGATTTCCTGAAAATGATAGTTTTTCTGGCTTGGAGGTAACCTTTGTATTTTTGCCAGTGAAGAAGCAAGGGTGAAGTTGGGGGTGCAATGAGAAGAAAATGTAAGCAGCACAGCAACAGAAGATTTTCTGTTTGCTCTGGGGATAGTAAAGGCTCTGTAAAGGACTAGAGTTGCCAGCCATTTTTAGGCATCTGGCTCAGGTGAATACAGCATTTGGCTTCTGTCCAGGGAGGTATTGGTAAATGTAGAACAACCTGTTCCTTAAAAAAAAAATGTATGAACAACACAGTTTTAAGTTTAATCTGAATTAGTAACATTTTCTCTGTTACTTGTTCTAGATAATCAACAAAAAATAAATAAAGCCCCACTTGGGAGTATTTAGTGATTTCTGAGATGTAAATGCTCATTGTGAGCACTCTGAGAATGTAATAATTGGCTCTCAGGAGCTCTCCAGTCACCCTGTCCATAGAGTCCTAGACCTTCACAGGTAGGGCTAGAGATTTTAAAAGGATTTGTTTAAACCTAAGGAGAAGGAGAGAAAACAATAGTGTTATATTTGTCCTTTCTGGCTGCCTGGCTCAGATTATGTGAGCCTGACTGTGCGCTTGGTATTATGAGGCAGACATGCAAATTAAAAATCATACTTGTTAGGGCTTAACATTAAAAAGTAGAAGTTATAGCCACCTGAAGGCAAGGCAAGTGTCCAATGCACCCAGCCTTCACAACGTGCACTGGTTAGTGAGAAACCAACAAATGGATGATGAGCTCTTGATTCATCTCAACAAATCATACATTGACCCACTACAGAGATTTTGCCTTGAATGAAGAAACCATCCTTGGTCATATATCCTTGCCCAGCTCCATGTTGGGAGCAGCTGAGGTGAATTGATCTTTCATATCTTAGGGTTGTCTGCCACTGGGTCAAAGATGGAGAGGTGGTGATCGATGTCTGGGTTCACTGATGTTATTTGCTTTAATTAATTTTTGATTGATGGATTCCTGCATTAATTTATTTGTAATTGTCTCATTAAAGAGCTCTAAACAACCATGTCTTTGTAAATGACCTCAGATGAAATGAAGCAGGAACGAAATGAAAGAGAGGAGTTTCTCTAAGTAGAATGGGGGCTGACTCACATGTTTTGATTGAATAATCCACACCTGCCATAGACTTAAGAATCTGGGAAACCATTCATGAGAAGGCAGAGCCAAGGGGCAAGTCATAACAGCTGCCATAAAGAGACAGAGAGCTGTGGCTGACACCCCTTCTCTCTCCCCCTCCCTTACCCTCTCCGTTTCCATCTCCCTATCGAGATTCTAGTGTTGAGTGGGTTATAATATATTAAAGGCAGTAAAATTATTGTAAGGGGACTGAGACAGAACCTGTCAGGCTCATCACAGCACCCCCTATGGACTATGACATGAATGAGCGTTTATCCAGTGCCTGTTCAGAGCTAAGTACTTCCAGGCACTGAGGGTGCATGAAAAAGTGAGACAGTCTTTGCCTTTGAAGAGCTTATAGTCTACTTGCTACACAAAGAAAAGGACAAAAGAAACAGTCTATCATCATTTCCTCTATTGTCAGGAAATCCTCACTGTAAAGAGAGAGAAGAGAATAGAACAGGTAAAAGCAGAAAAGTATTCTGCCAACCTTGTCTTACATAGCTTACAATCTGGGCTGACATAAGACATACCCATTCTTTATTTTTCCTATAAAAGCATGAATGGAAGTTCAGGAAAGTCTATGGGATCTGGGGGAGTATATTGGCTTGTTGAATCTGCTGGAAGACATTGATAAATGAGTAATGCTGTGGTCAGAGATTTAAATCAGAAATGGAGCTCTCATCTATTTGGAAGGGATGCATAAAGCAAACCTGAGGCAGGAGGTAATTGTCGCTGTCCCAGATTGACAAAGAACATGGATGATTTGCCACAATAGCTCACTGCTTGTCAGTGGAAAAAGCAGAGAACGATTCCCGGAGGTTTTCAGAAACCTAAAAATCCAAAGATGTTATTTGTATTTTAATGACAGTCAGTCAATCATCAATCAGTATTGATTGCCCGTTAGCAAAGAAGAAAATGAAAATTATTTATTCTGGAAAATCATTTGTGAATTATTAGAAGTGTGGCACTTGGAGCCTTTGGTTCAACATGCTTCCTCACATAGAAAATGGAACTAATAAAATCTTGTACCTACCACACAGGACAGGGCCATCTATACACTGCGAGGCTCCAATGACATAAACTATGAAGTATTATCTAAATACCAGTTGTTATTATTGATTTTAGTTAAGACTCAGTTATTATTAATGTTGTTGTTGTTGTTGTTGTTTGTGTTGATTTTGTATTTATTCTAGAGCTGTAAGAGGCCTCAGTGGCCATTTGGTCTAACCTCCTTATTTTATAGATTGGGAAACTGAGACATGTGGAGTTTTAAATGATTTGTCCAGGATAACACAGCTCATAAGCATAGTTGGCTGAATTTGGAAATAGGTCCTTGAACTCCAGAGTTGGTTCTCTATTCACAGTACTATACTGGGTTAAGTTCAAACAACAATTTCTGTTTTGTTTTAGGTTTAATATGGCATCTGTCATCTGAGGCCCATTCTCACCATTTGGGGTTAGTCTAGACTGGGGAGTCTAAAATTGGGGTCCAGATCTTTCTTCTCCTACACCCTTTCATTTCATCCTGATTCTTCCATTTCATAATGATTTACACAGTTTTGGAAGTTTCTCATGCAGAACCAGCATGAACAGAATCTTTTTTCTTTTGCCTTAGAAGAAAGAATATTGTTTCCAGTTTTGATTATTTTACAGACCTCTTACTTCTGGAGTCCAAAAGTACCATTTGTGTGTTAGGATTTCATGATATAGCCAATCTCTCAGTTTCTTACCATTACTTCCCTTAGACCTGCCCTCCCCCAACTTTTCCATCTATATTTGTTGACACTTCAAGGCCCCGAGCTCTCTACCTAATTTCATAAGGAGACCCCTATAATTTAATGTCTCCTTGTCAGCCCCAAGTGCTTGGGGCTACATTTTCTGCCCTGCTCAGATATTTTGGGGCTGTTTGTCCTTTAATTAAAGGGAGCTGCCATCAGTGCTGATTCTGTTCACTGTTGGATTAACTTTCAAGCATTAAAGTGTGTGTGTGTAGAATGGGCAAAAAAAAAAAAAGGAATGTGGTTGCATAAAGCAAGTTCTTTCAGACCCACAATCCCTAGAGAGTAGCACAGCAGCAAAGTTCCCACCCTGTCTTCCTACCCTGACCCAACTGGTTGAGGCAAGTTGTTCTGGTTGGTTTTTTACCAAGTTGCTTGAACAGGATCTGAAAATGAGGGAGAGGGAGAAAGGAAGGGAAGAAAGAGGAAGATGAAAAGGAACATAAAAAAAGAAAAAAGGAAAAAAAGAAAGAGAAAGCAATATTGAAAAAGAGAGAAATGAAGAGGAGTTATTTATTTATTTATTTATTTGAAGCTTATTAAGCTTTTGGCTAGAACTTATAAGTTGCATTTCCTTTCTTTGGCCAGTGGTGGTAACCTCTCCTTCCCTTCCCTTCTCTTCTCTTCTCTTCTCTTCTCTTCCCTTCTCTTCTCTTCTCTTCTCCTCTCTTCTCTTCTCTTCTCTTCTCTTCTCTTCTCTTCTCTTCTCTTCTCTTCTCTTCTCTTCTCTTCTCTTCTCTTCTCTTCTCTTCTCTTCTCTTCTCTTCTCTCTCTGCTTTCCTCTCCTCTCCTCTCTCTCTCTCTCTCTCTCTCTCTCTCTCTCTCTCTCTCTCTCTCTCTCTCTCTCTCTCTCCCCGACCTCCCAGCAAAGACATGAGTTGGAAGAGATTAAGGGTTTGGCTTTATTTGCTTTCTCTCAGCTTTGCTACTCAGTTTCAAAAGTGCTGACTCTTCTTCCACCAGAAGAGTAATCAAGGGAGTGATTTGGAAATTTCACTTTCCCAGTCAATACTATGAATGGGAAGCCTCATTTGGACTGGCTTCCCACTAAGTGAGTGATTGGAGGAAGGACTAGATCTAGAACTACTCTCTTCAGGGTAAACATGGCGATGGCAGGGAAGTGTTCATGTGTCAACACTCTTGAGAAATTCTGTTCTATGCACTGTGCTGGAATATTCATTCATTCATTCATTTAACAGACATTTATTAAATACCTACTATGCTCCCTATACTGTGCTTGACACTAAAGATACAAAGATGAAAAATAAAACAATTCATTTCCTTGAAGAGGTTATAGTCTAGTATAGAAGATCATAATAATAAGATTAAGAACAAATACCATCTCACATTTATATTATATTTTAAGGTTTTGTACTTAGTTTCTGATGGAGAAAGTAAAATACAGAAGCTGTTTTGATGCTGACATACATGTATAATACATACCTAAATATATATGTACATAGGCTTATTATATTAAAGGCAGGAATATGGTCTAGGAGGATTGAGAACAGTGACCTATGTCCATCACCTAACTTTTGCTCTGGCTCAGATTCGTTTGCATAGGAATCTGGACAAAATCCTAGGAGCAAAGTGGGCTTTGCTCCCCTGGTATCCATGTAGATTTTATGGGGTTTCTTCAGTGGGAACTTCTCCGGGGTGAGTTGCAGGGATGCAGAATCTGCATGAGGGGTAAAATGGGAATTTTAAGGAATTTGTGACAGAGTCAGATAGTTGTCTGGGATAATGGACTTTAATTTAGCACCAGAGTCTGGGAGTTAAAAAGAAACAAAACAAAACTTAATCTGGGGACAGTATTTCTGATTCTTGTTTATTGGCCCCTTAGCTGGTTATAATGGCTCAATGGCCTCAGCTATAGACTTGTTAGACTGTGCTTAGCATAGAGAAGTTTTCTAGTAATCTCACCTTAATGAATGGGAACCAAGATGGCCAGCAGATAAAGTTAAAAGAGACGAAGTCCAAAAAGCAAACAAAAACAAACAAACAAACAAACAAACAAACAAACTGGTCATTGACAGAAGGGCAATCTGACCAATGGAGCAAAGCCCCAGCAGAGATGGCACATCCAAAGGAAAGCAGTGACAAAACATTCTCAAGTGGTCAGGCAAGAGCAACACAATGAAATGAAAAGAGGATATCAGCAACCCTATAACATAGAAGATGTGAATTCTTTCTTCAATCCATCTATTCTATCAGATTATCCCATGGTATCCTAGGTACGTTTCTAGAGAATGCCAAGTTTAGTCACATATATTAGCGTAAGTCCTTCTTTTCCTGGGCTGGAGAGTTTTCTATTAAGGAAACTAGATCTGTAGTGCCTTCCACATAGTTCCTTCTCACCCATCTTGGAACCAAAAGTTAAGACTTTAGAAGGGGAAACAAATAGGATAGCTCTGGGAAGGGTCATGGAGCTTCTGTAACAATCACAAAACCAAGACAAGGAGGAAAAGGTAGAAAATTGTAGAGAGTAATGTCTTATTTCCTCATCTGGTCACTCTAGAAATTAGGAAGAAATCCATTCATTGATTCTGCAGGCTAGTTCAATCAAGCAGATGATTCAGCTCAAACACGGATTTAGAATTTGAGTCATCATTACCAGTTTGATCTCACCAGGGACAGTTAGTTCCCTGACGAGAAGCAGAGGATTAAGATTTTATTTTACTCAGAGCATGAAAGAGGAGAAAATTGAAATTGGGAGCAGAGCTACAGTGGACTTGAAGCAACTATGTCTTTCCTTGAGGGATTAGAGGTGGACATGGAACATAAAGTTTTACCAGTTTAGCATTTATTTATTTATTTGCAGTTGACTTATTTGAAATTCCAATCTCAATGTTCTACATTTCCAACGTTTGTAGAAACTAGAGAGGTTTTTAGAAACAAAAGCCTGTTTCTTTCTTTTCCAGTCAAAATGGTGGAGAGAAAAAGGATGAATATGAACAAATAAGAGAAATATGGAGTCATGGAAGTCAAGCAGAACAGAGTTAATCAATGAAGCAATAAGAATCCATAAAGAACCTACTATGTGCTAGGCACTGAGGATACAAACACAAAGAATGAAGAAATCCTTCCTGCCAGTAAGCTAACATTCTAATGAGAGGAGACAAGTATATACATACCATATACAGCCTAAATATGAAATAAATAAATTAAAATAGATACAAGATAGAAAGGAAAGGCACTAAGAGTTGGAGATGGGGGGGGGATTAGGAAATGCTCCAAGCAGAGAACGGTATAAACATTGACCACAATAATGAAATAAATTAAAATAACAGCTGAACTCAGATTAATTATAGTGAACAATCTCAGTTCCAAAGAAAGTGGCTCTGCTCTTAGAAGAGAGTTGGGAGACTATGGGTGAAGAATGTGGCATATTCTGGCAGTCAATTTTGCTTAATTGTTTTTCTTTGTTAAAAAAATGCGGTCAATGGTGGTGGTGGTAGTGTGTGTATTGCGTGTGTGTGTGTGTGTGTGTGTGTGTGTGTAATGTGATGCACAAAACCCCAAAAACTAACCCCAAAACAATGAGAGAGATGGGGGAGGGAGAAGAAAAAAAGAGACAGAGAGATAGGCAGACAGACAAACAATGGGAGTTGGAGTCCTAGATCCTATGGATAGCTATCCTATGGATAGCTCTTCCTCTTACTCACTGAAGAATTCACTTTTCCTCTCTGGGTCTCTTAGTTTCTCCATCTGTAAAATAAAGGAGTTAGACTAATCACAGCTTCTTAATCATTTTTTGGCATTCTGGTAAAACCTATGGACCCTTTTCAGAAAAAAAAAATTAAAGTATAAAACAAAATACATATGGTTACAAAGGAAATCAATTATGAAAATTTCTATTTTATAAAATGTTATTTTAAAAAAGTTCATAGATCCCAGGTCAAGAATCCCTGGACTAGATAAATCTAACTATAATTTACATAACACCTCGAAGTTTGCAAAGCACTTTATATTCATTGCCTCATTTGTACCACAACCCTGTGAGGTAAATCCTTTTTAATTATATATTTTTTAAACCAGGAACACAATTATCATGCTGATAAGGAGCAAAAAGCTGCCCCTGCTGATGGTCCTGGGGAAGGTTTCTAGAGCTCTTTCCCCTTAAAGTGTTTAAACATGAGATAAATGCCAAAATGTCATAATTAAAACAATTCATATTTATGTGATGCTTTAAGGTTTGCAAAGCATTTTTTGCAATGATTCTCTGAAGCAGAGAGTAAGGTATTTTTTACTCACATTTTGCAGATAAGGAAACTGAGGCTTATCAATTAGGTGACTTGCTTAGAGTCACTGAGTTAGTAGTAAGAGTAACTGATATTTTCAAAGTGTTTTATGGTTGTGTAACACTTTGCATATATGATTTCATTTGGTGCTAACTTCATTTCTTAGTGCTTTGGGTAGTTCTCTAATACTTCAAATTGCAAAGAAGTTGATTATTCTAAAATTTATTGAATCCAAGGGGTTTTAACTAGGAATCATTAAAGTCATAGGTCTGAACCAAAAAGAAATTATGAAGTCCAACTAGCTGCATCTAAAAGATGCCTCTGCATCCTATAATGGAGATCATGGCATTCTGGGAAAAGAACTTGTGTAACTCAGAGGCCCTGGAATCATAGACCTGGAGGTGAAACAGTCATATGAACCAACCTCCTTCTATTACATCGATCAGCTAGGTGGCCTAGTGGACAGAGCACTGGGTCTGGAGTCAGAAAGATTTGAATTCAAATCTGGCTTCAGGTCTTACAAATTGGGTGACCCTGGGCAAGTCACTTCACTTCTGTTTGCCTCAGTTTCCCCAACAGTAAAATAACACCACTTACCTTGCAAGGTTGTTGTGAGCATCATATGACAAAATATTTATTAAGTGCTTAGCACAGGGTATGGTAGGTGCTATATAAATATTCTCCTCGCTCTTCCTTCCCCCCTGCATTGATGGGAGTCCCCTTGCTGGGACAAGATACCAGTGAAATTGCTATACTAATGAAATCACAGGTCCGGTCCCTATCACTGTGATGAATGAAACAATTTGTCAGGGTGAGTGAGGTCCTAAGGCTTTTGGCTGGAAGTTTGTGTCCATGGCAGGGTTCTTAACCAGGGGTCCTTTGTTAGATTTAACAAACTTGGATGGAAATTTTGGATTCCTTTGCAATCTTATGTATTTTAATTTATGCCTTTAGAAACATGATTCTGAGAAGGGCTACATGTGCTTCACTAGATTGCCAAAGGGGTCCAGGTCACAAAAAGGTTAAGATCCCCTGCTAAGGTACCTTAGCAAAAACAATGAGAAACAATGTGCTCTGGTGTATTCCCTGGCTCTGGCTTCCAAGGAACTGGTTTTGAATCTTTTTTCTACTATTTGCTATCTTTGTGACTGTGGGCAAGCCCCTTAGCTTTATGGAGGGACTCAGTCTCCTCATCTGTCATGTGAGGAAAGTTGAACTAGATCACCTTAAAGGTCTCTTCCCATCCCACCCCAACCCCAAGATCCTAACTCCCTTTGTTCAATGTGTAGACTCAAAAGCAAGGTGTAGACGGGGCCTTGCTTAATGCAACAGAAATGTTCCTGGAGTTATGTGTAAGTTGAAACCACGCACAAGAAATGGGATCATTTTAAATACAGCAGGGCAGTGCAAGATTGAAAGGAATTCCACCCCCCCCAATCCTTTTGTAAAATGAGATTCCTCTGTGCTATAATTACCTCTTAATTTACCTGTTTGGTCAGTCTGGATTTTCATTTATCAGAAGGCTTCTTAAGGTGGGGAAACCTGCATATAGAAATGAATTAGCATGGTGGCCTCTTATTGTTTTCCAATCCAGTGTTAAGAGAATTGGAGACACAAAATGGTTGTAGTCATCAATGTCCTTAATTACCATTTTAGTTAGGAGAGCTGGGAAGATTGTTGAGGATTACTGCATCTTAGCCCTTCATAAAAATCATAGGCTGCATATGTGGGGGCTATATGGTTAGAAAGTGCTTTACATACATTATTTCATAACCCCATTTTAAAGTACATAACACAAATATTATTACCTCCTATTGACAGATGGGAAAATTGAGTCTCTGAGAAAATAAGAGACTTGCTCCAGGGTCACACGCATCATAGACATCGAGCTGGGAAGGATCTCAGAAGTCAGCTAGTCCAATCCCCTTACGTTACAGAGAAGGAAGCTCAGGGGATTTAAAGAGATTTCCCATCACCACACAGGGAAGACATGGTAGACATGGTATTTGAACCAAAGTCCTCTGACACTAGAGGGCAGCTAGGTGGTGCAGTGGAGGGGCCTGGGGTCAGGAAGACTCATCTTCCTGAGTTCAAATCTGGCCTCAGACATTTACCAGCTGTGTGACCCTGGCCAAGTTACTTGTTTGCCTCAGTTTCCTTATCTGCGAAATAAGCTGGAGAAGGAAATGCAAACCACTCCCCCTATCTTTGCCACGAAAACCACAGATGGAGTCATGAAGAATTGGATACAACAATTGAAACAACTTCTGACACAAGCACACTTCCTCAATATATCTCTATCTTTCATGTAAAAATGTTATAGACATCTATGCCTATAAGAAAACACGCCATTTTACTGTCCTTGGATGTCTTGCTTTTCCCATTAAACTGATATGGAATACTGACTTTTTTTTAGAGAAAAAAAAGACTTCTATGACTTTGTAGAAAGGTCTTTCTTATGAAAAGTTCTTTTTTTTCCTTCAAGGTTTCTCATTTTTTGAATTTCCTAAAGAGTTAGTAAGAATGAGATTTGTTTTAAAAAGCCACTCATGGGTTCTTGAAAATTATGTACCCTTCCAAGGAAATGATCTGTAGTGTAGAGAAAGAGCTCCCTCTAGTGTGGACCTCAAGAAGAACACAACATAGAGGAGTTTGAACTTTAATATTTATTAAGCATCCATGTGTCCTGTTCTCATAATATTCCTGAAGATTTATTTGATAGTTTCTCTCCGGATTAGGACTCCAATTTATTTAATTCATTTTGGAGCTTCTAGTGATTCATTCAGTTACTTTTCTGAGATGCTATTGAAATTTCAAAGTAGTGTATATCTCTCTGACTTACTTTGAAATCTATTAAAGACAAGCTAAATTGTTGAGTCAGCTCAACATGACTCTTGCTGGGTGGTATTTTTTATAGTCGTGGCTATAAATTGAACATTGTAGTTAGCAGAATGTGGAGTAGAGTCTTGAAATTAAATAACCTCCATCAAGATTATAAACTGAAATGACCAATGCCCAGAGTCATTATGGGAGTTTGGGGCTGTTGATGGGCTGCTGTGATTGGGCAGACACAGAGATGTGGCGGTGTTAGGGAAATGGCAAGAATTCAGAATAGCTGGCGATGGGTTTAAGCATAATTATGGTCATCTGGCTGACTTAAAATACAACCACGCCTGAATTAATTCATTCAGCAAATACATCCTGAGCACCTCCTTGTGGAAGGCCTTGCTTTGGGACATTGGGAGATACAGAAACGAAATCACAGATCATGGGTCAGATTTAGAGCTGGAATTGGCCCTAGTGAATGCCTAGTCCTACCTCACTTTACAGATGAAGAACTAGAGGTAATCCACTAAAAGGGGACACAAATAGCTGTTGTACAATGTGGGTGATGGGTGCTTTAAGAGAGGTACAAATGAGGATTGTGAGATGGAAGAAATTATATCCAATTGAAAGTGAGAATTAGAAATGGTCTCATAGAAGACATAATTTATAATTTTTAAATCTAAATGGGTCATGAAGCTAGGCAGGCTTTTGATAGACAAAAAATGGGGAAAGGAGAGCCGGGCATTCCAGATGTAATTTAACAATGTGGACAGATGTCCCAAAATTGCAGGCACAGGTTATATTTGACTTATATTCCACTTTGAGTGGAATATAAGGACATAGATAGAAATAGCAATAACAGTTAACATCTATATAGTAATAATATTAGCTAACATTTGTATAGTAATTGTTATGTGTCAGGAACTGTGCTAAAGGTTTGACAAATATCATATCATTTGATCATCACAGCAACCCTGGGAAGTAGGTATTGTTACTATTCCCATTTTACAGATGAGGAAATTGAGGCAGAGGTTAAGTAATTTACCAAGGGTCACATAGTTTGTAAATGCCTGAGATCAGATTTGAACTCGGGTCTTTCTGACTTTAGTTCTGGCCAGCTGGCCCATCTACTGTACCACCTAGCTGCCTCATAACCCTAAGGTGTTCCAGAAGCATTAATTCTTAAAACTACACGAAGACTTTTGAAACAACCTGTATTATGTAATTTGATCTTTACAATAACTGCATGAGACAAATACTATTATTATCTTCATTTTGTAGTTGAGGGAACTGGAACACAAAGAGGTTAAATGACTTGTTCAGAGTCATGAAGTTCCTGAGGTAGGATTTGAACTCAGGTCTTCCCCACTTCAAGTGAGGATCTGTATGCCACAAGTTAGAAAAGTAAATAAGGGGAAAGGCTGGAAATGTGGATTTGGACCAGGTTGCTATGCTAAGGGTCTTGGGCTTTATTTAGTAAGCAATGGAGAGCTGTGGAATGTTTTTGAGGAAGAAAGTGACATGATTTGATCTGTTCATTAGGAAAATTACTCTGGCAGATGTGAGGACAGATTGGAGGTGGGAGAAACTCATAAGGCTGATCTTGTATTCACTGTGCTCCTTCTTTGAATACCCACTCAGTGTAAAATGTAATAAATCTTGATGAAGAAGGCTGATAAAAAAACAACAACAACCCTCTGTTTTTGCATGTCTCTTAAGAAATATGACTTTTTAAAGTGTTGTGTTATTGACATTCTCATCTATAATCCCTTTCTTCATTCTCATCTTTTCTTAACAACGCCTCCAGGCTTTTCTAACAGATGCTGTGTTACTATCAATGTGGCTTATTCCACATTTGAAGATCTTGTAGTTTGGTAAAGGCAGAAGGCAGCCTGATATTCATTCCAGCCCTTTTGCCCATCCCTCTTTTTGCCTTTCTCAGTAACAGAAACCGTGCAGAAAGTGGATGAAAGTCTTAAGACCATGTCTGAAAATGGAGTAGCAAATCTCATACTTATAGATACTCTGTACAAATGTTTGGAGGCTACTTTCCTTTCTTTGTTTCCCTAGATCACTGTTGACATAAACTTTTCTTTTAGGGAGCACAGAAAATGTCAGAACTTTCCAGAAACCACCAAATCAAAATTTCAGTGGGCTAGAAGGAACCTTAAGAAGATTTATTTTACCCCCTGCCTTAAACTGTTCCAGACACATGAGGATTTAAGAACTCTAGCCAGAGAAAACTTCACCACCTGTTTTCGTCTGACCTGCTTAGCTCAGTGGGTTACAGAAATGTGCTAATGATGCCAGGGGAGTGGATTTGATCCCTCTGAGGTCCAGTCAGCATCATATTGGAGAAAAAAATCTGGCCTGCAGTTCCAGAATGCTCTCTTAATTCTAGGCAACTGTCTCACAAATGACATAGGTCCCAAACTGAAGTACTGAGTTTGTGGCTAAGTAAAACCACTAATTGTTTTTATTTTTCAAGTTGTGTCTGACTCTTTGTGACCCCATTTAGAGATTTCTTGGCAAAGATAGTGGAGTAGTTTGCCATTGCCTTCTCTAGCTCTTTTTTGAGAAAACGGAGGCAAACAGGGTTAAATGACTTGCCCAGGGTCACACAGCTAGTAAATGTCTGAGGCCAGATTTGAACTTGGGAAGGTAAGTCTTCTTGACTCCAGGTCCAGCACTCTATCCACTCCACCATCTAGCTGCCCCTTCATAATAGCTCAACTTTTTTTTAATCATGCTTACAGTATGGGTTGATATTCTTATCTTTGTAAGTCTGAATAATAGGATTGAGAGCTGGTGGGGACCTAGATCCCATCTCACTCAACCCTTCTATTTTACAGATAAGTTCATTGAAGCCCAGAGAGATGACATGCCTTGTCCCCGTAGTCAGATAGTTCATAAATAATAAGCTGGAATTTGAATCCACAAACTTTGATTCCAAATCCAGTCCACAATGCCATACTGTTTTCCAGTGATGGTGGGCTTCACATCATACACTATTTCTGTGTATTCTCTTAGGATAGCTAGGTTGCTTAATGGTGAGTGTGCTGGACTGGAGTTAGAAGATTCATCTTCCTGAGTTAAAAATCTGGCCTCAGGCACTTATTAGCTGTGTGACCCTGGGCAAGTCACTTCACCTTATTTGCCT
Source organism: Phascolarctos cinereus (assembly GCF_003287225.1). Classification (NCBI taxonomy): domain Eukaryota; kingdom Metazoa; phylum Chordata; class Mammalia; order Diprotodontia; family Phascolarctidae; genus Phascolarctos; species Phascolarctos cinereus. Next base: position 63,610,088 of record NW_027556180.1, read on the forward strand.
TATTTACCATCTATAAAATGAGCTGGGGTAGGAAATGGCAAACCATTCTAGTATCTTTGCCAAGAAACCCCCAAATGGAGTCACGAAGAATTGGACATGACGGAAATGACTCAACAATAACATATATTCTTTTAATATGCCATTGAAGTCTTTGGAAAGCTTTGCTTGGAGCAATAGTTAAAAGACACCTACATTCTTCATGTTGGAATTTAAATAATGCCACTAAAATTGTGTTTCCTTGTTCTATGTTCCATGTTTATTTGGAAGCAAATCTGTTTTTGGGTATGAGGAAGTTGTTGCTGCTGGTAGTGCTGGGTCACAAATGCGATATGTCACTATATGTGATTTGGGTAACTCATTAATAAAGGGAAGACTGAGATAAAATTTAATGAAGTTAAAAAAGAGTTGACTAAGCATTTACTAGGTGGAGCTACTGCGCTAAGTATTGAGGATTTAAAGAAAGGAAATGAAATACTCCTTACCTTCAATGACTTCATATTTGCCTGGGGTGAAATATGTACACAGGTAAAATACCATGATCGGAGGAGGGAGAGAGCACTGAGAAGGATTTGGGTAGCAGGTATCACTTGAGTTGAACTTTGGTGGATGATAAAGATTCTGAGATGCAGAGGAGAAGGAATGTATTCCTGGAATAGGGTACAGACTGGGCAAAAAAAAATGTAGGTGGGAGATGGAATCTAGCTTCAGGGAACAGTTAGTTGGCTAGTTTGACTTGGATGTGAAATGTAAAAGGGAATAATATGGTATAAGTCTGGAAATATAGGTTGGAGCCAGATTGTGGAGGACCTTAAATGCCAGGATAAGGAGCTTGTATTGTATCATAGAGACAGGTGTCCATGAAGATTTTTAAGCAGGAAAGTGATGTGGTTAGACTTGTGTGTCTTAGGGAGTTGATTTTGGTTGCTATGTGGAGGACTTCACAAAGTATTATTCTGCAAGGTTGTGATGTGGAAATAGTCTTGAGTTCTTGAAGACTATGGCAGTGGAACACAAGTTTTGGTCTATCCTAATGAAAAGGCTTAGAGTGTGGTTGTAGCAACATATGACATTTGCTAATTGAGAATTAGCATAACTAAATATGAAGAGGCTCACCATGCATCAGGATCATAAAGCTAAAGCAGGAGGGGGTCATCTAATTCAACTCTCATTTGTTACTGATAAGGAAATGGACTCAGAAAGCCCAGAAACTCAGAGAATAGCTCACCTAAGGTCACATAAGTATGAAGTGGCAGAGCCAAGATTCAAACTCAGATCGAGAAAGAGGAAGTTCAGCATTCCGAGTTTAGAGTTCTTTCCAATGCACCAACACTTGGTCGCTTGGTAAAGCATTCATTAACCACCGGCAACCTATGAAACAAAGGAAAATATGATTCAAGCATCAGTCCTGTGCCATCCCTTTTTGCTTCAGTAGCGATGATGGTAGAGCAGTGGAAAAAAATCATCATTTAAAAAATTTTCTTTTGGTTTTGTTTTATGTTTTTCAAAATCCATAAGCATTAACATAGCTATTGGTTTTCTAAATGTCACATTCTTTTCTGGTGACCAACAAGTGGTCATACTTCTGGGGGAACTGAATCATATTAAGTTAATCATCAATGAGATTAGAAGACCAAAAGAAGTTATAGTTGGTTCACTGGCTTTCTTTGGAGAGGCAGATAAATAAAAGACTTGATTATACTTGGTGATGAGATTTGGTAATCTCATCTTACAGTATAAACTTTTGACACAAATAACAACAACAACAACAACAATAATAAACATTGCAACAACCTTCTCTCTTTAGAGGTGAAGTTCCTAAGGTTTAAGAATCCAAGTTTTCTCTTCTTTTTGAACAAAGGTGCCCTTTCCATTGAGAAATGGTTATGGTGTCCTAGGGTTCATGGGAATTTTTAAAGATGACCATAAATAGAGTTGGAGCTCAATTGCCAATATTTTTTGTAGAGGATGAAACTCCACAGAAACCTCAGGCTACTTGGAGAAAATGGTAAAAAGAAAACATCCAGCCATCCCACCACAGGAGTAACTTGAAGGAAGGAAGATAGAGGGAAACACAGCTAATCAATTATCTTCCTGGTACTGGGGTACATCTTGAGGTCCTAGGGCTTTGTCTTATCTTACCTTTTGTCCACAGTGAGAATCAGGAACTATGGACTGGACCTGTGATGTTCTTATTAATATTGGGAATCCCAGGTGAGGAAACTTCCTTTACCAATGCAGGTTGGCCCCCCAACTTCTTAGACAATTAGCCAGACCATTGAGAGGTTAAGTGACTTGCTGAGGGTCACACAATCAATATGTCAGAGATGGGACTTGAACCCAGGTGTTCTTGACTTTGGGGCTGACACTCCACCCACTATATCCAAGCTATTACCTTGGATAAACCAGTCACTTGAAAGCTACTGTTTTTTTTTTTTTAAAGCACTGGTTAATAAGGTAACATTGAGTTGTCCTGTGCTTACAGATATTAAAATAGACATAAAAATACATACAAGGGTATTTTTTTTTTCATATTACTGAAGTGATAAAGGACGGTTTAGATCTGGCTTGATCCTGAATTACCAGTGATCATTGAGTCACTCATTCAACAAATACCCAATAAGCACCATCCGTATGCAGAATTGTGCAAAGTGATGGAGGAAGTAAAAGTAAAATTGAGTCCCTGTCTTCTGAGAACATGTAATTTAGAGGGGGAGATAAAACAGTTGGGCAAATATAATATAGATTAAAATGTGACGATTCACCAGGTGATGTAAAGTGAAATAAGATATTTTAAAAGTTGAGCTTTCAATGTTAAAATAAAGGATTCTTTTCTTTCTGATCCATGGACTGCAGAATTGACAATTTTCATTTTCTTTCATGATAAAGAGCTAGAAGGATTTCACATTCTTTGGCTTGGAATTTTCAGTGGCCATCTTCTTCTTCCCCAGAAAGACATGTCTAGCTCAAATTCGGGAGGGGGAAGGTTGGAGGAGAAGGAGATGGGCCTTTTCAGCTTTTGTAGTAGCATGTTCCAGGTCACTCCCTAGATGTAGCTGCCCTACTGGTAACAGAACTCTCTTTTCACCTGGCTCCTTCCAAAGGAGAAAATAGTAGCAGTAGCAATGGTAACAAGGATGAGAATCACAACAACAATAATAATTGTGATGGTGATGATGATAATAATAATAAAATATTAGTCAACATTTATAAAATGTTTTAAAGTTTGTAAAGTGCTACACATATTATCTTAGCTGATCCTTGAAACTATCCTGTGTGTGGGGGTTATTATCATCCCCATTTTACACATTAAGAAACCGAATCTGAGAGAGGTTAAATGACTTACCCAAGATCAGCTAGTAAGTAGCCAAAACAGGATTTGAGCTCAGGTCTTTCTGACTCCAAGACCAGTATTCTATTCGCTCCTACACTCATGGAGATCTTCTCTGGGATAAACTAGCCTTTAGAGAGGGGAGAAAGATACCATGACTGAACCTTCTAACACTGTGGTAAAAGTCAGTCACCATATTTTTTAGAAAGTATATGAAGTAATAGATACATATATGGAATTTCCACATATTTTTAAACAAAACCCTCACATTTCCCATTTTAACATGAGTGACATCTACTACTAATTTGGCCAGGGACCTAAATGCCCATAGGCTCTTTTGAGCATTCATCAAACTCTAATTCATCAATTCATTAAACTCTAAATTTCACAATTCATCAAATGTACTTTTAAATTTCCTTAAAAGAAAACAAAAGCATCCTTAAGACTTGATCAGTCTAGACTCAGCTTGGAATACTTCATATGACTTCCCAATTGCCAGGGGAATAAACATTAGGGACACAAATAGTTGGTGTTTATAAGGCTTGATGGACAATCCACTGTCATGTAAGTCAACACACCATTGTTAATAGGTATGGCATCGTGGTGAATTAGGGCAAGGGAGCTGCATCCCACTGAACCAATGCCATATCCTTGCTGAGTCTCCATTACACAGTATTTTTGCTGTAATGGATATAATCAGGGGAATTCTGCTTCCTCCCCCCACACCACTTTTCTGTCCAGTTCTAGCGCATCACACATAGCCTTGTCTGGAGCTGGATGACACTTTTGCCTGGCCCTTTCTGGTAGGCCATGTGGGCTGACTCAGTGCGGAAAGATTTGGACTTCGGGATAATGCAATAATCCTTTGACTCCCATGACAAGAGCAGAAGGAAGGGGGGCTGTAACAGAGAACTAACCACAAAGCCAGGAAGGTCAACCCACTCTAGACTTCAAAAGAAGTGATTCCAACAGCTGGTGTACTCTTCCTCTCTCCAGAACCTATGACATATAACTCTTTCTCTCTATGGAACTTTCCCATGAGGGGTTAGGGAGGGACACCCACCGTCATTCTATTTTATGGTGATTTTGAATGTTTGAGTTTGAACTTAGGGCTTAAATCTGGCTGATAAGGAGAAATAGACTTTTGGGGTATGGGTACTTTGGGAGCTTCTAGGTCCCTTGAAGCTAGCTGCAATATTTTAAAAGATCCATCATTTCATCTGTGTTGTATGTTCTCTTTACAAATGCATATCATATTTCCTATGGAAGCTCTATGGTATAAAGGGTAGAGTCTGGAAGACCTGAGTTTGAATCCTGCTTCAGACTTTATGAGCTGGTTAACCCTTGGGAATCCTTTAACCTCTTTGGGCCTTTGTAAATGAGATATTTGGACTTGAATACCCATAAAGTCCCTTTTGGCTCTAAATCTATGATCCTAAGATCTCTCCATGCCATCATAGGAGTTATCATGACATCCTATAGCTAAAACATGACCAACTTTTCGGTGATGAGCCCCTTTGAATTTCCTTGGTTTGGTTTTGGGACCATCAGGATCCTGTGTGGTCCTTGCCAACTTGATAAAATCTGTGAGGGCTTGATCTTTGCAAGTATGATTTTTGAGAGCCTAGTGTCATTTCCATTCTAAAAGGAAGCTGCTTTTAAAAGTTTCATTCTGGGGGCAGCTAGGTGGCACAGTGGATAGAGCACTGGCCCTGAAGTCAGGAGTACCTGAGTTCAAATCCGGCCTCAGACCAAACACTTGACATGCTTACTAGCTGTGTGATCCTGGGCAAGTCACTTAACCCCAATTGCCTAAAAAAAAAAAGTTTCATTCTTTGGGTGAACACTTTTATATAATCCTGTAGACAGTGTCCTTAGCACGTTCTGGGTAGTGAAAGAAAGGGTAGCTCTTCTGACAGAAGTCTATCAGGAAATCATCATACTTTCTTTTCTGATCATCCGTCACATTATCAATATAATTTCCATAGACCAAAATATGCGAAGTCTTCATTCTACATGAAGAAACATTTTTTTTTATGTTTGCCCTCTCCTCTTTTGAAATGCAAATCAATTTTTTATGTCTGTCAAATACCAGAACACATTCCTATGATTAAAGGCTCTGCTTTAATGTGATGAAAGAAATTAATTTTAGATGTGTTTGGGGTTTAGAAGTAATTTGTGCAAAAATAAGATCCTGCTGTGATTCAACTATTGCCTACCAATTTGAAATATGCTGTCCTGGGAAATGTGTTATTGGCACATTTATCATAGATCACAGCTCATTATTTAAAAGGCTGACAAGTGTCTTGTTGCACATTTATTAGGGAACAGAGCCTTAATCATGTCTGTGGTTTTAAGAGTTCCTGTCCTGTTAGATTTGTGACTTTTTATACATAGGAATTTTAGGAGGGAAAAATCTCCCAGACCAGTCCCTGAAAGGATGATAACTTTATAGAGATTTTAAAAAGAGTTATAAGTCTGTACCATCATAAAAACAAGACAGGTCTTATTTTATTTTTATATTCTGATGAGCAAACTCAACATTTTCACAGATTCAGTTCTAGTCACCCCTGAGAACATTATCCCAAGCTTGCAAAACTTCCTGCTTTCTAGAAATCAAACTTGCCTGTCTCTGGGGATTTCTTCACGGACCAAAGAAGCAGAGGAAAGGATATGAAGAAACAAAGCTAAGGATACATAGCATTTCCAAGAGTAGTGATTCCAGAATTTCAAAGTTCCAACAATTTTCTGATTCTGGTGAACACTATTGCTTTAAATGAGAGCTCCAGCAAATTTATGAACAAAATTGAGAAGGGTAGTGATAGGTCATGATTAGCATCCATCAGGTGGCCTCAGCAGTGAATTTGGACAAAAAGCAGCTAGATAAAGACCTCTGTCTCCAAGAATATAACCTTATCTGGTTCAGGAGGAATGAAGATTCCAGTGTAGACAGGCAGCAACATGATTTGGTGGTCTAGGCAGTACTCAGTGGGGGGTTGAGAGAGTGGAAAGGGATGGGACAGGAAAGGGAAAAGTTGGCCAAAGTCAGGAAAAGAAGTCATATTACATGAAGAAGATACTTCTGGGGGATATACTTGAGGGAATGATTTTTTGGAGGGGAATCAGGGACCAGAAAAACCCAAACCCCTGATAAATATGAAAGTGTTGGAGAATTATAGTACTTGTAACTCAGTGGTTGAGATGAATCATGTGACTCCAGGACACTACATGTTGTCTACCAGTCGTTAGAGCTGAATGGAGTCTTCTGGAAGAAGAGTTGGTGTGGTCACAAACCTACTTAGGACATATTAATTCTGTATCTGTAACTCCTTTCTTTACTTCTTAGGTATGGTATTAATTTATCATAAAATTGTCTCTGCAGTGGGTAGTTACTGTTGAATGCAGAAAGTGATATGAATGGGGGAGTCTCATCAATTCCCTTTTTTAAGTATTTCACTAAGTCCTCCACATTCCTAACTCATTTGATAAAAAGATTAGGGTACTAGACCAACCTTGGTCAGAGTCAGAGACATAACTAGGACAGAGTATCTGGGCATTTTCCCAGGCTGCTGAAATTCAGAGGATGCTGATGGAAACTGTACTTCAGAAGGAAGGAACAACTGAGCTTAGCACCTAGTTAGCAAAGAATAGTTAAAATAGAAGCCTGTCACATGACAGGCTTTCTCTCCCTGTTCTAGCAAATGTGAGCTTCTCTCCAGCCTGTCCCTGCCCTACTCCTTCTCCCTCCTGTCACCAATAGTGGCCTCACGGGAGTTCTGGGGCCAAACATTTATTTGTGGGCACCTTTTGTGATGCTTGACCTCAACTTTGACTAGAGCAAAGGTCCATGTAACTTCCCTGAACTCAGTTCCCAAAAATAAGCCTTCCACCCCTTCCAAGTTCACTGTAGCAGCTAGTACCTTAAGTCAAGAAAAGCCAGGGTAAGGGCCTACTAACATCCTCCTTCACCTACTGATATTAGGATGAGAGACTTGGTTTACAAAGGTAGAGAGAAGCCATTAGGAGACAAGATGTTTAATCATAGGTTCAAACCTCTGTCTGTACCTGGACAAGAAAAGGAGGATGTGTAGGGGTCATCTATTCACTCTTGACAGAACTCAGAAAGTACAGTGGGAGAAGGTGGGGATGAGTGGAGAATTCCTTGAGACTAATTCAGAAGGATATGGACTAACACCAAGTGACTAACACTAGTACATGGAGCAAAGAGACCTTTGTAGGCCTGACTTGGCTCCCTCCTCCCTCCTTCCAGGTTCCACAGTGAGGTAAGATCACCACTCCCTCGGCTGTGAAGGGAAAAGAGGAGGATGGCCATTAGGAGGAAGATACTGTTACTAGGGGGAGTAAGATCCATGTAGAAGGTGACAGAATTATAAGGACGTAGAGGGATAGAGTCATAAAATATTTGAAGGAGGGAAAGATCCCAAAGGCATGGGAGAAACAAACAAACAAACAAACAAAGAACCTTGGACCTTATCAATAGCAAAAACAAAAACAATCCCCCCCCCAAATGCCCCATCCCTCCCCAAAATGACAAGGCCACAAGGGGGAATAGGGAGAATCCTGGGAGAATTGGGACATTTTGACAAGAAACTGCTTTTCTCAAGTGTACCATTTTTAGCAAAGGCTGAGTGTGGTGACAAATTGACTATCTCATTGATAATTTACTCCTCCAGAACTATTATGAGCATAGCAGTATTTCCTGTCCCCCCACGTGCCATGTATCTTGTCTACTAAAAACCAAAACAAAGCTTAAGGGTTCCGCTTCTGGGAGCCAGGATGGCGGAGTGAAAAGGTAGTCGCTCTCACTCTCCCCTATCAACCTCTGCAAACCCAGAAAATATCAGCCCAGAAAAAAAAAAAAAAACCCTGGAATACCTGAACTAGAAGAAAGACAAGGAGCGGCAGTGCAGTAGCCCAGCAAACGGGTCTCCCAGTGCCTCAGCAAAAACAAGGGGCCCCAGGCAGATAAGTACCCTGTGGCATTCATCTGAAAGGAGGTGAAGAAAACAACCTAAAGGCTTCCTAAAGCCCCAACCTTGCTGATTCCAACCCAACACCAGGTGAGCTGTAGGAGCCCTGAAGCCTCCAATTGTGAAGAAATCCTGAAGCCCAGGTGGTAGAGCAGGCAAACACCAACCTCTGGACCTCTGAGTGCCTCAGTGAGGGTGGGGGGAACCGGTGGAAACCAGCTCAGAAAACCACCAGGAGTCTCGGCAATCCACTGCAAAGGAATCTCCCAGTGCATTAGCAGAAATGAGGGAGACAACACTGCAGGGGCCCCCAGGCAGATAAACATCCTGCAGCAGCCATCTAAAAGGAGCAGAAGAAAGCTAAAGGAAAGGAAAAGCAGGCAACCTAGAATTGGCTGAAAGTTCCAGCCTTGCTGATTCCAGCCCAACATGAGGTAAGCTGCCAGAAACCTACAGCCTCCAAATCCCAGCATAAGAGGCCCCAGAATGCAAAGCCAGTGACCAAGACCTAGGCTCCCAACACAAGAAGCTTGGGTCAGTACCCTCTGTTCCCCAGCAGGAGAGCTCAATCTCTTTAAAGGCCAGGGAATAAGGAAACACCATGAGTAAAAATAAATGTACCATAGACTCATATTATAGGATGAGTGAAGATCAAGACAGAAATTCTGAAGAGGACAACATTGTCAACAAACCCACATCTGCAACAACAAAAGGTAATATGAACTGGTCTGAAGCCCAAAAAGCCTTCTTAGAAGAGCTCAAGAAGGATTTTAGTAGTCAAATGAGAGAGGTAAAAGAGTCTTTCAAAACAAAGCTTATTAGTTATGTCACCCTAAGCAAATTATTTAACTTTTTTTCAGCCTCAGTTTCCTCATCTGCAAAATGAAGGTAATAATAGCACCTAGGTCACAAGATTCTTGTGAGAATCAAATAAGGAAATATATGCAAAGTGCTTTGCAAACCTTAAGGTGACATATGTAGATCAGCTCTCCATCAGAACTATTTATTCTTTTTGGGAGGAGTGAGATTATTTCTCTTCTTACTACCATTGTTGGTCTAAAGTTTAGACTCTAAACTCTCATTGTCTCTTTCTACACACGCACACACACACACACACACACACACACACACACACCCAAACATATACATACTTAAGAATAGGATAGAGATAGGGGGAGATTGTATTAAGCCAGGAATTTTGTGAGTTTATTCATTATTTTAATATTAGTCTCAGTTACAATTAAGCATTTTATGACTTCAATGCTTTTGCTTATGTCTTGTTAGAATGGGTGACTGAATTATTAGATTTGAGTGACCTTAGAAGTACCCATTTTTTAATTAGGTGGGGAAAATGAGATAAATTCTTCACCTACATGTCTTTACCATTTGGATATTGGAGATCATCTCTGGATCTCCGAGGGTATATAATGTCACTCCAGGCTGACCATTCCTCTGTCCATTATGCCAATGCTGGACATGCAAAAGACAGCATAAAAACAGTAAAAAACATTTGATAAGGACTGAAATGAAAATTAATAACAAGGAAACTGTCATACATACGCTGGGGCTATTACCAACTCTTTCCTTTTCCTCCAGAATATTTGGGAAACAATCTCTTTCAAGCCTCATGCCTCACTGTGTTTGTGGGGATTCAGGGCATCATTGAATTAGCCTTGTTGTCATGGCTTAAAATCTGTTCTCTCTGGTGTCTTCCAACCCTTCTTTTACTTCATGTTTCTGTGTAGCTATCAGCTTGCCTGGTCTCTGGTTTGGCAATCATTTCAATATTGTCCTGGTTCATTTCCCTCTCCTTTTGGTCTCTAAAGCAGTTATGTGTCTTTTCTTCTCTTCCCCAACCTCTTTCATTCAGCAATGGCTATCATCATCATCATTATCATCATCATCATCATCATCATCATCATCATCTTCTTCTTCTTCTTCTTCTTCTTCTTCTTCTTCTTCTCCTTCTTCTTCTTTTTTTTTTTGTGTGAAGTAATCAAGATTAAGTGACTTACCCAGGGTCACACCCCTAGTAATTTTCAAGTGTCAGAGGCTAAATTTGAACTCAGGTCCTCTTGACTCCAGGGCCAGAGCTCTATCTACTATGCCACCTAGCTGCCCCCCCTCCTTTTTTTTTGTCCTAATGATGCACTCATCCTGTGCCCAGGCACGTAGTTTAATGGGAAGTAAAGTCCAAGAGCTTCAATCTTTCCTGTCCTTAAGGCCCAGATTCCCATGGAAGATGGTAGTCTTCTTCCTATCAGCTTTGCCTTTCTTCATTTCACTTTCCCCACAGTCCTATGCACTATGGATCTGTGCTCTCAGATGGTGGGGGGTGGGAGTGGGGTGAGGGTCGGGGTGGTATTCCCTCCACACGCATAGACTTTAATCCATCCACATTTCCTCATCCTGGGAAATTCTCACTCATTTTCTCCTACAATTTTTCTTTCAGGGGTGGGTTCATTGAAAATTCTAGGGGCCTTCCTTTAGATCCCTTAATATTGCTATCAATGAAGCACCCAGTCTATTTAAAGGTTACTCTTTACTCTTGCTAAATGAACAGTTCACCTTCTTTCTCCACTAAACATCTTTCTGATATTGCCCTTTACGTCACTTCTTTCATACATTTTTTTTTGCTAGTTCTATCCACTCTCACCAGGCATCTCTCCATTGTACTTAGGTGACCCACAATTTACTTCTTTGGAGGTTGTGGAATTTCCTGATCCATACCTTTTTAGCATCACTGTGAGAATATTGGCATTAAGAAGATGGACCTTTGCTTCAGGGACAAGACTGGGGTGATGGAAAGCATTGAGCAATTTCCCTACATGCCATATAACCTACTCAACTCCTCCTATTCAGTTCTTGACTCAGTCTATTATACATCTGTAAAATTTGGCTAAGATATATATCTATGTAGATATATACACAAACACACACCTATACATATATGTATATGTATGTATATGTACATACCTATCTGTATGTATATGTGAATACACATTTATGTGTGTACACATATATGTATGAGTATCTATGTATTCATCCATTCATCTATCTGTCCATCTATCTATCTATCTATCTATCTATCTATCTATCTATCTATGTATCTATCGATCTATCTATGCTTTTTGACCAGCTCTACAGATTCTCTATTCAACTGAACACATTTTTTGGCAAGTACGCATTCTTTGTGCATGTGGTTCTTCCAGTGTAAATAGTTAGAGTGAGTTCTTTTGAGCAATTATGGATTTAATTTGAGAGGCTCTACAGAGTTTTGCCACTTAATACAATCACTGTGTCATCCACAAAAAGGAGCCTCTGGAAGACCTTGCAACCTAAAGAGAATCTCTTCTATTTGGACTCTTGCATGGGATGTCCTCTGTGACTGTGGGAAATGACTTTGGTATGCATAAGTTTCAGTTCTGTGCCTTACTTGGTGGTAAAAATCAAAGGCTCATCAGATAAAGTTAACTCTCGTTATTTCTTTCCTTTCTCTTGGAGGCAATTGTGTGGTTGTGGTTTGCCTTTGGTTCTCGAAGAGGACCATGACATCAGGAAGATGATGCCCTGACTCAGATTTAAGTGAGGGAGGACTGTACAAAGTCACCAGTCTCACTTTCCCCTCCTGAGACATCTGGGTCCAGTGGCCAGATATAGGTCAGGACAATTGGAGATGACCCAGGATGCAGGGGGAGACCTTGGCCTTTTTAAGCTAAGGTCTTTCGAAGTTCTCACTTTGAGTAAGGCAACACCCATCCATTGATTAGGCCTATTTAAAAAATGGATTAAAAAAAATTAAACTGGGAGGGGAAGATCCTCAGGGTTGCTGATGGAAAATGAAACAATTACCATTTACATTCACTCTGAGCCATCAGGGCCCAAAATTAGGGGTTAAGTGACCGGCCTCTAGTCTGAGGTCATATTTGAACTCAGGTCCTCCTGACTCCAGGGACGGCGTGCTATCCACCACACCACCTAGCTTCTGCCTAACTCACGTCATTTCACAGAATAGTATATGATTTTAACATATTCATGCGAGATAAACTTGTCGGAGGAAATCTTTAAGGCATCATTTTATTCAGTCTAGTCAAATGTTTTTTGCTAGTCATCATACAAATGAATTGCAATCTTGCATTCTCTGTATCTTTTAGTCAATTGTGTGATTGCAAAGGTATGGCCTGCTGTAAAATATCATTTGTAGAAGCCTCCCTTCTCATGCTTTTGTCAAAGTTGCATTTGATGTTTACGTTGATTGTTCCCATGAGGTTTTTGATGATATAAGTAAGTTGGCAATAGTTATTGATATTTTCTTGATTGTTTTTCCAGTAGTAATAACATTTGTGATTTCCCTTTTTAATTTGAAATATGAAATTCTCTCAGTAGATGAAAGAAATTTATTCTTTTCTTTGTTAATTTCTGGGGTGTGTGTGTGTGTATGTGTGTGTGTGTGTGTGTGTGTGTATGCAGGGAGGTCAACAGAAAGAACCATAGCGACACAGTCATTTGCCTCCTAAAGATAAAGCTGGCTCTGATAAATCTTTATAGTCTATCTCACCTTGCCCTTTTTTTCAATAGAACCTTTGATTCCAGACTTTTAGTTATTTGCTTAGACCAAATAGCTTAACCTTTCAAAGCTATTTATGTCAATCCCTTCTTTCTTAAGTTTCAGGGTAACTTCCTATTCAGTGTAGAACACTTTTTACAAAAAGGAATCTAATAGTCATCTTGAGTTTCTACTGTTTATTTCTATTCACACTTTAAGGATGAGATTACACTTTAAATTAGATAAATCAATAGGTCAATTTATTTCATAGTGTCTGGATCTGTGTGATCACATTTGAGGGAAAAAACATTTTTATCTTTTGTTCTCTTGGCATAACTGAGCTCATAAGTGCCAATCTGGGTCCCTTTAAAGTCTGCTTTAGGGGTAAGGGGATTAGAACTGAGTATCATAAATGAACACCTGCAAAATGAATAGCTTTGTTAAAAGAGTAGATTTTCTGTGTCAGAATGAATCTCCAAAGCAGCAGAGGTGTGTAGAAAGCATTTAGACACATAGGGGTAATCCTCTAAAAAGTAAGACACACACACACACACACATATATGCAATGCCTCTGAATGAAAGCAGGACAGCCTAAATTGTCAATAGAACATAGATGCCCTCTTATGCGGTAAATAAATAAATTATATATATATATATATATATATATGTATATATATATGTATATATATATGTATATATATATGTATATATATATATGTATATATATATATGTATATATATATATGTATATATATATAGATAGATAGATAGATAGATAGATAGATAGATAGATAGATAGATAGATAGATATAGATATATAGATATATATTTAAAAGTCTTGTTTTTAATTTTTAAAAAAAAATTCACTGGGTAAAAACCCCCCAAAAATGGAAAGCACATCTGTTAGAGGAATGGATTTTGGAGTAGCCTACCCCAAGATTTTCTCTCCTTTGTGCAGGGGATTAGGCTCTTAACCTGTTTCAACTGTACCTTCTTTATATCCCTTAGCTAATCATTGTTCTGATCCCTCAGGAAATGAGAAACTTTTGAGTGAGGATGTAATGACCACATTTACTAAAGGAAAAGTAATAGAATTTTTGCTGACTGATTTTTTTATCACCATTAATGCTTCCTTATGATGGTAATGAAAACCTTGAAACAGTCACCTGATGAAATGTTTTATGGCAAAGAAGGAACCAGCTTTTTTCTTCTTTTTTTAATAGAAGCAGCATTTCTGGCCTGACGAGGGTTTTAGTGGCTTGGCAGAAGCAACCAAGGTGGTAAAAGAATCAATGAATGAAACACAAATCCTGAAGCCTGAGCTTTTGAGGGATTTTTAAAGGCCATATTTTCTTCTGATTAACTCTCATTTACCCAGAAACAAATAGCACCATCGCTGTCACAGCAGGGCTGCTAAGACTATCGATCATCTTTAGTGCTACTACTAATAATAAGAAAGCCATTTTCAAGATCTTCCATTTTAATTAGACTTTGGGTAGTGATCACTATAGCTTTTCCCATTCTCTGTCTAAGGGCTGATATATCGTAGCCTTTGTGGAAGTGGAAGGGTGATATTAGAGAGTTTGATTAAAAATCATGGATCACTCTGTCTTAAGCAGGAGACATGGACATTATTTATTAGCGATAGGAGAAAACCTACTGTTTTTGAATAGTTAACCTGCCTGCAAATAGCAGATGATTGTATCTGTAAAGTATTGAGTTTAAAAAAGGGAGACATTTCCATTATGAGATTGTTGATCTTGGGAAGGCAGCATGGTGTGGCAGATGGGATGAATGGAATGCTGAACTTGGTGTTCACAGGATTATAGGCTCAGAACTAGAAAAAGGGCTTCCAGGCTTATCTAGTCCAGTCTCCTCATTGACATCATCACCTGCTGAAACTCATAGAATTTTAGGGAGTATAGTTTCCAAAGAGAACATGACTTTATCCCTAGTCCCACCCAAAGTAACACTTCTTCAATCCAACAAATATTTCTTAAGCTCCTTTTATGTGCAGTCAATCATTCAATATGCACCTACTATGTGTCAGGCACTGGGGACATAAAGATAAAAAATGGCATAGTTTCTGTTCTTAAGGAGCTCATATTCTATTGAGGAGACAACATGCATATTTGTATAAATAAAAATACAAAATAAATAGGATGTGATTAAATACTAAGGAGTTAGGAAGAGAAAGAACTAGCTATTGGGGGATTAGGACTGGTTTCTAGTTGGTGCTTGAGTGACATCTTGAAGGAAGTGAGGAATTCTATGAGTTTGAGGTAAGGAGGAATTGCACTCCAGGTATGGAGAGTGACCAATATAAAGGCATGGAGATGAGAGATAAAGTGCCATATGTATGGAATAATTTGGCTGTATTGTAGAGCATGGAGAATGGAGCAATGTATAATGAAGCCGGAAAGATAGCTTGGCAATAGGTTGTGAAGAGCTTAACAAAAAGCCAAACAGATGAATTTATAGTTAATTCATTAGTAATAAGAAGGCACTAGGGGCAGCTAGGTGGTGCAGTGGATAGACTTATCATATCTGGCTTCAGACATTTATTAGCTGTATCACCCTGGGCACATCACAGTCCTGTTTGCTTCAGTTTCCTCCTCTGTAAAATGAACATTGAGAAAGAAATGGCAAACCTCTCCAGCATCTTTGCCAAGAATACTCCAAATGGAGTCACAAAGAGTGAAAAATGATTGAAAATGATAAAAATGATTGAAAAATGACTAACAACTGAAGAAAACACTAATATTTGTTGAGCAGGGGAATCATATAGTCAAATCTGTGCTTAAGGAAAATCATTGTGACAGTTGTGAAAAGGATTGATTACAGAAAGGAGAGACTTAAAATTCATTTTTGTAATTTTTTATAATTAATAAGCATTTTTTCTTACTTCTCCTGCCCCCAATTAAACAGCATTGACAAAAAAAGAAAAATAAAACCTTTAAAATAAAAATAAGCATAGAGAAACAAATTCCCATATTGACCATGTCCAAAAATATATGTTTCATTCTATATTTTAAGTCCATTATGTCTCTGGAGGAAGTAGGTAGTATATTTCATTTTTAGTTCTTTGGATTTGTGGGGGGTTTTTTGTCATTGCATCGGTGAGAGTTCTAAAATTATTTTTCTTTATATTGTCATTATATAAATTATTTTCCTGGTTCTGCTCATTTCACACTGCATCAGTTCACAGAGGTCTTTCCAGTTTCCTCTGAAACTGTCCATTTCCTCATTTCTTATGGAATAATATTCCATTACTTTAATATACCACAATTTATTTAGCTATGTCCCAGTAAGTGGATACACTCTTAGTTTCTGGTTTTATGCTACTGCAGAAAAGAGGTGCTGTAAATTTTTTTTGCACTTGTAAGACATTTTTCTCTTTCTCTGATCTTTTTATATTTTGCCTAGCAGAGGTATTGTTGGGTATGCACAGTTCAGTGACTTTTGAGGCACAGTTCTAATTTCTTTCCAGAAGGACTAGAATGAGTCACAGTTCACCAAGAGTGCATTAATGTGCCTGTTTTCCTGCAAGCTTTCCAACATTTGTCATTTTCCTTTTCTGGGGGGTCAACTCTACCAAAGAAAAACAATATAGAACCCCTTTATCACATAAGCACAGTCAAGCAAAATAGATGATCCATAAATCATGTTCAGAAACGAAAGTTCATCGTCTCTCTGTCGTGGTCTTGCCAACTTTTTTTTTTTTAATAATATTTCTTTACTAAATTTTTTATTTTTTAAAATTAGTTAATTATTAGTTTTCAACATTCACTTCCGCAAGATTTTGAGTCTCAAATTTTCTAGGTAATATTCTTTTTTTTGAGTCTTTTGGAATCCTGGTCAATCATATAGCTGATCAGAGTTCCTAAATCTTTCAAATAGTTCACTTTACTAGTACTGTTCTTATGGTATAAATTATTCTCATGGTTCTGCTTATTTCGCTTTGTATCAATTCATACCAGTCTTTCCATATCTCTGGAGTCATCTTTTTCTTACTTTTTTATAGCACAATGGTGTTCCATTTTATTCTTATACTATAATTTGTTTAGCCATTCTCTGATTTGATGGGCATCCTATTATTTTTCAGTTTTTTGCTCTGATGAAAAGAGGTACTATAAATATTTTTGTATATATGGAACCTTTTTTTCCTCTCCTTAATTGTTTTGGGACATAGGCCTAACAGTGGTATGCACTGCTTAGTAACTTTTCACAAAACCAAATTGCTTTCCAGAATGGTTGGACCTATTTACAATTCCAGTTATCTATTAGGAAATGACCCATATTTTTTTGAATTTGAATCTTTTGCTTATATATGTTGGATATGAGAGTTATATCAGAGAAATGCTGCAAAATTTTTTCATCCATTTATCTATTTCCCTCATGATTTGTAATGCATTGGTTTTATTTGTACAAAAAGTTTAAAAATTTCACGTAAAAAAATTGTCCATTTTACCTTCTGGGATCCTCTCTGTTGCTTGCCTAGCAATGAACCCTTCAAAGTGGGGAGACACTGAGAGCCAGGAGCCCACTTAGGAGACCATTGCAATAGTCCAGGAGAGAGTTGATAAGGGTCTGATCTAATTAGGGTGGTGGCTGTTCTAAAAGAGAGAATATTAGATGGGAGAGGTGTTATAAGGGTGGGAACAGCAAGATTTTGCAAATGATTAAAAATACTGAGGGATGAGGGAGAGCGAGGCATTGAGGATAAAGCTGTGGTGAGAAATCAGGCTGAAACATGTGAAGTGCAGCTCAAGAGCTGGAGAAGCTGGGGTTGGATATATAGATTTAGGAGTTTTCTGCATAGAGATGATGTCTAAACCATGGGAGCTGACCAGGTTAACAAAAGATTTATTGTAGAGAAATAGTTAGGGGGCTCAGTAGATAGAATGCTGGACTTGGAATTAGGAAAACCTGAATTCAAATGCTTCCTAAGAAACTGACTAGCAGAATGACCTTGAGCCAGTGACAACCTCTGTTTTTCTCAGTTTCCTTATCTGTAAAATGGGGATAATAATAGCACCTAACTCAGAGCCTTGTTGTGAGGATGCAATGACATAATGTATTAAGGTTTGCTTTGCAAACTTTAAAGAACTATGCAAATAATGTTATTATTGTTATTATTTTAGAAGGCTCAGGACAGAGGCTGGGCAATTACTGTTGCTCGTTGTTTATTCTCTAGGAGGACCAACGACATCAAGAGGATGATGTCTTGACTTAGAAGTAAATTGGATTTACGTGAAGCAGAACTGGGCAAAGTCATCAGCCTCCCTCTCTCCTCCAGATTCATTGGGGTTGAGTAGCAAGACATAGGTCAAGATGACCAGTGATGGCCCCTAGCTGGGGGCAACACCTACAATCGTATCACTCAGGGGTTAAGAATAGATGAAAACAAAATTCCTAAATAATTTTGAAAGAAAAAGTCCTCAAGAAGCTTATGACTTCTTGACTAAAGAATTGGATGAATCTTAAGGCTTATGTCCTTTAGGATTTCTTAGGTCAGCTCTCTACTTCCAACATGGTTGACTGGACTGTTTATATGGATAATTCAGATAGACAACCCATGTGATTTATTCAGGTTTTGCTTGCCTCACCTCTGGGTTATTCATTCAGGAAAGCTCTTAGATTAACCTGTCAGCTTTAATTACCTGAATCCTAGGACTTAGTATAAAGGTATATACCAGTTTGCATAATTCAGCAGCCTATTTCTTAAGTGTACCCAGAAATGTATTGTGATTGAATGCAAGAATCTCACATGTTCTCCAGAGAACAGGATGGAAATTCCCCAATGCAGTGGAGATAGTAGCTTGAATAGTTTCAAGACTACTGCTTCTCATGGTCTGACACTTTCTAGTTAAAAAAAAAAGGCAGGGTCTAATAGACAGGGTACAGTGAGCCCAGTTTAGTCCTGTCATGAATTAGCATTTAAAAATTATTTAATGAAATTAAAGCAGTTTGGAGTTTAAAGACTGCTCTTTAAATATTAGATGTAATTCATTCTTCGTATGTTTGTTTTAATTTTTAACTTTTATTGATATCTTTTGCTTTGATATCACCTTCATTTTCATTTATATCTCTCCTCAGTAATCCTTCCCTTGTACTAATAAAAAATGAAAAGCAAAAGCAAAAGCAGCTGTATACACCTAACTAACCTAACTTAACTGAGGGTGACAATAAGTGCACTTATCCACATCCATAGTCCCCCATCTCTACAAAGTACATAAGAAGGTCCATTTTATTCATCTCTTTTCCCAGGCTAAGCTTAGTCATTATAAATATATAGTGTTAAGTTTCGCTTTTGTTGTTGTTGTTGTTTTCATTTACATTTTCCTAGCATCTACGGTGTATGTACTGTTTTCCTGGTTTTGCTTATTCTACTCTATGTCAGTTCATATAAGACTTTCAGGATTTTCTGAATTCTTCATATTGATTATTTCTTCCTTTTCTACTTTGAAAATGAATTGAATGATGCATTCACAAAATATATTCATAAAATGTACTGCAACTATTGAAGAGACCACCATCCTTTTGCCTGCCCAGTTTGCAACATTGGGGTCCTCCTTGATTCTTCTCTCTTATCTCACATTTTCAATCAGTTCCCAAATTTTGTCATTTCTTTCCCCACAACACCTCTTGCATATGTCTTCTTCTCTCCACTCATATAACCTAGTTCATATAACTCTGGTTCAGGACCTCATCATTTCTCTCTTTGACTATTGCAAAAGTTTCCTAATTAGTTTCTCTCATTCAAGTCTTTCCTTATTCCAATCCATTTTCCACTCAGCTACCAAAGTGATTTTCCTAAAATATATGTCTGACCTCATTACCTGGCCAGCTTAATGAACTTCAGAGGCTCCCCAATACCTCCAGGCTTGAATATAAATTCTTTTTTCCATTGAAAGCATTTCACAGCCTGCCATCTTTCTACCTTGTAATATTCTTACATTATACTCCCCTCTATGCACTCTGCAATCCATCCATATGGATCTTCTTCCTCTTCCACACACAGAACCCTACTCCTCTCTCTGCATTTTTAGATTGACTCTTCCCATGCCTAGAATGCTGTCCCTTCCTGCCTCCATATCTTGACCTGCCTGGCTTCTGTTAAGACTTATCTCTAATGCCTCCTCCTCCACAAGGCTTTCCAGGTTCCCCCATACCTTCCATCTGCTCTGTGTTTATATATTTTATCTTCCCCCTTAGAATATAAGCTCCTTAAAGGTAGCATGGATTTTGTTTTTGACTTTGTTTCATATCCTCAGAAATTAGCATAGTGCCTGGCATGCAGTAAATGTTTAATAAATACTTGTTGGTTGATTATTTAAAGTAAAAATGTCTTATTAATTCACTTACTTGTTACAAAACTGTAAAAAATCCCACTGAATCTGTGACATTTTGTACATCACATCTCCTTACTAGTCTATAAACTATATGAGGTTGGGATACATGTCTTCTTTCCTAACTTTTGTATTACCCAGAATGCTTAGAAAGTAGAATCCTGCATACACTAAGTGCTTAATGAGTGTTGTTAAATTAAATTGTCATATTGATATACTTCCTTTTGATGGTATAGTATCAATAACTCAAATAATTATTTATTAAGCCTATATAAAAACCTGCATGTATTATTTGGGGAATGGCATCAATGAATTTTAGTTTCAGCAATGGGTCTTTATTTACATTAGTGATTTCTGAACTTTTACTAATAAACATCAACACGTATGCTCATTTTATATGGCAGTTTTAAAGGGAATTTTAATAGGTATGGCTCACAAATAGTTTTGATTTTATATGATAATAGAAGAAAGGCCAAGGTTTTAAGATCAAAATGCCAGTTTTCAATGCAAATAGGAAATTGAGGAGGTGGCAAAGTCCATTTTTTGATACTCCCTCTTCCGTCTGCTAGGAACGTGATTCTTATCAAGGCCTCTATAATTTATTTGGATAAAAATAAAACACCAGGGATTAATTTACCTGACAATTCAATATGGAAACTGACTACATCTTTCTGAATTCAGTAGAGGGCCACATAATTCAGATTTTGGATTACTAATAACTGCTAAGGCAGCCTTTCTTTAAATCTCTTTCTTAATGAAAACAAAAAAAGGATTTAAAGGGGTGGTATCTAAACAAATTATAGCTTCCATGTATAAGTTTCATGTTGGTAAATTATTTTCGGCAGTAAGAGCCAGGTTTTTTACCATTACTTTTTTGAGTTTGAGGCTCTGTATTTTGTGAGAGTTGAGTAATATATATTTCTGATAATGAAATAACTCAATTTAACAAACATTTGGTGAATGCTAACTATGTGCTAGACATTATGCTTGGCCCTGGAAAGGCAAAGACAAACAAGAAACAGTACCTGCCCTCAAGGAGCTTACATTCCACCCTTATTACTTTATTTAAAAAAACATTTTTGGAAATATTAATAACTCATTTTTGTCTTTATATCTTTAAGGCCTACCCAGCACTTGTGGGCCAGGCCTATCCAGCTTACCCAGTGCCTGACAAATTAATTGCTTAAGAAATGCCTGTTGATTGATGGGTAAAAAAGGGCAAAGTCATGCTATCAAAATGAAAAGGGTTAGATAAACAAGTTAATATCTTTTCAAATTTACATTCAGTTTTAGTCAACTGAAAGTTTTTGAGAATAGATGAAATGAATATATATATATACATGCTGTCATATTGTACCCCACCCTGAGCCCCTGGAGAGAAATGGACACACCTCAAATTTCAGAAGACTTACAATGACAGGATTTCTTGACTTGAAGTCTGAATAAATACTTAGAATCTTCCCACACTTAATATTCAATGATTTTTCTGTTTTTAAAATACAGGTAATTATTAAAGAGTGCACAAATTTTTTTTTCCAATGAACAATCTTATTCACCTTCAGGTGGAATTATGGGAAAAAAATACTCAGGGGAGTCACTCATTACCTAAGATTCATAGTATTCAGTCTGAAGAAGGTGGATACATTTTTTGGGGAGAGAGCGCATAAAAGCAAGACCAATCCCTACATAGTTTACTTTATAGCACTTGAAGAAATGTTTACACTTCAATAAATCAATCAACAAACATTTATTAAGCATCTGCTATGTGCCAGGTACAGTCGTAAGTGCTGAAGATACAAAAAAGAGACAAGAGACAGTCCCTGCCATCAAGGAGCTTGCAATCTAAGGCCATTCCCCTTCCACTTCACTCCTAGTAGGAATAGTAAAGTGATAACAATGTGGATGCCTCAAATTGACATTTTCCCTCCGAAGACCTGAGTGGTTCATGCCTTACGTGATCTCATTGAAGACGAGAGCTGAGTAGGTTCTGGAAAAGGAAAAGGGAAGCACAGAGGTGATTCCTCTAAGGTTAGCTTGGTCAGTTGATCACAGAACCAGACATGAAAAGGAGAAAACAAAACAACTCTGATCCTTCTATCCCTGCTTTGTCCTATATCTCTTGTGCCTTTTGTAGCTAAATTCCTCCAGAAGGCTGTTTACAGTAGGTGCCCCCGCTTTCTCTCTGCTTACTCTCCTCTTGACACCTTACAATGTGGCTTCTGACTTTAACATTTCACCAAAAATGTTGTCTCCAAACTTACCAATGATCTCTTAGTTGACAAATCTAATGGCCTTTTCCTAATCCTCATTCTCTTTGACCTTTCTTCTGACTTTGACACTGTTGACCACCCTCTCCTCATTGATCCTCTAGGTTTTTGGGATGCCAGTCTCTCCTGGTTCCCCTTCTACATATGTGATCATTCCTTCTCAGTCTTCTTTGCTGGATCCTCAGCAGATCACACTCTCTAACCTAGATGTCCCACAGGGTTCTACCCTGGACCTCTAACCTCCTCCCTTCATATTACTACATTATTACTTTACTTGGTAATCTTTCCAAATATTTGGTAGGGATAATTTATTCCCAAGGCTCCTCCCACCCCATTTTAAAGACTAGAAAGTAAAGAAGGATGAAGGAAAACAAGGATTTATTTAAATTCATGTAAGCTTATATCAGTCAGCCCAGCTATTCTCAGTGTGTTTTTGTTCTCATAAATCCCTAACAAGGAATGTTAAATCTTTGGTAGTGATTACTTACAGGGAAGTCAAACAACTGCTTTGGGCATTAGAGAAGATGCCATGTTGGGATCAGGGTAGGCTGCCCAAGTGGGACATTGGCAAGCTCTGTAAAAAAAGGGAGGGGCTAGAAAATGACAGGAAATATCTTTATTTAGGATAACATGGGTTGAAGAATGAGCAGTCTCCATTAGCTTGCCACATGGAGAATGCTAAAATGTAGATTCTGGGAGATTTAGAATAACGTAGAAAAGAACTATCTTGGGGAGACCATGGAGCATGCATGGATATTCTGTAACTGGTCTGGTTGTCTAACTATGTGGTTGGGAGGAGTGTGTTTCAATTGGTTGCATGGCTGGAACGGTCGTCATATTCAAAAAGGCCTAAGTCAGTTCTGAACACCAATTTTTGGTGCCTCTGAGTCAGAAAGGGCTTGGTAACACCTCACCCTGCATCTTTGAGAAACTGCAAGGGAATGAGCCTTAGGACCTTCTTCAGCTCTGAGGTCAGAGAAAAGGGTGTGATCCTTGGTGGGGTCCTTGGTGTTTTTCATTCTTTCCTTTTGAGCTGAAAGGAACGAAGTCTCTGCCCTTGGGCTCTCAGATTTGGAAACTTTCAGTTATAATAAAGTTGTCCGTAGGGCCAACCCAGACCAAAACCAGACAGCAGTTTCTCTGGTTTCAGAATCAGGCCACATTGGCTTGGCAAGTAATCTGGCCAACTGAGATAGTGGCATAGTGCTTCTGGTCCAGCTTATCAGCCAGGGTCCACAAGCTGAGCTTACTAGCTTTCAAGGCCTCTTTCTCTCCACCCTCCATTGTATTCCTGAGCTGTGGTTTCATCCTGTATTCCAGTGCTTCTGACATCAACTCAACTGTTGAAATTTGATATACTGACTGAGAGTATATCTATAGCACAGGGACTGCCAAAGGGGAGCCCCAGGGAGTGAGCCAGCTTCAGGACAAAGAACTGGGTAGCCAGGCTACTCAGCTGGAGTCTACTGCTTTGCCACTGAATAGCCAATGCTTCTTTACTCCTATCATTTCTCTTTGTAAAGAACAGAGAATTTATAGCATCATAGATTTAGAGCTAGAAGGCCATTGAGTCCATGCTCCTATTTTTCCAGATGAAGAAACTGAAACTAAAAAAGTTTAGTTGACTTACCAAGGGCCACACAGCAATTAAGTGTCTGAGGCAGAATTCAAAATCAAGTCTTCCTAATTTGCTGCCTAGTGCTTCATCTACTGTGCTTCCTAGCTAGGGGCCTTGCCTCTGGACAAAACACAAGTGAAGCTTGGGTTTCTAGTTTTTTATCATGAACAGTAAGCAGCTGAGTCAGGGCTGAAGTTGGGAAGGTATAGAAAGTAAAAGGAGCATGAGGAAAGGAAGGCTTTTGGATGAATTTGCAGTTAATTGAACAGTCATGTCAATCCAATCGAGCATGAGTGATCTCTAGCTGTCTCTGGAAGGAAGACAAATGGCAAGAGAAAGCAATTAAGGAAAGTAAACACAGAGGTGAGACTGAGATACTAATTTCTAAGCTGATAGCCTGGTCCCAGTGTATAATTCCATTAGCATCATGCCAACTACATCACATGATTCAGCAGTGTTCATCAATCATTTAAGTTTAGGCCTTGATGCAAACTAAGGAAATGCATCATACCAACCACAAAGTTCTTCACTTGTTACACAAAAAAAAAACTTAAGGGAAAAAAATGGATGGAGAAATAGAATGGCCAGCCTTGCATGTCAAACAAAAAAATTGAGGCCAAACATCCATAATGGAAAACCGTGAATGTAGAAACACATTGTCACATATCTATAGACATTCTTTAAGCTCCTTGAAGGCAGGCAGTGTATCTTATATGTCTGTTGGACATTTGCACCCTTTCATCCCAATTTACCTTCCCAGTCACATGATCCATTACTGCTTTTTATGCATTTTATCATCCAGCCAAACCAGCATATATGCTCTTTATCATATGTGACATTGCGTCTATAAGGCCCTCCATCTTTACCTCTGATACTTATAATCCCTGCTTTCCTTTGAAGCTCAGCTCAGATTACACCTTCCATAAGAGACCTGTTTTGGTACCCACAACTGTTGCCCCAGTAACCGTGTGTTTACACTGTACATATTTTGCATCTACTTATATGTATAAGTCTCTCTCTCTCCTTCCACAGAATGTAAGCATTTTGAGAGCTGGGATTATTTAATTTGTCTTTATATCCCCAATACCTAGCATAGGACTTTGTGCATAATAATTGGTTAATTAATTTTTGTTGATGGAATCGTTGACTAATTTGTTGTATCCCTCAGTGTGCCTAACATAGGTTTTTGATGTAGTCAATAGATCCTTAACAAATATTTGTAGCTTTACTACTGGGAAAGATCCGTAATTTCACTGATGTGCATACTCCCTCCACACTCCAGACTGCAACCCAATGATCCCTTCTCATACTGTGCAGTTCTTATCCATGACTTTCTTATAAATGTTTCATGAAGGATCTGACCAAAGTACTGGAAGCCTTCTAAAATTGTGCTTACTCGATGAGTTATAAATTTATGTGTAACTCAGGGTTGCACAAGGAATTTGTAGTGCTTCCCAATCATGTGCATTACTCAGAATTTGAGCCCTTTGATAAGATGAGTCAAACCCTTTATTAGTCACTGAGCAGGAAGTGGTGATGACTTGGTGGACCTTTTGAAAAAGAAAGGGACTCCACCCCTGCATCTATTCTTCTGCTCTAGTAGAGCAAGTAACTTTTGTTTTCTAGACTTCCCAAGAGCGGGTGGGATGGTGACCTTTCCTGCATCCCAGAAGAAACAGCAAAAACTGGTGAGGATTTGGCAGCTAAGACACATACCTTCCCTAAGTGAGCCTAGATCTCAGAGCCCTGGCCACCTCCTCTTTTGTTTTCTAGACTTCCCAAGAGTGGGTGGGATGGTGACCTTTCCTGCATCCCAGAAGAAACAGCAAAAACTGGTGAGGATTTGGCAGCTAAGACACATACCTTTCCCTAAGTGAGCCTAGATCTCAGAGCCCTGGCCACCTCCTCTGCTTTCTTTTTGCCTGAGTCTAGGTGACCAAACATAGATCTGGAGATAGAGGCATTGGAGGTGACCTTGTGAGTTTGAGGAGGTCTCGAAGTCCTAGTCCTTACTTGGCTCTGGTATCACATCAGAAAAAGACCTCTGCAACCAGGCCAGTATTCTTGGAGAAGATTGCTCTTGAAGAGGACCATGATGTCAGGGAGGTTATGTCACGACATGCAAGTGAATTGGGAGGGCCGTGCAAAGCCACTAGCCTCACTTTTTCCCCTGGAGTCATCTGGGTCCAGTGGCCAGATATAGATCAGGATGAGTGGAGATGGTCCTGGACATGATGGGAGTGGACAAAATTACTACCAGCTGGAGGATAAGCCCATTTCCTAGCCTAGATTTGCCAGAAATTATCTATCTGCCAGGCCAAAGCTGAGGTGAAATGTGACAATGACTATTCATTAGTACCCTAAACTGCCTTTCTGATGAAGTTAAAGTTCAACCCTCTCAGGAGAGTATAACAGTAGTTATAAGTCATTACTAAATCCTATTTTGTCTTTCTGTCAATGCATGCTTTGTGAATGCTCTGAGCTTAGCTTTTTTCTACGTGTGTGCATGTAAAAAATACTTCACCATATTGTACACTGAGTATGTTTCTGCTGCCATTTGGGAAGACCCTAGAACTGAGTCAAAACCCAAGCTTTCGAGAAATCGATGTCAGGATCCTAGGGTGAGGTGTGATGAGCCAAAGGTTTTAGGAATGGGAGCCTAACCCATTTCTTTAGAGGCTAAGATTCCCCAGGACTGAACCTCCTCCATACCAAGAATGTAGGTTCAGAGCAGAAGGGTCCTTTTGTGGAAATGGATAGAGAAATTGTCCTGCAATTCCAAGTCCACCATTGATTCCCTATTCTGCTCATTCCAAAGACTGTTCCAAACTTTCTCTTTTCTTTTCAAACTCCCCATGCCCTCTATTTCTTACCTCCAGCCCCTCCCCTACTTCAGCTAAGGACATCCACTCTTACTTCACGGAAAAAAGAAGATTGAGGCCCAACAGAACCTTTCCTTTTCTCCTCATCTCACATGCCTCTGACAACATTCCTCACTATCTCTTCTTTCGCTTTAATCTCTGGTGAAGAGGTGTCCTTTCTTTATGCCAAGACTAAGGCATTTACATGTGCCCTTGATCCATAGGTGTGCTAGAGCCATTTGTGAAATTTTCAGTATGAACATTTATACTTTGGAAATCAGAAAACTCTATAAATCAGGGCTTGATTTATTGTTTTGTCAATTGTGTAGACTTAAGAAAATGATGGGGAAAATGTTAACAATGCAGATTAAATTAAAAAATGTGTCAAGTATTTTCCCTGTGAAGTCAGTTGTTAAACATTTACTCTCACACCTCCTTCATCTCATCCCCACTGGTGTATTCTAGAAGATTTCCCTTATTATCAGGAGACCTTTTCCTCTAACTCATGTCCTTCTTCCCTAGTAACTTCCCTCTGAGATCACTGTTTATCTGTATAAGTACATAGTTGTTAGCATGTTGTCTTTCCCATCTGGATGTGAACTCCTTGAAGTCAGGACCTTGTTCTTTCTCTTTTTTTTTTTTAACATCTCCAATAATTAGCACAATGCTTAGCACATTTACTAAATGTTTATTGACCAAGAAGGTAGTAAAATGTAAAATAGACATGTCTCAGGTCATCTAGACCATTTTTTTTAATGCAATTGAGGTTAAGTGACTCACCCAGGGTCACACAGCTGGTAAGTGACAAGTGTTTAGTCTGAGGTTGGATTTGAACTCAGGTCCTCCTGACTTCAGGGCCGGTACTCTATCCACTATGCCACCTAGCTGCGCCATCTAGACCCTTTTTAAACAATTGACTGAGCAACAGGTCCAAAGAGGTAGCTTAAAATAAATAGTTTTGACCTCTGACCTGCCAAGAGATGCTCTCCTTAGGCTGTATATGGTGCTAGGGACATGGGACAAGTTACTTTGTGGGGAAGGAGAGCAGTCCATTGACTGACTGTAATTGTTATTGGGTCTGATATTACATACAGTGCTGAATGACTGTATCCTTACCAGCAAGTCAGTTTATCTATCTATCCAACAATCTATCTATCTATCTATCTATCTATCTATCATCTACCCTTAGCTTTTTGGATCAGTCATTTTCCTTATCTCTATACCTGAGAATAGGAGGCCTGTAGCCTTCTACTAGACCAAAGATTTCTTAATTGCCAAATCTAAAAGCTTTTCTTCTACCTTTCTCTCACTTTACCCTTCTGCAGCTTTTGACAAATTGACCATCTTCTATTCCTGAATACTCGCTCTTTTCTGGGTTTTCATGATTGTTCTTTTGTGTCTCCCTTCCACATGTTTGACTGTTCCTCCTCAGTCACTTTTGCTGGACCTTTCTCTGTGCCATGCTTATTAACTGTGGGTATCCCTGAAGGTTCTGCCCCGGGCCTTCTCATTTCTTTCTATGCTCTCTTATATTGTAATCACATCAGCTTCCATTTGTTCAAGTTATCTCCTTCCTGATGATTCCCAGAACTATATATCTAGAACTCATCTCTTCCCAGACCTCTACTCTTGTATCATCAGCTGCCCATTGGATATTTCAAATTGGATATCTTGTAGACTTCTCAAACTCAACATAACCAAAAAAAGAAATCATTACCTTTTCCCCTAAATCCATCTCTCTTCTGAACTTCCTTATTACTGTTCAGGGCATCACCATCATTCCATTAACCCAAGTTCCAAAACTTGGCATCATCCTCAATTCCTTATTCATGATCACTATACATTTTAAAGCAGTTACCAAGTCTTGTCACATCTTTCTCCATATCTCTCCAATATATCCTCTTCTCTCCATTCACCCAGTCCCCCCCCCCACCCCAGTTCAGGTTTTTGTTAATAATAGCTCACATTTATAAAGTGCTTTAAATTTTGTAAAATGCTTTACATACATCATCTCATTTGATTCTCATGACAACCCTGTGAAGTAAGTACTATTATTATCCCCATTTTACAGGTGAGGAAACTGAGGCTGAAAGAGGTTAAGTGATTTGCCCAGGGTCACACAAATAGTTAGCAATATTATTGTTATTATTTTTTTATTATTATCTCTCTTCAGCTTTTAGAATGTACAAAGCCTTCAGGAATTTAGTTTTTCAAGGAGGTCTATACCTACTATTTCCCTGGTTTAGGGGACTCCTCATTGAGGAAATCCTTTTTATCAGTGCAGATCAGCATTTGTTCAGTAATTTAAAATTTCACAGAATTACTCAGCAGAAAGGAAATGGTTCATGACTTGCTTAGGTGAGTATGTGGAAGAGATGGGACTTAAACATAGGTCTTCCTTACTCAAAGATCGGCTCTCTATTCACTGTACTAGAGAAAGGAATATCTTTCTTTTTTCCCTTTCATCCAAACCCTACCAGTGCAAAGCATCAACCCTTTACTAGTGTCATTAATCTGACTTAAAAGTTGCATGAATAAGAGATCACAAGGCATCTGTGTTTAATTGTAATTAATATCTTGTTGTTTGTGGAGCCTGAGGGCTCCCCTGTTACCCTCCATTTCTATTGCACCCCATAGAAATGCCATGAGTTATCATCTTATTCAAAAACTGGTTCCGTGTCTAGTCAATAATGATGTGATTTATTTTTTTTAATGATAAATTCTTCTAATTGCTTTAGCTAATAAAACACCACTGAACTGATAAGCATGAGCAATACTGCTTAATTGCATTTACTGAAGATAGAGTTGTATAGCATTAGTTATAGTCCTTTTAACTTTGAAGCAGCCATAATAAAAATGACTAGACTACAGGGGGGCGAAATGACTCTAAGAAATTCATTTAGAAGACACTACACTTTTACTCTCCTTCAATTGACTGGGAAAGCCTATATAAACTGAAACACAATTTTTTGAGATGTTTCCCATAAGTCCATACCAGTCCATCTTTTCCCAAAGACAGTAGAGAGGACCTATTTTTAAATTCCTGTTGCCTTTATTTGTTTTGTTTCAGAATCACTTTGGGACCTTCCAAGGAGACAGACACTTTTGCTTATTAACTGTGAGAAAGAACTGGCTTTGCTACTGTTTTGCAGGAATATTTCCCCCTGTGGTTTTCTCTATAGCCAACATCACTCGAATTCATTTCAACCTACTTTATTTTTATGGTAATTGCCAGTAAGTAACAATTTTGTGACAGCATTTGTTCACTTGCTGTAACTTCTAATACTGATCCTTTTAAACTATTTAGTCACCCAAAGTAAGTATCTAATCTATTTGGCCCTAAATAGTTCTAGGAGTTATTTTAATTCTTTTAGAAGTTTAATGAAAACTTCCATTCAACTGAATCGAGCAAAGTCCATGTCCATTGCTACCTTAAATGCTGTTAGCACCACCTGCCCCTTCCAGCTCCATGAAGACAGTGTCCACATCTGAAAAATCCCTGGTCTGGTGATATATGAAAGATAGGATCCTTCTACCTCCTCAGAACAGGCCCAGTAAATTTCTGCTATTCCAGGTATTGAATTTGGACTTTAAATCCTTATAGCTTCAAGTTATAAGATTCTAGGGGGCAGACAAGACATAAATGTTGGCACATCTGTAGACCTGAAGGTCGTGTGGAATCAGTCAGGGGGAAAATTAAGCTTGCTCACTGCAGTGATGAGGAAGTGGCCTGTAGGCTGTATTTTTTTGTGCTGTGGCTGTAGGGTAGGGGAGACTGACCTAGCCTTAGGTGGAGTGGATTTAACTACTGAGATTCTTCATTGACAACCTTGGCTTAGGTGGAAGAATGGGCTGGAACCTAAAGTTGTGATATGAATAATAGCCAAGTCTAAGGCAATATGATGAGTAGGGAGTGCCTTGGGTGAAAGGTGAATTAGGTGACCTCTATCATACCTTAAATATAGTCATATAACTTTGGTTATACAAGCATGAAAGGGGAAAGGTGCTAGATCACCATGTTTGTTAGTGCACCCATGGGCTCCCTTCTTATATCTGGATCTCTAGAAAAGCTACCCCAGATTCATTGTCAAAATGCTCTATGAGTGAGTGTCTGCTGAAAACCATAGCTTATGAGCCCCTATCAATGTGTCAGAGGATGCATTTATTTATGATAAATTTTATTTGATCTTATGCACTTTTCTTTCCCCAACATAATGTAAGCTTTGTGAGTAGGGGCTGTTTCATTCATTGCATTTGTATAGCAACATCTAGCACATAGTAAGTATTTAATAAATGCTTGTTGATTGAATGATTGATTGATTGATAACATGACAGTGAGAGATGCTCCCATACCCACAGGGGGTACACCGTCTCATCACCACTGGTTACCATACTACTAGTGGGAGCAGGGCATGTACAAGGGCACATATGTAGAGAACACTCATGGTCAGTGCATATGTGTGACCTGGGCAGCTCACACCAACAATACTGCACAGCTACATGGTGCACATGTAGCTTTGGAAAGATTGTCCAGAGTAGGCCAGGTTGTTGGAATGGGGTACAGTGATTTTGGAGTCAGGAAACATGGGTTCAAATATTAGCTCTACTATTTACTGCTTGTGCAATCCTAAGCAAGTCATTTAATTTTTTCTGAGACTCAGATGGCTTATCTATTAAATGGAAGGGTGGGACTGGATGATCTCTAGGGTCCCTTGCACTTCTAAATATATCATCATAAAGCTGTCTCATAAAACAGATCTTTGGGCAAATGCCCAAGTGCCTGCCAGGCTAATCCAGCCCTCATTGGAGGGACTGAAATTTTGGTTGTTGTTTTTGAATGGAGACATGCCTAGAACATACTTTTCCTGTTAGGTCTGAGAAAGGTCCACATTGCTTTTAATAGGAGCTATATTTAAAAGCAATAGCTAACTTTTGGCAGTATCTCTCTACCCACCCATTCTTCTTTTTTCCTTCAATCTGTTATCTTGTGTTGCTTATTCTATGGAATCTAGCAGCACAATCAGGCAGGTTTGAAGCTTCCCTGTTCCCCACCTCCTAGCACAATGGTTGGTACTTAATAAATGCTTGTTGACATAATGTTTTACAGAATTGAGGCCCACCGAGTTGCTTCCCAGAAGCGTGGGGGTTACTCTCCTGGTGGGTACACTGATGACACTTTATATTTGTACACCACTTCATACCTGTCAAATTGCGTTCACATGTCATTTCTTATTGGATTCACAGTAACCTTATGAGGAATACAGGGCAGATATCATCCCAATTTTACAGGTGAGAAAAACGGAGACTCAGAGGAGTTCAATGACAACTCTAGGTCACTCAGCAGTGCCAAAGCTGAAATGAGAATCCAAGTCATTGGAATCTTTATAGGGTCCATGTCACCTCTGCTGTCTCACCAGGTGCAATCAATGGAATCAACAACCATCAAGCATTTTTTGTTTGCTATGTGGCAGACATTGTGCTAAAGAAAAAAACAATAACAATTCTTGCCCTCAAGGAGCTTATATTCTAACGGAGAAGATGTGTATATAAATATGCACATTCAAGATAGATTCATTGTAGATAGAAGGTTGTTATTTTTCCTTTGTTCTTGAAAAAGGCCATGACATCAAGAAGGTGGTGCCATGACTTGTGAGTGAATCGGATTTAAGTGAGGGAGGGCTGTGCAAAGTCACCAGCCTCACTTTCTCCTCCAGAGCCATCTGGTAAGATATAGATCAAGTTGAATGGAGATGGCCCCCAGATAGCAGGGAATCTGAGATGGGAAGGCATTGGTAACTAGCAATTTGGAAGGACCTCCTTCAGAAGGTAGTGCTTGAGTTGAGCCTTGGAGGAAGCCAGGAGTTGTTATAGGCTATAGAGACCATTCTATACAAGTTGTGGTACTCAAATGGAGAGATTTTTGTGAATTGTGTTGCACCCAACAATGATGTGTAATGAGACTGCCATATTGGTAGAGTTATTCTAAGTTTTCTCTTTCTCTTCAATGAGACATTTACATAAAGCATTTTGCAAATCTCAAAGAGTTATATATATATCTGAGTTGCTATTGTTATTTCATTCTTCTCATCTTTATGTTTGATGGAAATCATAGAAACTGCCTTGAGATATGTCCTTACCTCACTACTGTTCTATGTTTAGTGTTCAGTGGGCCATTGCTAGGGAATAAAGTGATTGATTTCATCGTTGAATTGCTATTCTTGCTCCCTGACTCTGTCTACCCCAGTGCTATTTGGGCCCATCCTTGAGGATCACCATGGTATTGGTCTAGAATTTCTAACCTTCATATTTTTCTCCAATGAGATCTTTCTAGGAAGAACTCTGTGTTGACTAGGGAAACATATATAGTGAAATAGATTAGAAGTCACAGAATAGAATT
Source organism: Phascolarctos cinereus (assembly GCF_003287225.1). Classification (NCBI taxonomy): domain Eukaryota; kingdom Metazoa; phylum Chordata; class Mammalia; order Diprotodontia; family Phascolarctidae; genus Phascolarctos; species Phascolarctos cinereus. The sequence goes on from NW_027556180.1 coordinate 63,643,448, forward strand.
CAGTCAAAAACATAGGTTCAGATCTTGACTCTGCCCCTTACCAGGTAATTTCGTCTCCCAGGGTCTGTAAAATATGAGGGTTGGACTAGATCAAGGGTTCTTTATCTTTTTTTTTGCATCATCCCATTTTGTGGATCCCCAAGGCAGTCTCGTGAAGCCTATGTTCCTCTTCTCAGACTCATGTTTCTAAGTGCATAAAATAAAATACATAGATATGAGTATGAAGGAAACCAATGATATTAAACTAAAGATGTAATGTTTTTCCTATCCAGTTCATAAATCCTTTGAAATCTATCCATGGAACCCTTGGGGATCCATGGACCTCAGGTTAAGAGCCCCTAGATTTTTGTTGTTATTGCTCAGTCACTTTTCAATTGTGTCTGACTCTTTGTGACCCTATTTGAGGTTTTCTATTTTTTTTTAAATAATTAATTAATTTTCAGTTTTCAACATTCACTTCCACAAGATTTTAAGTTCCAAATTTTCTCCCCATCTCTTCCCTCCTCCCACCCCAAGACATCATGCATTCTAAATAATTCTTTCCCCAATCTGCCCTTTCTTCTATCACCTCCCTCCCTCTTCTCTGGTCCCCTTCCACTTCTATTTTCCTGTAGGGCAGGATAGATTTCTATACCCCTTTGCCTGTATGTTTTATTTCCCAGTTACATGTAAAAACAATTTTTAACATTTGTTTTTAAAACTTTGAGTTCCAAATTCTCTCCCTTCCTCCCTCCCCACCCACCCTCATTAAGAAGGCAAGCAATTCAGTATTCAAAACACTTCCGTAATAGTCATGTTGTGAAAGACTAAGTATATTTCCCTTCATCCCACCATTTATTCTTTTCTCCTTTGACCCTGTCCCTCCTCAAAAGTGTTTGCTTCTGATTACCTCCTCTCCCAATCTGCCCTCTCATCTATCATTCCCTCCTCTCTTATCCCCTTCTCCCCCTGTTTTCCTGTAGGTAAGATAGATTTCCATACCCAATTGAGTGTATATGTTATTCCCTCCTTAAACCAAATCTGATGAGAGTAAGGTTCACTCATTCCCTCTCACCTCCCTCCTCTTCCCGTCCATTGCAAAAGCTTTTTCTTGCCTCTTTTATGTAAGATAATTTACCCCATTCTGCCTCTCCCTTTCTCCTCCCAGTGTAATCCTCTCACCCCTTAATTTTATTTTTTAGATATCATCCTTTCATTTTCAACTCACCTTGTTTCCCTTTTTATGCACACACACACACACACACACACACACACACACACACACATATATTCCCTCCAACTACCCTAGTACTGAGAAAGATCTCATGAGTTACAAATATGATCTTTCCATGTAGGAATGTGAACAGTTTAATTTTAATAAGTCCCTTATGATTTCTCTTTGCTGTTTATCTTTTCATGCTTCTCTTGAGTCTTTCATTTTGAAAGACAAATTTTCTATTCAACTGCTTTTTTCATCAAGAATGCTGAAAGTCCTCTATTTCATTGAATTTTTCCCCCTGAAGGATTATACTCAGTTTTGCTGGGTAGGTGATTCTTGGTTTAAATCCTAGCTCCTTTGACCTCCAGAATATCATCTTCCAAGCCCTCCAATCCCTTAATGTAGAAGCTGCTAAATCTTGTATTATCATGATTGTGTTTCCACAATACTTGAATTATTTTTTTCTGGTTGCTTGCAATATTTTCTCCTTGACCTGGGAACTCTAGAATTTGGCTATAATATTCCTAAGAGTTTTCCTTTTGGAATCTCTTTTAGGATATGATCTGTGGATTCTTTCAATTTCTATTTTACCTTTTGGTTCTAGAATATCAGGACAGTTTTCCTTGATAATTTCTTGAAAGATAATGTCTAGGCTCTTTTTTTTAATCATGGTTTTCAGGCAGCCCAATACTTTCTAAACTATCTCTCCTGGATCTGTTTTCTGGGTAAGTTGTTTTTCCAATGAGATATTTCACATTGTTTTCTTTTTTTTTAAATTCTTTTGGTTTTGTTTTATAATTTCTTGATTTCTCATAGAGTCATTAGCTTTTATTCACTCTACTCTAATTTTTAAGGAATTATTTTCTTCAGTGAGCTTTTGAACCGCCTTTTCTGTTTGGCCAATTCTGCTTTATAAGGTATTCTTCTCCTTTTTTTGGACCTCTTTTGCCATTTGGGTTAGTCTGTTTTTTAAGGTGTTATTTTCTTCAAATTTTTTTGGATCTCCTTTAGCAAACTCTTGACTAATTTTTCATGATTTTCTTGTATCACTCTCAATTCTCTTCCCAATTTTTCCTTTACTTCTCTTACTTGATTTTCAAAATCCTTTTTGAGCTCTTCCATGGCCTGAGCCTGATTCATATTTTTCTTGGAGGCTTTGGATGTAGGAACTTTGGCTTTGTTGTCTCCCAATTGTATGTTTTGATCTTCTTTGTCACCAAAGTAAGATTCTGTAGTCTGAGTTTTGGGCCTCTGTTTGCTCATGTTCCCAGACAATTACTTAACTTTTTAACTCTTTGTTAAGGTAGGGCTCTGCTTCCAGTGCGGAGGGTGTACTGTCCCAAGCTTTGGGGGTGTTGTGCATCTATTTTCAGAGATACTTCTAGGGACCTGTAAATTTCCAGTTCTTCCAGGGTGGTATGATCAAAGGTCAGGTGTTTACTCCTCTCCTGGCCTATACTGTGGTCTAGGAGTGACCACAAGCACTCTTTTCTGCCTTAGAACTGTGAGGAGGATTACCTCTTCAAAGCCGCCACACGCTCCACCATGCCAGTGCTTCTCCTTGCCTCAGAACCACTGAGGACTGTGATCCAGGCCCAAGCATGGGCAAAGCAATAGAATCCTGCCTCAGTGCCCCCAAAGAGATCCCTGCTATGGCTGCTACACTGGGATTGCTGTAGGGCCAGGATGGACTACGCTCCTCTCACTCAGGTTCTATGGACCTTTCCCACTGACCTTCTAAGTTGTCTTTGGCTTTTGTGGGTTAAGAAGTCGGGAATCAGCCACTGCTTTCCATGATTCAGTCCCCTGAAGCCTGCTCCAGTTTTACTCTGGCCCTGTCTTTGCCTGTGTGGCATATGCTGAACTGCCCTCCTCTCCCAGCCCTATGCAATAGACCTTTCCTATCAACCATCCAAGTTGTCTTGGGCTGGAAATTTGTTTCACTCTTTTTGTGGATTCAGCTGCTCTAGAAATTGTTTAGAGTCATCTTTTACAGGGATTTGGAGGGGAGAGCTCAAACAAGTCACTGCTTTTAGTCCGCCATCTGGGCTCCACCCCCCTATCTGGGGTTTTCTTGTCAAAGGTGCTGGAGTGGTTTGCCATTTATTTTTCCAGCTAATTTTACAGATGTGGAAACTGAGGCAAATAGGGTTAAGTGACTTGCCCAGGGTCACATCAGTAGTAAGAGTTTGGGGCTGGAGATTTGAACTCAGGAAGAGAGGTATTCCTGACTTGAGACCTGGCACTCTATCCACTGTACCACCTGGCTGCCAAGATCATCTCTAAGGTTCTTTCTATCACTCATTCCTCTGACAGCAGCCATTATTTAGCTAGTGAAGATGAAATTTTTCCTCTGAATCCAATGGCATTTTGCCTATGGTAGGTACATGATAAGTACTGAGTGGCTCGTTGGATGCAAAATATCGAGGAAGCCTAGTATTAATAATGATAGCTAGAACTTATATAGCATTTTAAGGTTTACAAAGCACTTTACAAATCTTATCTCATTTTACTCTCACAACAACCTTGGGAGGTAGATGCTATTATTATTCTCATTTTACATATAAGCAGGCTGAAGCAAGCAGAAGTGAAGTGACTAGTCCAGGGTCACACAGCTGGTAAATGTTTGAGGCCAGATTTGAGCTAACTGAGCCAGTTAGCTACTTCGTTATCTTCTTTATCCTTATGAATATGGCCTTAGGTTTTCAACTCCAATACTTAATTACACAGAAACAGTCTTTACCTAGTTCACTCCAAGGTTTACTTTGTCAACTTTGAATATTCAAAAGGAGACTGACAACCTTTCAAGGAAAGGCTTTTTAACCAAGTAATCCAATCATGAATGACCTTCCTGTCTTCAGAGGAAGGACTCTGCCAAATCACAAAATCTTACTTTAGGATGAAGTCCTGAGTTAAAGACTATTTCTCCACCTGTGAGGCAAAGTTGGGCACAAGACTGACTCTTGGTGCTACATATGTAGAGACAGCTTAAAAGCTGATGACGATAGGAAGAAATGAAATGAATTTCAACTCTAGCACTTGGGCTTTTAGCTTAGATGAAAAGAAATCTTTCCTGAAAGTTGCCTGGGAGGCTGTGAAGGAAGATTGTTAAGAATGCATTCTGCTTCTAAAAATTTCCCAAGATTAAAAAAAAATTCTTGATCCCTCTTCCCTCATAGCATCTCTCATATTTTTCTCTTTTCTGTGTTCATTGGCCCCTACTCTAGTTGTGGTTTTTATGACTTCTCACCCAGTCTATCATAATAGCTTCCTAAGTGGTCTTCTTCCTTCCAGTTTCTACCTTTTCCAATCCATCCTTGGCATTGCTGTTATAGGCCTGACTTAAAATGGGATGCTACTTTGGGGGGAAATTATAAGGAAATAAGACACTCGTAGGTCATCTAATGGCTAATAATCAGCCAATAAACATTTATGAAGCCCTTACTACATGTAAGGTATTGCACTATGTATTAAGACACAAAGAAAGGCAAAAAAATGAACCCTTCCCACTAGGAGCTTACGTTCAAATAGAAGAGACAACACGTAGATAGTTACTTATAAAATATATGCAGAAGAGATAAGTGGTTATCTAGAAGGAAAGTGTTGTTTGTCCTTCATGTTCAAACAGGACCAATGATATCATGGGTGGTGTACTGACTTGCTCGTGAATTGCATTTAAATGAGGCAGAGTTGCACAAAATCATCAGCTTCACTCTCTCTTCCTGAGTCATCAAGGTTTTTTGCCACTTGCCACTGCAAGACAAAAGTCAGATGGGTGGCAATGGTCTAGGATGGATGCAGTGGATGACCTTGGCATCTTTGATATTTGACCAAACTCTAAGTGCTCCACAGTGTCTACTTCAAATTGCCTTCATGGCCATTGCATCAAATTGTTCTCCATTCACTCATTCTGCTGGAAAAATCTTCACATGCTTGGGGTAGATATCTCCCCAACTCACCGGCAGGTTTGAGACTGTTGACTCTTCTCAACCTGGCTTAGCCTGTCTACCAAAAAAGGTTATCCGGGTGTGGCCACTATACATGCAATAGTTCTTAAAGCTACAAGTGAGATTTGGATGAATCAGATGGACACCAAACGTGGCTGAGCAGCCCTGGAAAGGGCTTTGCAAGTCTTCACATCATGGTACTAGTGCAGGTGGTAATAGAAAGGGAGGGAACAGGAAAGACATCTAAACTAATATGATATCCATAAACCGGGGGATGGCTAAATAAATTGTGATATACAAATATGATGGAATACTGTTGTGCTTTGAGAACTGAGGAAATGATTTCAAAGAGACATTGGAATGTGTGTATGAACTGATGTAGAATGAAGTAAGCAAAAACAGGAAAATAATTTATTCTATAAAATCATTCAAAATGAACAATTTTGAAGACTTGTAAATATAATGAAGAATGAAATGAGAACGATGTATGTGATAACAACACTACACTGTAAAGCTAACTTTGAAAGCTGTAAGAACAATAATTGATATAATGATCATCCATGTTTCCAGAGGTTCAAAGACTAAGTATGGTACCTACCTTCCAACAGAGAGAGGATGGATTCAGGATGCGGAATGAGACATATTTTTGAGTATTGCCAATGAGGGCATTTGTTTTGCTTGAGTATGCTTATTTGTCTCAGGGTATTTCTTTTTCTTTTTTTCTTTTTCTTTTCTTTCGATGGAATGAAGGGTGGAAGAGAGAGAAAATAGATTTCTCATTAGTAAAAAATGTTAAGTTTTAATAAAAAAAGACTTCACTATAGTGGAGGCAATCTGCTATTGCTCTGAGCAGACAGCATCAAGGGTATCTATAAGGGGTTAGCCATGACAGAGAAGAAACATTTCTTCATCAGACACTATTGAGAAGGAAGAGATAGTGAGGAATAATGTCAGAAAGATGTGAGATGAGGAAAAAGGGAGAGATCTATCACTGAATGGTCTCATTTTTTTCAGTGAAGAATGAGTGGAAGTCCTTAGCTGAAGGTGGTTGGGAGGTGTCATTGGAAGTTAGAATGTTCAGAAACATCAATGTAATGAGTAGGACAGAGAATCAATTAGGGAGATGGAAGGTCATTTCAGAGGTAAAGCCCTATCAGTGAGTTAATAAAAGATGGTTAACTTAGTCAGAGGACTGATAGGATCTTCTGCAAGGATACAGTGCTGATTCAGGTAGAACCAGACCATCTTGTCTCCATAGAGATCTGGATCTGGTTATCACAGTGTTGGGACTCCCATGGCCATGAGACTTCTGCCAGATCTACTTTTAGGTGACTGGAAAGCTACACCAATGATTGGAGTTTTATCACGCTAGCAATCAAATCTTGGGGAGAGCTCCTTTGTTTTTTAGGACAAAAACTGGCCTCACCAGAATGGCAGGGGGGACTTTGATTGATATTATTTCTATTACAACACATCTTACCATGTAACTCCCCTAAGTCCCACTGGCTCCCAAAGCCATGAAGATTAAATAGAAACATGTCTCTGGCATTCAGTGTTCTTCACAGTATTATTTTCAGCCTATCCTTCTGGGCTTATTGTGATTCATGCCCTCTACAATTCAGGCAGTGCCTCATATATCACACTCCACCATCTCTTGTTTTTGTGTCTTCAATTACTCCACATCCTATATCTGGAATGTTCTCTTCCTTTACCTCTGCCTCTTAGAAGCCTTAGCTCCCTGAAAGCTCAGCTCAAGAGACATCTCCTACATGAGGCCTTTCCTGAAATCACTTAGGTGCTCATATCCCTCCAAATTATCTCTTGTGTTGAGTATATATTTCATATTTACTTACAAATGTACATGTTGTTTCCCCTGATGGAATGTTAGCCTCTCGAGGACAGGGGCTATTCTAGCCTAGTAGCTGCCTGATAGTAGGTGCTCAATACATTTTTATTTTATCTATTTAATTTATAATTTTATTTTATATAATTTTATTTATTAATTAATCAAAAGCCATTCATCAGGTTGAGAAGTTTTAGGGAAGCTGTGCCCAGAGGAAGGGACTGAAATATAGGACATGGAATCAAGATATGTTTTTAAATCCAGCTTCTGCTATATACGACTTTTTGACCTTGGAGAGGTCCCCTGGTGCCTCAGTGTCTTCATCTATAAGATGGTGAAATTGGACTAGGTAATGACTTAGTGACCTTCTGGCTTTATTCCTATCACTAGATGTTTCTCAAAGTGGTATCTAATGCCTGGCTGCCAAAGCAAGGAAAAGCTACACTGAATCTGCATCTGAAGAAGGCTCTGAGATCACATAGGAGTAAAGAAGAAAGCGCTGATTGACAGCTTTAGGTTGTTTCCTATCCCCTCCATCACTGTCTCCTTTCTTCTCTCGCCCTGCCTAGAACCTGAGTCTTCCAGCTGCCAGCACACTTCTCTCCTCTCACCTCCCCAACCTCTACACTATAAAATAACTATGGTAAATCCACTGAGAGTTGAGTGTGATAAAGGATTTTGTAGATTAAATTTTTTTTTTTTGAAGAGCAGATGGGAGTAGGTGGTTACAGAATCACATAATCTCAGAATTGGAAGGGACCTCAGAGACCATTTCATCCAACTTGTGTCTCAACAAGAATCTCTTCTAATAATAACTGACATTTATAGAGAACTTTAAGGTTTCCCAAGCCTTCCTACAATACCTCATTTAATCTTTTAAAAAGATCATTTTTATATCATTTAATCTTTCAGAAATCCTTTTCAAAGTAAACATATTTGTATATATTGTATAGTATAGTATATATAGCACATATGTAGTATAGTATTTATTACATATGTATAGATATGTATGTAGATAAGTACATATATTCAATCAAATATATATGTATAAATTCACACACACACACACACACACGCACACACACACACAACCCAGAAGGGTAGGTATAATTATCTCCATTTTACATATGGGGAAAATGAGTCTCAGAGAGGCTTGGCCAGGTTCTGAAACAAAGTTCAAACCCAAGTTTTTTTGAATTTAGGTCCAGTACTCTATCTACTATGCTGTACTTGTCTGTCTACATCATACATGAGAGCTGGTCACCTGTTGTTCATTCTTCATTCTCGAAGAGGACCAATGACATCAGGAGGGTGATGTCTTGACTTGCAAGTGACTTGGATTTGAGTGAGGCAGGACTCTGCAAAGTCATCAGCCTTGCTCTCTCCTCCAGAGTCATTGGACTCTGCGGTAATACATAGGTCAGGATAACTGGCAATGGCCCCCAGGTGCCCACCAACCTTTCCTTGAAGACCTTCAGTGAGAGTGAGCCCTCTGTCTGGCAAGGTAGCCCATTCCACTATGCGATAACACTTTGTTAGGAAGTTTTTCCTTTTCTCAAGCTGAAATTGGTCTCTTTGCAATGTCCACCCTGTCCTGACTCTGCCACTTACTATTTTTGTGACCGTGGACAGACACTGGAGTCTTTTGGCCTTAATAAAGGGGTCTTTGGAGGAAAAAAGCTTGAGAATCATTGAACTGGCTAGAGCTTATAAAATCTTCAGAGCTCTATGGGGCAATGACAGGTGTTCTTTGATCTTCCTCCTGAACAACCTTTAAAATGCTTTGCATCTGAGAATATCAGTTATACCTCTAATAAGGGCACCTTGCTGGGTGGGTCTTTCTTAAAGGCAATTAGCATTGGATGCCTTTGGGTAAAGGCTAGGTGTGAGCCTATATTTAGTACACTCAGTAGAGCAGGGGGTTATGTTGGGTTCATTCTGACTGCTCTTAGAACTGCCTGGGTTAGAGAAGAATAGAACATTTCATGATCTTCTGTCATTTTGAGCTTTGTGAAATTCAGGGACTTTTGTACTCCTCTTTGGAAGAAATATATATGCGTGTGTGTGTGTGTGTGTGTGTGTGTGTGTGTGTGTGTATACACATATATTTAAAGTGCATTTCTCTGCCTTTTGGACCACAGCCATTCTTAAGTTAAAATAACATGAGACCATGGATTCTTAGTTTATGAGTTACTTCACCTCTCTAAATGCCAGTGTAAATTGAACTGGTGCTAATTGCTAGTAAGAATTACATGTTTTTAGGGAAGAGTGAAGGGAAAAAAAAGAAGCCAAATTAATTCAAACCTAATTTGCATTCCCTTGCCAAGTTTGAACTGGGACCAATTTGCAAACTGAGTTATCTCCCTCACCCTGATAGAGTTTATAATGGAATGCTGAAAGTTTCTTACCTCATAGCACTGCCGTTTTAATAAAGACACATCCACACAGCTGCAGTCTTGATGCCTTGTCACATATTGCTAATAATTAGGCTAATAAGATTTTAGAGTTAATTAAAAGGAGAGAGGGGAAAAAAAGTATCCATAAAGTCTGGTATAGACCAAGCAGCTTGGGATAACAAGTTGACCAAGCAAAAGTTGCACAGAGGAAAGAAGAATAAAATGAGTTAGTTATTAGTGACTTGTGAATTGTCAAACTTTTACGTATAAAAGAGTATTGTGGTATTAGAAAACTTCTTTGATTTTTTTTTCTCCAAACAAAATGATGGATGAGTTGTAGAAGAATCATTTGAACATAACCATCACTAACCATAAAATCACATTTATTTTCACTGTATCTTCTAAGAGAGTTAGGGACTTGGTATTTTTGTCCCCATTACTGCTGGAAAAGGTGGGGATTTTCACATTACACCAGAGGCCAGTGGCAAAAGTGAAATTAAATCTTTGGTTTCCTGTCCTGGGTCTAGGATTCTTTCTATCAGAACCTACTGAGTTTTTCATTAATGCTGGCTTTGGAGTCTGCAGACCTGGGTTCAGATTCTTGCTCTGCTAATTACTCCAGGTATAACCTCAAGGCAAATCACTTAATTCCACTTGACCTCACTTTACTCACCTGTCAAAGGATGAGGCCTGACTAGATGATAGTCAAGGTCAATACCAGACCTGAATTTGTGATCTGATGAAGCTGAAGCGTGTACTTGAGACCTACTCAGTAAGCATCTTGTCTGACCTTATTTAGAGACATCTCTGCTCCAAATGTTCATATGGACTGCTTGTGCCCGACCTGTAGTAGAGCCTTCTGAGCTCCCGTTGGTCTGATTAACCACAGCTGGACACACTGTACATCGATCCTCACATAGTGCGGTCATTTCAGTCGTCTTGAAGCAAGAAGGACAACTAGACCAAGCCAACTCAGTGGCCAGCTTGTCTGACCTCCTTGTCTTACATGTGGAAACTGAGGCTCCAGAGCTTAAGTGATTTACCTAAGGCTGAACATGTAGCAATCATTAGAAGTGGTGTTTGAGCCCATGGTCTCTGACTTCAGAGCTGGTCCTCTTTCTACTAATAAAGTCTACTTTATTTCTTGCTTGCTTTACCAGTGGTCTGAGTCCTTTTTCTTTACTATAAACCCAAACAGTTGTTCTTCCTGTGTCTTTTACTTCCATAGAATAGTCTTTTCCTAGAGCCTTGTGGAACATGGGTATCTTTTGATTGATTGATTCATTCATTTATTCACACATTAATTCATTCATTAAAGAAACATTTCATTAACACTTATAATATACACTGTCCTGAGCTGCAACCTATGGGGTGGAGTGGATAAAGGGAATAAAAAGGTAAAACAAAGACTGTGCTCTCAAAGGTGGAGCTGTGGCTAAAATACTGGGCATGGACCAAGGAAAAATGTAAGTTTAGGGGCAGCTTGGTGGCACAGTGGATAGAGCACCAGCCCTGGAGTCAAGACCTGAGTTTAAATTTGACCTCAGACCCTTACCAGTTCTGTGACCCTGGGTAAGTCACTTAACCTCTGTCTGCCTCAGTTTCCTCAACTATAAAATGGGGATAATAACAACTACCTCACAAGATTGTTGTGAGGATCAAATGAGAATATTAGTAAAGTGTTTAGAACAAGAACTGACACATAGTATATACTTAATAAATATTTATTCCCTTCTTCTCAAAGAACTTGCAGTCTAGTAGGGGAAGCTAAGATGTGAATAGATAAATATAATACAAATTAGAATGTGTCAAGTACACAGAAAGTGTATACAGAGCTATGAAGTCAGATGCTGTAGACATCAGTTGCACCTGTGGGACTCAAGAAAGGATTCAGGTAGGTGATATTTGAGGCCAGGATGGTGGGAGAGGACAGCTCAGGCTCTAGGATTTCCACTTTCTGCAGCATAAGGGTTGTGGTACCTTTCATCTGTCACTTAGAAATGAGGAAGAAGCAAGGAGTGACCATAGTTTGCAATCCTGCCTATGCATGTGTAAGGAGATACAACACTGTTCCCAGGTTACCAGTCTTCAGGTAACCCAGATGGCTGCCTGGCAAACAGCCTCTCAGAACATTTTTTGAGGCCAGTGCATGTCCATTTGAATGTGCAGAATGGAGTTCCAGAGGTATTCTTTTTCAAATGTTCTAGGTAAACCTTTTGGCTCCATTCCCAGGCTCCTCTTGCCACTCACATTTTATAAAACTGTTTGATGAAATAAAACACATCAACCTCAGCTCTGACATGTGACAGCTTGAAGACTATTCTTACATGATTTAGGGAGTCAAAAGCAACATCTGCAAAATACTTTACACATGAGCTTGAACTGAATTCAGACTCTCCAAGTTTTGATTTTTTTTTCAACCCCCAGACGGCCATGAAAAAGCTGGATAAGTAATTTGGCCATATGCATGATGAATCCTAGCTATATCTAATTCATTAGGAACCATCTTCCCTTTCTCAGGATTAGGACCTTCCTAGGACCTCTGTCCCTTCCCTCACCAAACTTCTCCTTACCCCCTTCCAGAGCTCTGCTTCTCCTGGTCCCAGCTGTTTAAAATTCCTTTATAAGACACAAAACCATAGTTGGAGAGGAGGTTGTAAATGCAAGAAACTGAGATAGTTAGCTCATATACTTCCATTACCTCTAAGGTATAAATAATAGACTCATGGATACCATCCCCAATTTATCCATATGCATCTAATTTATGCATGGTTCTTTGCATATTGTCTCTTTCTTTAGACTGTTAACTCCCCCAGAGAAGTGACTACCTTTGGCCTTTTTTTGTATCCCTAGAATTTAGCACAGCCCCGGGCATATATGCAGCTCTTGATAAAAGCTTGTTGATTGCTCATTGACTGACTGAATAATTGACAAGAATATTCTGGGGATTTGTGTTGCTTGACCATGTATATGTGTTGCAAGGGTTGTCCTTGTCTTTTTCTTTTCCAATGGGTAATCAGGAAATGAGAGGGAGAGAAAATAATTTTTGTTAATAAAAATTACCAAATTAAAACCAAAGCAAAACAACTCATAAGACAGCTCTTCTTGTAGCAAGTTTGGATGGAGAGGAGGGGCTTGAGGAAGACTATTCCCCCATAGGAGAAGTAAAAGGGGAAGTGGTTGGCATTCTGGAATCAAAGGTTGGCCCAGGGCTAGCTCTGCTTGGGGTGTAGAGAGGTATTAGCAAGCAGTTGTTATTTGTGAGAAAGGCAAATGTAAAAGGGGTAATGGTGGAAGGATTCTGACAATGCTCACCTTCCTTCTTCAATAATATCGAGGGGCTCTCTATTACTTCCATAACCATACATTTCTTTGTCTGTGATGTAAAGCCCTTCACAACATGGCCCCTTCCTACTCTGCCAGTGTTTTTATCATTTGATCCTCTTCACATTCTGAATGAAATTTCTATAATGGTCAATCTATAAACATTTATCAAATGCCTACTATATGCCAATAACTGTGCTAAACATTGGGATTACAGAGAGGCAAAAGACAGTTTCTATCCTTAAAGAGCTCATGATTCAATGGGGGAGACAACATGCAAACAACTACATACAAATACATTTTAAACAAGATAAATAGGAAATAATAGAAGGAAGGCACTAGAATTGAATGCTTAGAAAAGGCTTCCTATAGAAGAGATTTTAGTTGGGACTTAAAAGAATGTAGGGAAGGTAGTAGGTAGAGGTGAAGAGAGAGAACATTCCAGGCATGGGAGACAGTCAAAGAAAATGCCTGAAGCCAAGACATGGAGTGTCTTGCTCGTGGAACAGCCAGGAAGCCAGTGTCACTGAATGGAAGAGTATATGTTGGAGAGTAAGGTGTAGGTAGGGGGAGCGAGCTAAGGAAGGGCTTTGAATACCAAAAGAGGCCTTTGTATTTGGTCCTGGAGGCAATAGTGGGGCCCTGGAATTAATGGTGCATGTATAAGTGTGTGTGTGTGTGTGTGTGTGTGTGTGTGTGTGTGTGTGTGTGTGTATTGTGCGAGGGGTATAACACAGTCAGACTTGCTCTTTTGGAAATTCACTTTAATGGCTGAATGGAGGATGAATTGGAGTGAGGAGAGACTTGAGGCAGGCAGACCCATCAGTAGGCTATTGAAATAGTCCAGGTGTGAGGTGATGAGGGTCTGCACTAGAGTGGGAGAAGTGTTCACGAAATGTTGCATAGGTAAAATTGTTAGTCCTTGGCAACAGCTTAGATATGAGAGGTGAGAGATGGTGAGGAATCTAGGATGATGTGTGCTTATCCCAAAGATTATTACTTGAGAATCAGTCAGGTATTACATTTTTGTAACTCTTAACTACATAAAGGGAATGCTTAGATGGTGTGTGTCTCTTGAGCTAATGAACAGAGTATGGAATGAGAAATATGAAGAGCTGGATTCTCTTTGCCTGGCATTTCCAGTGAGTGGCTAAGTGACCTTGACTTGAACCTCTCTTGACTGCAATGACTTTATATCCCAAATGGACATAATATTTCCTTGCCCTTAAATGCCTTCCATTGAATTTGTCTTTTCTGCATCTTATATTTGTAGCTAAAATGAATCTATCAATCTTTATAAATCTGGCAAATCAATTTATAAGTGTCTATTAAAATGTATGTGATTTGGGACAAACCACTTTGTTTCCTGTCTGATTCATGAAAGCCTGGGGTCATTTTCATCTTGTTATGAAGTCATTCCAAAATTGCTAAAAAATGAGAAAAGTACACAGAGGGTGACATGTCCTTGAGCCAAGTCATGCCGCTTATTTTGGCCTCATTAATCAGTCAAATCAGAGGTAACCTTGTGGGAATGGGCAGAAGGCTGGTCTGGGAGCCAGGAAGACTTGGGTTCAAAGCTTGTAGATATCTTACTTTACTAGCTGGGCAACCACAGACAAATCATTTATCCTGTTAGAGTCTCAGGCAACTCAGGAAGACTCTAGGTTACATGCCAGTTGTTAATTTGCATTGGTGAAGGGAATTTCCATATCATGACTCCATGGTATATGGCTCCCTAAACCCATGAAATTCCAGGTCTGGACAAAACCAAACCAGCAAAAAGCAGTTGTTACCCTATCCAATGTTTTTACAAAATTTCAGAATGGATTTTCTTATCCTTCACAAATAAATTAGTGGATCAGATGATGTAGTAGAGAGATGGGTGGCTTTGTAGAGGTCATGGGTTTGATTCCTAGCCCTTCACTGTCTATCTGTGTGACCATGGGTAACACTCTCTGAGCCTCAGTTTCCTCATCAGTAAAATGAGAGGATTGGATTTGATGACCAATAAGTCTCCTTCCAGCTCAAAGTCTAGGATACTATGATCTCTCTAGTTCCTTACCCCTTCCTCTCTGCCTCTCCTTTCTGCTAAACCAATTCCATTAAAGAGTAGGTTGTGGGGCAGCTAGGTGGTGCAGAGGATAGAGCACTGGCCCTGAAGTCAGGAGTACCTGAATTCAAATCCAGCCTTAGACCAAACACTTGACACTTACTAGCTGTGTGACCCTGGGCAAGTCACTTAACCCCAATTGCCTAAAAAACCAAAAAGAGTAGGTTGTAAGGGGAGAGGTGGATTTCTTGGGGGTGGAAAGGGGAACTCTTCAACTTTCATTATGCACATCAGGATCAAATGAATAATTAACCTTAGACAAGCTGACTAGCTGTAATATATGTAAATGCAGTGTTTTATGTAACCTTAGAGATGATCTCTGATAAAACTCTCATAAAATGTGTTTTATTGATGTTTTCTGTCTTTACATCACAATCTCACTGACTTACATTTCCCCACCCTGCATTGCAAAAAAAAAAAAAAAGATAATTAAGCAAAAGGAATGGATTCAGTGATAGAGTTAGATAAAACTCTTCCAGGAATCTGGTATTTAGTTCTTAGAATTCTGGATCAGAGGATAAGGCAGGGAGGGGAAATTGCACAGACAATGGGTAACACCCCTCTGCCTGCTTTCTGCTGGTCCTCATGACTTCAGCCTTAGGTGCTTTGGTGATGACTAGGCTTCTGGCTGCATCAGGTCATGTGGTGTCTGGGAGCTAAAAGGACTTGATAGGGCTTTCCCCTTTGATATGACAGCCAATCCTGGGTGGTCATTCTGTGTTGATTAAAAATGAGAAACAGCTTCTAGCTCAATCCTTTCTATGAACTCTCCTAAATGACAATTAGCTCTTTCACTAGACTCCTTGTGAGGGTGTTGGGGGAGAGACGGTATTCTTTCACTCCCTCCTCCTCTCATCGTGGTGACTGCTAGAACAGGGAAACTCAACCAGAGGAGTTTATGCCTGGGTCCCTGGCTACCTTTCTGGCTTTGTTTTTCTTTTCCTTAGCAGTCAATCAAAAATTGACCCTGATATGGATCAGAGGTGACTTTGTGAATTTAAGAGTTCATTCATTGGGTGAATGAAAGTCCTGGCCAGATTTGGTAGCAAATTATATACCAAGAGCTGTTTGTACAGTGCAAAGCTAAGGTGAAATGTGTAATGCCTTATGAGTAGTTCCACAAACCATTATATATTCTGGTGAGGTTTAAGTATCAACTTCCTAGGACAGAATGTAATAATAAAGTTACTGAATCTGGTTTTAAGTCTTCTTTTTAATGCCTGTTAATGATTATTTTGTATTTGGCATTTCTTTTGTGTGTAGGAAAACCAAAACCATACCTGTCCCACACTTGATTTATATTATGGATTTTTACTTACCCTTTTTGGAAGATTCTAGATATAATCCAAAACCTAAGCCTTAAATCATTCTTTTCTAAGATTCTGGTGTGTAGAAAACAACTAGCCAAAGTGTCTGAGAAAAAGGAGTCTAACACCTCATACAGGTGGTCAGGCTACCTCAGGACTGAATCTGACCTTGACCTTACGTGAGTCCAAAGCAGAGGGCCCCTGATTAGAAAGGGATAATGAGATTGTCCTAGCTCCCCTAGGCCTAGTAGCACTTACTGATGACTAATATTGATAGACTTAACCCTTCCCAGCAATACAAGGATCTAAGACATCTCCAGAGGCCTCATGATGGAAAATGATATCCACATCCAAAGAAAGAACTATGGAAGTTGAATTGCTATTTTTTTTCTTTTCTGTTGAGTTTTGTTTCCTCTTTCTGATGGTTCCTCCTATTGGTCTTAATTTTTACTTACAACACCACTAATGTGAAAATATGATTAGTAAGAATGTAAATGTATAGCCTATATCAGATTGTGCACCATCTTGGGGAAGGTGGTGGGGAGGAAGGGGGAGAAAAATTTTAAACTCAAAAGCATATGGAAGTGATTGTTGATAAATCAAAATAAATTAATAAAAGAGATAAGGCTATAACTCATTATGCATGCTGGTATCTCCAGTCATTTCTTGGGGACTATTCGACTTCTGCCTCTTCAAATTGGAAGGGTTTTCTTGTATAATGGCTATATTGGTATTTGAACTTATAAGAACAGTTTGAGAATTAAGAAATCTGCAGATTGTTTTAAAAATATTTTGAATGAAAAGCCAAAACAAACACTCTGAGTAGGCTCATAGATGTGGAGGCCGACTAGTCTGATTTCATTGTTTTATAGATGAGCAAACTAAGTCCCAGGAAGGTTAGTTGAATTGCTCAGTGTCATATGAGTAGTAAGTGCCATGGGCAGGATTTGTAGACAGGCTTTCTGATTCCACATTCAGTACTCTTTCCACTATACTACATGAAGTATATTCACCAATGACATCTACTATTGCTCAGAGTCTGTAGAGAAACATGTCTAGATTCAAAAGTGAATGAGATTTGCCCCCTTCTCAAGATACTCTAGGGTTATAAATTAGGCAGCTGTATCTTGCTGGCTGCTAAGCTCTATTATTAAGTTCAAAGAATTTAGAGCTAGAAGGAAATTTGGGGATCATTTTGCCCAACTTTTATTTTACATATGAGGGCTCAGTGAGGCTAAGTGACTGACCAAAGCTATATAGATTAGAAACAGCAGAGCATAGACTCAACTTTTGGTTGTCTAACTCCAAATCCTGTACTTTTTTTTTCCTTAAGAAGGTATTTTATAACACTTTTAATGGGGGTCAGGACATGTTCCACACTCCCTGAAGTAGAGGACCCAAGAAAGCTGCTTCTGGGAGAATCATGATGAGACATATATATATATATATACATATATATATATATATATATATATATATATATATATATATATATATATATATATATATATATATATATATATATATATATATATGTACATACATACATACATAAGAGAAGTCCCTTGGAGGGACAGATTTTGGAGCATGTAAAGACATTCTATAATCCAGTCCAGTTAACTAATGACACAAGAGGAGGCTATTTGATTGATTGTAAAGTAATTAGAATCCTATCAGACTTAGTTATGGCATCAATATCTTCACTTCAGTGCTTTTGGGGAAAAACGCTACAAGGAAGACAACAAATAGGTGAAAAATAGGAAAGATCTGCAAAGGTTTTTATATCAAAATATATTTACATCAAAGATAGTGAAGCCACCACTTCTGAAATCTAGCATCAAAGTCTAATGTGTACTTATAAAGGGAGTAGAAATGGCATTGAAGGAAGTAAAGATGGGGAAACGACTGGATTAAATCATCTCTTTATAGAAAGAAATGGAAGATATGAGGCATGAAAAAAAACATAACTGGAAAGATCAATAACTATTGACCCACGTGCTTTTTAATCTATATATATTTTAAATAATAATTTTAATAGATTTTATTGATATATTTTGCTTTTACAATGCCTGTATTTGCCCTATCTCTCTTCCCTACACTTCCTAGAGAATCTTTTTTTAAACAAAGGTTTTTTTTTTTAAGAAGAGGAAGACGAGAGAAAAAAATAAGTAAACCCTGCAGATATATTGAAAAAATATCTGACCTATGCACCTGCTTCCCAGCCTTTGCAACAGAATAGGTGGAGGTGACTTGAGGGCCTTCTTGATGCAGGCATTAGAAGGGAATAATCAGACTTTTGAAACCAATATTCTACAGAAAATCTCATCTTTGCCAATTGATCAAAAGATTTACAGAATTCAAAACCCTGTTATGTTTATTGACTATAAAAGGACACCTGATTCAATAGAGCAAGTTATTACCTTAAAAGCTCTTCTCCAATAAGGTTTCTTCCATGTATATCTTAAAATTATACAAGATTCTTTGAAGAATATAACAACAGATATAACCTTATTCAACAACCTTCTGATCAGGGATTGTTTCTTTCTTTATATTCGTATCTCCACTGCCTAGTACAGTGAGTGGAACATAGTAAGTGCTTAAGAAATGCTAGGGGCAGCTAGGTGGCACAATGGTAGCACTGGCTCTGGAGTCAGGAGGACCTGAGTTAAAATCTATCCTCAGAGATATAACACTCACTAGCTGTGTGACTCTGGGCAAGTCACTTCACCCCGAATTCCTCACTGAAAAAAAATGCTAGTTGATTAATTGATTCAGTAATATCAAGAGAGCATAAAATGAGGAGATTTCAACCAATATGTTTGGCACTTTATTGGAAGAGATTCAGCTACAGAGTCAGAGTTGAAAAGGATGCCTGTAGATGGCAGGATTACCCAGATTCTCCTGTTTTATGGTTGATGTTGAGCTGAATACATAAAAAAAAGGAAAACTATAGAACCTCCTAAATGTCATCTTTGATCACTCAGAAGAATTTGGCCTAATTACTCACCCAGGAAGAAGCGTGTGAATGAAGAATTCTTATTGTATAGATTATGTCATGCGGGTGAATGATGGGTGAGTAGATCTTGCCCATCATTTTGTGCGTGTGTGTGTGTGTGTGTGTGTGTGTGTGTGTGTGTGTGTGTCTTAGATAGACACTGAAAATGCATAGTGAATTGGACCCAGAATTAAATAGAAGGAGAGTAGATTGGATTGCCTTTGGGAAATACAAAGGTTTTATATTGACTTTGACCATTTCCCTGAATCGAAGGTCCATCTTTTTATTACTGGCATTCTTCTGGTATTGTTGCATAGCTGAGAGTTAAAGAACATTATAGTTTTTGAAGGACTGAATGTAAAAATTGTTCAAAAGAGAAGCTCATGGTGGCCACGAGCCAGCTGTCACACATTACAATTAAGGAATGGAAAAGGAGAATCAGTGTAAAGGACATTATCCAAGTAATACATAGGTATGGCACAATGGAAATTCGAGTAATGACACAAGTCAGAAGACCTGGATTGAAATGCTTTTCTCCCTTCATGACCTTGAGTAAGTCTTTTAACTTTAGTGGGCCTCAGTTTCTTTACCTGTAAAATAAAGGAGTTAGACTAGTTAGCCTCTAAGGTCCTTTCTGGCCCTTGATCTCTGATCCTATGAGGAAGAAGAAGGGCTAGTCATATGGAAAGATCCAGGGATAAATGGTAAATGGTGCCTGTGTTTTATTCATCCTGCTGAAGTCAAAAGAAAGAGAGGATGGCCCACAATACATAGTAAATGCTTGTTTACCCAGGCAGTACGTGGAAGCAACCTCTGTGGTAAACTTATGGTGGAATATAAAAGAATGTTGCTCATATCCATGAGATCAAAGACCATTTGATTATTTTTATTATTGATACCCAGAATACTCACTAGGCTATCACTTATTATATATAGAGGATTTTTAGGATAAGGGTTATATATTAGCACATGCACACACATACACGTATGCATGTATATGTATACTCATACATACACATATGTACAAATGTGTGTATAGGTATATGTGTACATATATACCTATACACACATACATACACACATACATACACACATGCATAAATACATACACATCTATCTGCCTATCTATCTATCTATCTATCTATCTATCTATCTATCTATCTTTCTATCTATCTATCTATCAATCTATCTATCTATCTATCTATCTATCTATATCTATCTATCTATCTATCTATCTATCTAAATAACTTAAAAGGTAGCTGAGATGTGAAATGGAGAAGAGCATTGGACTTGGAACCAAGAAGACCTGCATTCAAATTCTGCTTCAGAAACTTATTACTTGTGTGACATAGAGCAAGTCACTTAGCCTGTTTACCTCAGTTTTATTCTCTGTAAAATGGGGATAATAATATTCACAAAGTTGTTGTGAAGATCACATCAACTGATACAGCATGTGCACAGCGTTTTGCAAACTATAAAGTGCTATGTAAATGCTATTATTATTATTATTATTATTACCTATTGTACTCCATACATTTGTGCCAAAGTAAATTCATATTAAGTTAAACAAAGGTACTCCTCTTCCTTCTAGCTGCATCCACTCAAAGATAGGCAGTGCTGATTCAAAAAGACGTATTGAGGATATACTGAGCTGAATAAATACATAAAACATTTGCACAGCATCTAAACAGGGAGATGAGTGCTTTGTATGAGGTGATGAATCATAAGAGCTACATGTTTGGACAAGGTGGGGAGTGGGGAGGGAAGAGAAAGAGAAATTATCATCTATGAGGGGTATATTGGGAGTCCCATCTCCCAACCTTGTTCTGCCAAAGAGGGCCCAGAATAATTCTTGCTCTCTGAGGCCCAAAGGAAAATCCAGTCACAATATGCTGCTAAGGGAAAACAATAAGGTGTTATTATTTAACATTTTTCCCCTTTTCATTTTTTAGTTTTAGAAACATAACTTAATAGGCAGGTGATAATCCAGTGAGAAAATACTCACCCTTTCCCAAGGTTTGAAGTAACCTGAATTCCTAGAACCAGTTTGACTAGTTTATAATTATGAAGTACTGTAATTAGATGATTGTTTTTTTTTTTCCTTCAGACCACTGCAAAATATGAGTTTAAGTTTCAGAATTTGAGATAGAGGTTGGCTTGGAATACCTGACTTCATCTTCCTTTCTGAATTTCATTTGAGTCTTGGGACCAAATATAAAGAGTGCCACCTCCCCTAATTCCTTGCTCCTCTCTTCCCTATTAAATTATTGAGCACATAAAGAAATCTGAATTTTGATTTGTTATAAATCACTCCTATGGGACTCAATTTGCCCTGAAAAAAAATTACTTTATTGTAAACATATTAACAAAGTACAGGCATAAGAACCTTGTCTTGTAAATAGTCAGAAAACTTGGGTTCAAGTTTTGTCTTCTTCTTACCAGTTTTGTGTCTTGAGTAAGTCATTTAACCTGGTTGGACCTCAGTTTCTTCATTTGTTAAATCTGTAAATTGGATAAGATGTCATCCAAGACTCTTTCTACCTCTAAAACTCTCTACCAGGTGGATATATTAAGAGAAAAAAAAACCCTTCTCATTGTCATGTGTCTCATTTTTAGCAACTCGTTTACATGAACTCTCTGGTGCCAAGTTTCTCTTCATAAAGGTATCTCATAGCCTTACATAAAAATACTTAGTATCAAGCAAGCATGTGAATATTTTATGCTAAATGCCACCTTGAATGTCTTTCCTGTCGGAAAGAAGACAGAACACCATAATCAAGTCAGATAATTGGTACGGTGAGAGTGTTTCATCGGAGGCAGGGAACTTTTTTCCAGCTTGTACTGTGTCTGTGGAACAAACTACTACTTTGTATAATTCTTCAGGGCATTTCAAGGCACTTAATCAAGATCGATGGATTGATTAATAAGCCTTCTTGGCATCGGTGTGAGCTGAGTGAGAGGTATGGGAAGGAGAGATGTATGGGAACAAAGACTTCCCATCATCACCTGATTGGATGCTAAAGTCAGGGCCCTCCAAATACAGAATGCCTTTTCTCACTCAGTCAAAATCATCTAATTTTCAAATCTGCTAATTTTAAGAGCCTTATGACTTCCCAACAAATATGCATCAAGGCTGGAAATTCTATCTAACTCATCCTAGGGTAGTTTCTTGTGTTGACCCAGTGATCTTTTCTCCAGTCTAGGGTGAAGGTAAGCTGGAATCCCCACACACTGCTCTAGCTTCTTGATTCCTCATGGGAAGATACTTTTAGCAATATCAATAAGGATATATGAGACTATTAAAACATGCACGTATGGCTTTCAACTTGGAACTTAGGTGATTAGCTTTTAAAAATTAAATAAGACATGACTAAATGATAACATTAAGAAACCCAATAATTACAGGGATATCTGGGTAGCTAGAATATTGCTAAGGAGTTCTCCAGGCAGTTTGGGTTATTCCAAGGTTATCCTTGGATTTGTGCTATGAGGCCAATCTGCAGAAGTCCCCTGTGTTTTAGAATTTTGCCCAATGCATAAAATAGGTTCATTCAGTGGTACTATGAAGGATGCAGAAGGAAGATGTGGCAGTCCCTGCCTTAAAATATTTTATTTGAGAAAGCAAGTCATTTTTATATATCTATATTGATAGCTGCATATACATATATTATATATATATATAAAATGTACACATATATATGCACATATATATATATCTCCACTCCCACCCCAAATCCACCACTCATATATATATGTTTAACTCAGAAAACCCAGATACTTTATACCCAGTGGGACATATGGGGAGTAACATTGACAAGTAAAAGACAGTCCCGTGAACATGGCAAATATAGCATGGCATAAAAAAGTACTGGATTTTGAGACAGGGGATCTGGGTTCAAGTGCTATTCTCTCTCTCTTCTCTCTCTCTCCCTCTCTGTCTTTCTGTCTCTGTCTCTGTCTCTTTGTCTCTCTCTTTTGAATTTTTTTTCACAACCATTCCATTTGACCCACTGATATAGCTATTCAATTTCAATCATTTTCCAGTGCTGAATGACAGTTTTAGCACCTTTTTTCTTTCCTAAGGACACAACACAGTGGTTTTAGAGTCCTCCCTAAAACAGGAACTCTCTCTCTCCTAAGAAACCTCTAAACACCAATATCAATAAAGACAATGTATGGACAAATACTAAGATAAATTCTCTACGTAGCAAGTGCTGTTACAATTGGAGAAGACTTCACTTAGTAGTTGGGGTTTAAAGGATGAATCATTAGGTAGAGAAGGAGTGAGAACATTCTCAACATGAACATGGTGCAACATGAACAAAAATAAAGACAAGAGATCAAGCATGGAGTAATTAAGGAGCATGGATGAACTAGTTTAGCTGAATATGGGGGTTTGTGCTGGAGGGTAGTGTAGGATAAGGTTGTTAATATAGATTTGGCCCAAATTGAACAGGGATTTAAATACCAGGCCAAGAATTTGGATTTTATGTTTTAAGTTTTTAGGTATTAGAAAGCTGTTGAAGGTTTTGAACAGGAGAGGAAGGTGAAGGAATCAATATTGTAATAAGATTAATCTGGTGGAAGCATGCAGGTTGGGATTAGAAGAGGAAGAAAGTGCATATAGAGAGATCAGTTAGAGGCTGTTTAAATAATCTGTGTTAGGTGTGAGGGCATCCTGGACTGAGGTAGTAGGGGGAGGGTGTGTGATGTAAAGACAACTGTAGGAAGAAGAAATATTTCAAATAGGAATCCATAGGATTTTTTGAGCCTAATTGAATAAAGAAGGAGGACTTTGAAGTAACAGTGGCATATCAGAGGTGTACTGTGTGCATCTGGGTTCCAGACCCGGAGCTCAGATAAAAGGATGGGGCTTGCGCAGTATTTAAATCCGCAAGGAGGTGAGAGTTATAGTTTTGAGAAGATATGATTTCTCCGAGGAAACGCAGAGAGACACAATGCAGGGCCCCAAACTGAGCCTAGGGCGATGCCCACAGTTAAGGAAGAAGTGGAAATGATGGAGCAAAAGTCCATAACAGAGAAACCAAGAGGGGTTTCAAGAAGCAAGGGTAAGTATGGAATTCTGTCCAAGTCAAAGAGAATGAGGAATGAGGCGAGGCTATTCTGCAAGTAGGGAGGGACTCACTTGTCTTCTTAGGAGTTTGAGCTGGAAGTTTCTCCAGATCATGGAATCTAACCCCTTTGTTTTTCTGATGAATAATTCCAGCTCTATTTGCACATCCTTGGGTATCTCTAACATCTCTTACAACTTTCAGCTTATGACCCTGTTGATTAAACGACCTTCAAGGTCCTTTCTAAATCTTTGTAGCTATGAACCTCATACAGGTTAAATGATTTGCCCACAGCCCCAGAGATATTAAATAGGTGACCAAGGACTCAAATCCAGATCTCCCGATTCCGTATCTTCATATCACCATATTTTCCATAACCACTGGACTCTTCCTTTGCTTCTAGATATGACAACCTATACATGCCGCCAAATATGACATAGTTGAGAAATTCTTCTGTGTTTTCCCATTCACCATTTTATGATGAACTTGAGAGCACAGACATTAAATGACTTAGCCAAGTTCGAATAGTTCATGGAGAATTAGAATTTCTATCTCCTAATTCCTCATCTTTTGCAATGTCTACTACACTTAGGTTGGGCAGGATACACTGCTATATATGGATCCTTTTTGCCACTTAAGGCGTAAGAATCCAAGTCTTTGCTTTCATGGACTTGGCATTTCTGAACACAAAGACACTTTTTTTTTATCCTATAGAGTTTATTACATTTATGCCTTAACCCTGGTTCGTTGTTTAACACTTCCATGTGGAAATACTAGGTGGCACTCTAACACTGTAGTTAGACACACAGTTCACCCGGGCTTCCTTTCTTTTTTCCCCGGCACATTAAGTCCAGAGCACTGAAACTATTTAGAAATGTGTTTTAAACATCATTCCAAGAGAATACCTTAAACATTTAGCACATTTTGGCAAATAATGCAATTCTAAATGATCTCTAAAAAAAATTTAAAATTACAATTAATATGTCATTAAGTCCTGTTTGTAAAATTTTAAAAATAGTTGCAAGGTCTCCATTAATAAAACTTACTTTAATGTAGCCCTTTAAGGTTTATAGGTGTCAGAGCCAGAATTCAAACCCAGCACTCTTTCCATTACACTACACCGAGGGGGGCCCCCAGAGCCAGAAAGAAGCTTCTTACACCATGGTTTTACTTATGTCCCTTCTTTGTTCTCCCCCCCCCCCCCCCCACCTTCCAGCCCGTACTATGGAATCCTTGGACAGACCTCCAATGAACCGCACCAATTCTGGGTTCCCTACATCTTAATGGGGAGGGGGCAAAGGAGAGGAAGATAGGTCTCCTTGTTCCCACAATTCTTCTGAGAAAATTATTCCAGGGTTTACAGGAGGTGAGGCCTATTTTGCAAGCCTGAAATAAACCATACAACTTATGATTCAGGGATCATTTGGGCCCCAGACTTCTGCTGTTTTCAATGCAATTTAAAAAAAATGCCTCGGAGGTAGCCAAGAAGAGAAATCACGGGCTGTTTTACTGATGCTATTTCATGAGCCCTCCTTCAGTTTCTTCTTCTGGATTTTTTGTCCTTATGCACTTTGATGTCCCAGTTATAAGTTGCATTTAAGCAATGCATCTAATTATTTTCTGTCTATAAGAACAGAGCCATAGCTTAATCTTCCACTGGTACCATCACTAATGTTTGATTGAAAAAAATTATGTAAATACACATATATGTGTATATATACAGACATAGATTGACATTGATCTATGTCTGTGTGTATATGTATGTATAAACATATATTGCATATATATTATATTCTATTTCATATTATACCATATTATATTGCAATATATTATATATGTGTGCATATCTATCTATACCTATATCTATATCTATATCTATATCTATATCTATATCTATATCTATATCTATATCTATATCTATATCTATATCTATATCTATATCTATATCTATATCTATATCTATATCTATATCTATATCTATATCTATATCTATATCTATATCTATATCTATCTATATCATATCAAATCTGTTAGAACCAGTGGAATAAACAGCATTTTAATGTTAAAAAAGAAATATCAAACCCTCCACAGCTTCTCAGCTAGATTCACAATGTGCCAAGTCTTTCATTAGTCCACTGATAAGCTCTTCACACCTCCTCTTAAATCCTCTCAACCTTTCATTTCCTTCCTCTGACAGGCCTCTGAGAAGAGATGTCCATGTGAGTGTCTAACTCACCAAAGGGAAATAGCGGCTCTGAAGAAGGTTCCCTTTCAAAACATTTTAATGTTGTCCCCTTCTCTCAACCTGCGTGTGTGGTTTTTCATTGTTTGTTTTTTAAAGTCAGATTCAAGGAGGCCAGGATATATCTGCATAGGCGAATTGTTAACTGTCCTGTATATCTGGCCTGTTCTTGTGTTCAGAGTGTGGGGTGTGTGTGTGTGTATTTAATGCAGGATAAAGCAGAATGAGTACAAATATTGAGTACAAATATTCTTTCAGTCCTGAGAAGATATTCCCTAGGTGACAGTGATAAAATGACCATTTCATAGTATCATAGATCTAGAAATTTAAGGGACCACAGAGGCCACTGAGTCCAACTCTTTCATTTTACAGATGGGGAGACTGAGACCTAGGGAACTTAAGTAACTTGTCCATGGCCATATAAACAGTAAGGGTCAGGGGTAATTTTCAAACCTTGGTCCTCTGACTTCAAAGTCGGTGCTCTTTCCATTGCACTTAATTTAGGTTTGCCAGGTACTTCATATGTGCTATCTCATGGGATCTTACATCAATTTTGTAAGGTAAGCATCACAGATATAATCCCTACTGTACAGAAAACAAAGGAATTTCTATTTGGCAGTTCACTGGATGTAGTCATGAACAAATGCTCTGGTCCACTGGTCCAAGGTCTAAAAGAAATCAATAAAGTCTTATAAAAACCAGGTCAAGGGCCTACACAACATTCAGTAAACTCTTTCGTCCAGGTATGATAAGTGTAGGATGCTTAGGATCATAACATCACTTTTTACAGTGGAAATTTAACCAAACTTATCCTCGATTTCTCAAAATGGTAAATGTGGGAAGAACCCTAAATGCCCAGGGCAAGTGGCATTAAAGAAGTCCACAACCATAGAGTCAGGTCTCTGCTACAGAGGGAGACAGGAGCCTTGAAATACAATGAGAGCTTTTTCATGGAAAAGCACACCTGATATGCAGGAATGATGGGAGAAATTGGGCCATCTGAGAGCTTCTTTTAAGCAAATCATTTTTGCTAAGTACTAGCTAAGAAGTGGGGGCAACTAGGATAGAGTTCTAAGCCCAGAAGCAGGAAGACTCATCTAACTGAGTTCAAATCTGGCCTCAGACATTTACTAGCTGTGTGACCCTGGGCAGGTCACTTAATCCTATTTGCCTCAGTTTCCTCACCTATAGAATAAGTTAGAGAAGGAAACGACACTCCAGTATCTTTGCCAAGAAAACCAAATGGAGTCATGAAAAGTTGAACACCACTGAAAATGACTGAACAACAGTCAGCTAAGGAGCAGTGTATCATAGTAGATGGCAAGTGGGTCTTAGAATCTGGAAGTCTTGAGTTAAGTCTTGGTTTGACACATACTAGGTGTGTGACCCTAGGCAAGTAATTTAGCATTTCAGTGCCCCAGGCACCTTTCTAAGATTATAACCTTCACAGTACCTGCTACTATGCTGTGTTGTACAGAAAAAATTTTCTTATTAGGAATTTCTTATACCAAGCAGATTACTGCCCAGGTTAGGCCATGACCTGTTTTTGTATGGCCTGCAAGCTAAGAATGGTTTTTGCATTTTTGAATAAAGTTTTATTCTGTTTTAAAATGTTAAAAGCCATTCTTAGTTTCAGGGCTGTACAAAAACAGGCCTGTGGTTTTAGCCCTTCAGGGTAGTTTGTTGACCCCTGCCCCACACCAGTGAAATTCAAGCTCAAACTAGGGACTAGGCTCGGTTGTTTCTATGCTACTGAAAGAAATACTCTGTCAATGTCGGTACCTAGGGCAAAACATCAGTCACTTTATGCTAGTTATGGCTCTGGAAATAGATGGGGGAGAATCCAAACTTTACAAGTTAAATAGAAATTCTCATCCTTGTTGAAATTTTAAAACTACTCATAATCAAACTGCCTAATTTGAGTTATAGTAGGTGCACTGACTTATCCAATATAAGTCATACCTTTTTTATGGCAGTGTCTATGATGGAATGCTGGACTGGGTAATTTGAAAATGCTCCCAGAATTCAGTGCTTTTAGTCTTAAATACAACAGAAACATGATCATGGCTCTGAAGAAGAAACCATCTTTGGTAGATCAGCTAATATGTCTTACCATGTTAAGGATGGGAATTAAACATTTCTCCAGTACTGGTAATGAGTCATATAAAATAAAGATGAGTAAAGCTTGATTCACACCTTTTTGGGTGCCTGCCTCACTTTGTTCTTTACCATCTTGGGTCTTTAGGAAAGTTACCTTGACTGAAATCTCCCATCTTACTGTCATTCTCAGTTTGCATATGTCTGCTCCTTATAACTAGATGAGTCTATGGGTGCAATCTGCCGCAGCTGGTTAGTTCAGTCCCAGCAGCAGCTCCCTGGGTACTGAGGTCCCTACCAGTTATGTCACCATTTAACTATCCTATAGTGAAGCCAACCAACCAAAACTCAGAGTCCCCTTCAGATCTACCACGGTCACATGGATTTAGTGCCGATGGCTAATGAAAATGATCAACGCCGAATAGGGAAAGGAGAACTGACAACTTTAAAAACAAGTCTAAATGAGCAAATTTAGTGATTTCTAGTCACATGTGGACAGTTTTACTACATTTATTAATTCGAACAGTAAAGTGAAAACAGCTTTCTATTTTCTTTATAAAGGGGAAAGAGTAGAAAGTTCGGGTTATTTTCTCTTTTTAAATAATGATGCAAAATTAGAGAAGCAAGATGAAAAAAAATCAATAGAACTGGGTGGTTTATGAGATTGCCAGTTGCATTTTACTTGAAATTAAGAAAACTAATTTACTACGTATTTATTCACTGATTATTGATTTAATAACTCACTACCACCCATTTTAACAATAGGAGATAAATTTAATGAAACCTTTGACTACAGGGTCTGATGTCCTGCTTCTGGCATCATAGGATTATGTGCAATGGGATTTGGGGTTTCAGCTTCTCAATAACAATTTTTGAAAAGTGCTATTTTTGGCCAATGAGAGTATTTTTAATAGGAGGCACCCAGATATGGCCCACAATGGCAAACAAAAGGTACAGAAACAAGATCTAAAAATGCTCATTCCCAAAAGCCCCTGTGTTTTCTTTTTAAATGTGTGTAATGCCACATTTAAGATCTGCTCAGTAACTGTTGTATGGTTCTTCCTTTGAAACCATTTTCATTTTTTCATGGGATAAATGAAATTGAAGACAAAGGAAGTTTGCAGCTAAATAGAAGGATGGCTCACAGGCTTTCTGGGAGCTGGAGGAACAAAAGAGTTGGCAGAGCTGGTTTCATTAGGAATCCAAAGGCATAAAGAAACATAATTTCATGGGACGCCTGGTCACCTCATCTTGCAGGGCTCAAGATGAACATTTGCTAAAAAAAGAGTACCAGGAAGAGAACTGCGGCTCATGCACCCTACAGAACAAAGGAAACATTCTGAAAGGACATTCAGTAGCCGTGTTATACCAGACAGACATCCAGTTTGTTGACAAGGAAATAGGAAGTGCAACTGAGGTCATTTAGACTGACCTTCTCCTCTTGCAGAGGAGGAAACTGAATCCCCAAGAGGTTTTGTGACCTACCTATGACCACACAGGTACAAAGCGGTAGAGCCGAGATGCAGACCCATGCTGCCAATTCCAAAACCAACATGCTACACCATGACTCTGCCTCTCAGGCTTCTCATCCAAGCGCCTGACAATGTGCTGTCCTTTGTATGTGAAATGAATACAGAGAATCTATTGTATGTATTTCCATATGGAATCTCAAATTATTCATGATGCAAGGGACTTTGGAGGTCAATGAGTCCAGCACCATAGATGTATAGGATGTGCATTCTGAGTAGTTTTTCCTGGACCAATAAAAAGCTATTTAATGAGATGGATAAAACATAAAACCCTTTTAAAACAGAATGTCACAGGATTAGACAGTATTGTTTGTTGATCTTTAATGATGGCTCACATAAAGCAAATGTTTGCTCTATGCCCCATTTGCAAATAATAACAACACATTGTCTGAGGGCATGTGAATATAGTGTGTGCTAACAAGAGATAAAGATGCAATGTTGTGGTCAGAGCAAGACACATTCCAGTCCACTCCTTCCACGAGCTAGCTTGTGAACTTGGGCAAATCCATTTTCTCTGGAATACAGTTTTCTCATTTTTAAAGCAAAGGGGTTGGATTAGACGTTCTCCAAGGTCCCTTCCAGATCAGACATTTTCTAAGAATGTTGAGAGAAAAGGGAATTTTTATGTGGTCTAGGTTAAAGAATGTAAGTGAACCAGGACAGAATGACTACAACAGACATAAGCTGTAGGGTTCATAAAAATGGTAATGGGGACCAGGACAATATAACGCGGTATCAGAGCATTGCTTGATTCTAGTGATCTGTAGACTTGCTCAATTATTCTGGAGGATCCAAAGGGAATGTTCTGTATCATAGAGTTGGATTTCTAACTCAGCAGATACATGCATATGCAATGATTCAGGGAAAGTCCTCTACGTATGGTGGTCTTATTCATTCTCACCAGAGAAGTAAGAAAGAATGATGGACATGGAGTCATCTCATCTCTGATACTAATCATCTGTGCAATCAGGGAAAAGCCATTTAAACTCTCTATGACCCAGTTTTCTCTTCTGTAAAATGGGAATATAATGCCTATAATTCCTGCCTCAGAGGGTGCTTTTAAGTATTAAATGAGATAATGTAAACCTTAATATCATATGTGCTACTATTATTCTTCCTCTTGTGTGAACTGTTACTCTATGGAAGTTTTGCTATAGAATTTTAGACCTGAAGAGTGGGTCCCTTCTGGCCATATTTCAGGGCACCTCCAATTGGTGGACAAGTGGATAGTGGGAGCAAGATAGGGTTCGGCCTATGATTGCTGATTCCAGACCTGCATGACCTTCCTACTTCAGCTAGAATAGTCTTGGTGAGCCCTTCCTTAAGGACTGCTCCTTACTTGTCCAGAGGATAGAAAGTCCCCAAATCATAGAATATCTGAGTTGGAAGGGAGATCTGAGGTCATCCATTCCAACCTTTTTAATTCTAGCCTCCCACCAGTAAGCCCCTCATCCCATGATTATGGTTGATACCAATTAGTTAGCCAGACTTATTTAGCTTTTAGAAAGGGATCCTTATTAAGGTGGTATAGTGAGTACATTTAGTACAAATTGTTTTTCTTCCCCTACCTCCTTCTTCCCCCCTCCAAAAAAAAAAAGTCGATGACACATGGGATAGAGGGCTTGAGGTAAAGGGGATACTTTATAGCTTCTTGTTGCTGAAAGTCCCTTTCTCCCTTTTGTGGGACTCATCAAGTTTCCCTTAGGGACTGGCTTGATAAGGCATTGCCACTGGTCTCCTTGTTGAGTCATGAAGTTATTGTTCCTTAAAACATTCAGTTTTATCCACAACTTTTGATGAAGACATTGCCCTCAGTCCCTGCTGTGTCTTGATACTGGTAGGACTTCAATAAGAAGTC
This sequence comes from Phascolarctos cinereus, assembly GCF_003287225.1. NCBI lineage: Eukaryota > Metazoa > Chordata > Mammalia > Diprotodontia > Phascolarctidae > Phascolarctos > Phascolarctos cinereus. Next base: position 63,675,366 of record NW_027556180.1, read on the forward strand.
CAAATCCTTTAATCCTCCGAAATCCATAAGGTCCTCCTCCAGTCAAGGCAGAAGGAGGAACCCAAGGAACTTCTTTCCACCCCACTGCAAGATATTCCCACTCAGGGGAGTGGTCAGGGTTGCTTTCTCCTTAAGTCCCATGGAGTCAAATCTCCATGGAACCAAACTGACTTCCTGTTGCACTAAGTGAAATATTTTTGATTGATTCAAAGGATACGTCTAGCCCTTGTTCATACCAAGTTTACATTTCTGATCGATTGATTCTTCAAGATGTATCTTGCCTGAGAAAAGTATTTGGGTATAGCATCTTGATAATTACCTCAACTGAGGTGGGAGTGATTCATTCAATTGACTCCCACCTTCACAATACAATTCTATTCCATCCTTAGCTTTTACTTGTCTTGTACCATTAGAATAAGCTAAACCCTTTTAAAGTTATATTCCAATCATAAATCTTAATCCACCAAGTCTTCATGGTACTTATGAGGTCAAATTTGCCTCCTTATCTTAACAAGTATAGTTCATCTTACATATTATTTGTACTGTGTATACATGTATATTGACATTTGAGCCATAAATTTTAGTCATTTTATTTCTTGGATTCTGTCACCTGTGAACTCTGGGTATCTCTTCTGCCATTCTTTCTACATTGAAGCTACTTTCTATGGTATCTAGCTTGGTGGAAATTCATAGGTAAATTTTCTTGATTTGGTAATATTCCAGGAAAAATTATAAGTCCTAGTTAGGTGCCCTCCATCCCTGGTCAGGAATCTGTCACTCCTACAAGCTACCCACTTATATTGCCCAGATTATTCATATTAGGCTTTGGGCAGTAGTAGTCAAATTAAGGCAAAATCTGATTAATTACAACAATTAATTTAGATCCAGAGAATAGATGATTAAGTACTTCCCTCCTTTAGGTAAAAAAACAGAAGAGAACAGATGTCATATCACACAGACTATCAAACCCAAGTCATTGTGTTAGTTGATTTTGATTATTTTTTTTTCCTCTAATAAAAACATATTCAACATGAGGTATATTGGGAAATGACTATAATTTAAAAGTAAATACTAGCAACAAAATTATGCAAAAGTAAATGTTATAGGTGGGAATTAATGCTAATTATTAAGTTACAATGAACATATATAATGCTTTTAGGATTTACAAAGTGCCTTCCTCATAACTATTCTGTGAATTAGGTAGTACAAGCTGAAGAGGATGCAGGTTAGTGTCCCAGGAGAACTAAAGTAGTTGAAAAGGAATTTTGGATAACTCATATAAACCTTTAAACTTAGAAACCCTGAGAAAGAACACAAGAAATTCAAAATAAAGACCTAAATGCCTAATGTTTCTTCTAGCCAGCTAACTTGGAGTCAGAAATAACCAAAGAGCTAACTAGTCCCTGACAGACCCCCTCTTACTAAGGGATGTGGGGCTGGGCAGAAGGACTGTGGCTGAATGTCCTGCAGACAGCATCTCAGCAATGCGAAAGAGCAGTTCAACAGGAATATCTGCAGACATCAGTAGGGAGTAGCTCAGTAGAATCTATGGAAAGTAGCCGTGTAGAAGAAAATTGGAGCTAGAAAAGATCCCAGCTTAGTAGTAAAAGCAGCACATCCTGTGAGCACACCCTCCCACTTATTCCACCTCCATATTATTAATCTTGCTCTCTTTCCCTAAACTTACTTTCTCCCATGTGTTCAACTGCACCCAGCTGGAGCTGACTGCCTTTGAGAAACACATATTCTGAAGGTCTTTTCCTCTTCTGACCCTGGAATTTTCCTCAAGTGCCTGAATTCCTAGTTATGGCTGTACCCTCACCTCTTAATAAGTAACTTGGGGGAGAGAGTGAGAAGGTGGATATGGAAGAACTGGCACCTGGAAGCCAAGATGTCCCCAAATACTCCAGCACTGTTGCAGCTCACCTGGGTCCAGAGTTCTTGAGGGAAGTATCATCCTGCTCCTTCATCTGTTCCTGCTCATTCTGCTTGTAGTGACCAAATATAGAAGTATTTTTAGAAGCTGTTTAGCACCAGGGAGGTGACCTACAGTAAAAATCAGAGCAAGACCGATTGGTCCACACCAGAATTAAAATTCACAGCTCCAGTCACATTAGTACAATTTTTCATTTGATCTTTTACTTTGAGTTTTACTTTGATAGACTCACAGTATGACAAAAGTTTAACTCTAGAAGAGACACTAGAGTTTATGTTGACTGACCCTACCATTTTATAGGTGAGTAGCCTAAGACCTCACAGAGAGGACCCAATACTGGCAGAGTCAGGATTAGAATTCCTGTGCTTCGGTTTAATCCTCTTTTTCCTACAACTCAGCCTAAGCAGACCCATAAGAATATTTGAAGCTACTAAATTGTTTGGTTGGTAAGATTTACCTTGAGCAATCCAGAGTCAGACATCACTTATTTTACATCAGGTGAATTCAATGATTTAATTCAATTCAACTAATATTTACTAGTTGTGTCAAGGCAGGTCACTTAACATCTATCTACCTCAGTTTCTTCAACCACAAAATGAGGATAATAATAGCACCCACTTCCCAGGGTAGCTTGGGGGAGCAAACATATGTGGGTGATTAATAAATGCATGTTTTCTTCCTTTCTGCTTTTAAGGAACCTGCATTCAATTGGGAAAACTATGAGCAAGCAAAGATATAAGCATTAATTACCAATCAAACCAATCAGCATCTGAAGAAAGAAGAACTAACATGCTTACAGGCTCTGTATTTCAATCGCTCAGAAGCAAAAAAAGAAAAACAAAACAAAACACAACCCACAAAAACCAATCACTTCGTAAATCTACTGAAGCTGTTCTCATTCTACCATTCAAGAAACAGGGAATTACTTGGTGAGACTGATAAACTGATGTCTTTGCTTCAGTACTGACATTACTGCTTATATAACTCACTATACAATTATTTCTTATGTCCTAAAAAGGACTTAGCTTGTTTATTTCAGCCTATATAATCTTTTCCCTTTTGAAAAATGTCCTTTATGTGTTTGCTTTTTAAAATAGAGCAAATGCCTGAGCTGGGAGGAGGTTTTCTGTAACCTTCATGAAAATGCTATGAAAATTTCATTTTGAAAGGGTGTGATAAAATGATGAATTAATTCTATGTGTATTTGTCACCAGAGACCTGAGCCAAAGAAACCTAAATTTTTTTTTTTGCAGCAATTGCATTCTTTGAGAATTAGGCTGATAGGAAATTATAGTAGTATTCAAAGTAATGTTAAAACTGATATGAGGTATGTGTATGTGTGCCCCCCAATTTTCCAGTATACCATAATAGATTAATTCATTATCCTTCGGTCTCTGATGGTCAGACAGAATAGCTTCAATTTAATTGCATGCAAAAATAGACTTCTAGAAAAAAAATAAGATTATAAAAGAAAAAAACAAATTAGATTTTAATCCACTTATAAATGGTATAAAGCTGAGCATATGATTTTTTTGCTACTTGTATCCTGTAATTTCAGTGAATGCCTCTGGGGGAGAGAGTTATTCTACAGTAAAAAAGTATGTAATCTGATAATTGGATGCAATTCCAAATAATTGTTCGTAATTCCTTAGGGTTGTACAGGATGCTTAAAATTTATTTCTAGGTCTTTTGTATTTCATATTTTTAATAGTGAAAAAAATGATGAACATATCCATCTCTAATGCAACGGCAATTTTTTAAAAATGTGTGAGTGGGGTTACCATGTTACATTGAGTTGACTTTGAGTAGAAGATTTCAGCATTTAATGATGTTGCTATGGAAATGTGACTGGGGATTGACAAACATATCCAAAATTCTTAAGGTTGGACCCTGAATTGTCCAGGTGGGCAGGGATTTTCCACACCTACCTCACTTATAATCCGGTGAGTAGCCTTGCAGCATCTTGAAACCAGGAACAGTTTGTAATGCTTTTGGAAATAGGGCTTTTTGGAAGTCAACATAGATGTGGCTGGGGATAAGTGGGATAGTTGATGATTTCTGTAGTTATAGAGAGTTTTCATGTTGATGAGATCACAGATTATCCAAAATATTAAGGTACAAAAAGAAATGGCTACAAACAATTTAGTTTTTAAATGAGTGAACAGAGGCCTTTGCAAAAACAAACAAATAAGCAAACAAACTTTGGTGTTTCTTCTTTTTTTGGTGTATGTTACCAAGCAGTTGACAGGCATTTATAAGTGCTTACTATATGCCAGCCACTGCACTAAGGGGTAGAAATACAAAGAAAGGAAAAAAAAAACCCTACAACACAATCTTGAGTCTCTAGGAGTTCACAGTCTATGATTAGGATTTAGAAAGATTCTATGCTGCATTTTCATATGAAGTTCTGGCTCCTGCTAAAGAAAGGAAACTGTTTGTATAAGAGTGACTTCCTTCTTTATTTATCAGGGTCTATGTTCTCAGTAGGGTGGATACTTGTACCATTGGCAGAGAGCAAAATTTTATTCTTTTTCTTTTCCTGTGTGAATCTTGTCAAAGAGTAACCAAATGAATGGTGCACTGGATAGAGTGCTGGGCTTGGAATGAGGAGACTTATCTTCCTTACTTTAAATCCAGCTCACGCTGTGTGACCCTGGGTAAGTCACACAATTCTTTTTTGCTTCGCTTCTTCATCTGTAAAATGAGATGGAGAAGGAAATAGCAAACTGCTCCAGTATCTTTGCCAAGAAAACCCCAAATGGGGTTGCAAAGAATCAAATGCATGAAGATCTGGAGATAGAAAGGCAAAAACATGATTCTTGTTGGCAAGCAGTCTAAACTTACATACAAGCAACATACAAGCATACAAGCAACTATGTAGACACAAGATATAGACAATAAATGGGAGCTAGTCTCAGGGAAAGGGCAGGATTGGGAAAAGTCTCATACAGAAGGTATGATTTGAACTGATCATTGAAGAAAGGCAGGAAAGCCAGGAGGTAGAAATGAGCAGTTATCTTGCCATAGATTCTCCATAGCTGAAATACCAAAAATGTTGAAGGTCTCTATTTTTTTTGTTTGATTTGTAATATATCAAAGATACCAGAACAGCACTTGTCTGACTATGATCTTTCATTATTGTTCGATGATCACGCTCTGTTTCTAGTCTTATGTACTTTTGATATCTTTTAAAACATTTATTTGGGCATAATTCATCACCAGTAATGTATTAGTACCTATCTACACACCCATCATGCATCTTTCCACTGCCTTTTGTGCTACCTGAAATTTTAATTCTTCTGTGATTGTGATATTCAAGTCACATAGCAGCCCTAGGAAGGTATTAGAGGCTTAAAAATGGTCTTTGTAATAGTGGGTAGCTTGGGATCACAGAAAGTTTGGTACAGCCTCCCGAAGGAGATCCAGTCCATCTCCTCTTATTCAATTCTGGTCCCAGCTGCACAACTCATCTGATGGAGTATGTCAAGGGGCTACTCATTAAGCCGCATATTGTAATCTGAGTAATATACATTCTTCATTAAATTTATTTATCCTGTGTGGGTGGTTAAATCAACTTCTTTTAAATTATAGATTTAATTGAAGAGCCTTTGTGCTATCCCAAGGCTGGCTTGATTTAATGTCATTTAAGAATAGAAGCATTTGAAGGTCATCACAACCAATAGGGAGTCTTTTGGTTCAGCTTCTCCACATAATAAAATAAAGCAGAATATGCCAAATAACTGCACCTAAACTTAAAGATGGGAAAATATTAAACAGAGGAAGAGAATAGTTGATTCTTCTTAATGACTGCAAATTTCTGAAACTATGATTGATAGAATATACATAAATATTATATATAATATAATACATCTAATCAAATGATGCAATGATACTCATGGTTCTATCTATATGATGCTTCCTTGGAATATATGCCTGAGATTGGAAACTCTAGGTCAAAAAATATGTTCATTTTGGCTACTTTATTTCTATAATTTCAAGTTGTTTTCCAGAATGGTCATATTAATTCACAACTATATCAATAATTCATTAGTATGCTTGATTTATATACCCCTTCTAACAGTGACTATTCTTACTTTTTGTCATCTTTGCTAGCTTGCTGGATATAAGGTGAGAAACATCAGAGTTGTTTTGATGTGCATTTCTCTTCTTATTAGCAATTTGGAGCATTATTACCTAGGATTATTAACAGTTTGCAATTGTTCTTTTGAGAACTGTTTATTCATATCCTTGAACCACTTTATAGATAATTTTCAAAATGTAAAAAACAAATCCATAGGGGCAGCTAGGTAGTGTAGTGGATAGAGCACCGGCCCTGAATTCAGGAGGACCTGAGTTCAAATCTGGCCTCAGAATCATAACACTTGCTAGCTGTATGACCCTGGGCAAGTCACTTAACCCCGCTGCCTGGCCAAAAAAATCCAAACAAACAAAAAAACCCCAAATCAATTAATTATCAATTGAAAAAAAATGTTTAATCTCATTAATAATCAAGGAAAACAAATTAAAGTAACTTGTAGTTGCCACCTCACAAAGGTCAAACTGGCAAAAATAATGGAAATCAAACTTATTGCTGGCAAGGTTGTGAAAGAATAGATAAAACTCATTCATTGTTGGTGGAATTACAAACCCATAGAATTATTTTAGAGAACAATCTGGCAGTAAAATTAGAAAAAAATCATCCCTATTAATCTAATAATTACATTGTTGAAAATACGCCATGGAAGTATAATAAAAACAACACCACAATCTATCTGTTCAAAGATTTTTATAGCAGCATCATTTGTAATCATGAAAAATTTGAAGGAACTTAAATTTCTAATAATAGGGAGATAATATTGATGCATTAGTGTAGTCAGGCAGCCTGGTATGGTGGACAGAGAGCTAGCCCCAAAGTCAAGTTTAGTTCTGTATTTAACACATACTGGTTGAATCATCTTGGTGAAATAACTCAACTTCTCAATGCCCACAGACAACTCTTTAAGCTCTGTGTTGTAGAACAGGTACCAACTTATTCCCTAAACCAGTGAAATCTCAGTTCCACTCTAATGTAGTTGAATAAAGTGATACAATTCACACTGACAAGTAAGAGAAATATAAAGGAATATGGAAAAAAAAAGCTGTATAAAATAATGTAAAATAAAAATAAAACTGGATTAAATAAACATTTAAAAAACAGATGGAAAAGATTTGATAAAAATTTAGATTAATTTAAATAATTACTAATAACTACTGAGTTAGTTAATAGTTATTGAGTGAGCTTAATTAATTGTACTGATGTCTTTTATATAATTACATATATATATATATATATATATATATATATATATATATATATATATATATATATGTATATGTAAAGATTGTGTCGCCCTATCTTACTGGGGCTAGAAATGCTTACTTTCTCTCATTCTTGATCCCAATGCTGATTCATACAGAAATTTTAACAAGCTCTGTTTTTTTAACCTGGGCCATTTTGCCCCTCCTCAGGCTGGCCCTGCATTCCTGCAGCTTGCCATATCGGTGATAGACTTTAATCCTACTGTAGCTCAGAACTTCCACATTCAAGAAATCTACCATTCTGGTATTGGAGAAAGCCAAGTTTGATGGATAGCTTGAGTTTGGGAGTTCTGAGCTTCAGAAAGGCTAAAGCCAATTACTAATATAGTGAGTCTCACACCCAGCCAATTTACATTTCCAAAAAATGAGCATTTCATTATAAAAAGAAAGGATGGCTCAAAAAGGTGAAGCAATTTTTCTCAAGAACACATAGCAATTTAGTGACAGGGCCAGGCAGTTGTGATTAAACCTTCTGGGTTCTATAGGCGTTATGACTTTAGGGGCCTTTTTTCACAGTTTGTAATAAAAATAACTGCAATGCAATTATTGTCTTATACTAAACTTTTTTCCTGTAATGTTATAATACTTTGAAAATGGAAACTAGAAAGCACTTTTTAAACTTTAAAGTACTAAGTAGATGCTATAATATTTGTTTTGTTTGCAAATTTTTAGCATTTTAATTTATATTTTGGTATTGAAAAATAAAGACACCAACATAGCTCTATTTATATCTTTAGAACATAACAAATACTTTAGAAAAGCTGGCAAGGAAAATAAAAAAATGCATAAATTAAAGGGAACTATAACATAAAATCATATAATGGAATTTTATAAAAGCTGAAAGTCATTATATAAAATTTTTAAAAAAGCATGACAAAGTAATGGATTTTCCAAAGAACATCAGAATGAGGGGAAGAGATGTGTGAAGAGGGAGGGAGAGACACAGAGAGACAGAGAAGATAGAAACAGAGACAGAAAAGATAGAAAGAGACAGAGAGATAGAGACAAAAAAAGAGAAACAGATAAAGAGATAGAGGGACAGAAAGAGAAAGGAGAGAAAGAGACAGACAGAGACAGACAGTTACTTCTTTAGATAGCACATGCAAAGAGATTTCATGCTGTCTCTATTTGTGACTAAATGGTGGGTGCTGTACATATGAAATGCAGTAAAATCATGATCTAAATATGTTTAAAGACTGATTATGCTTTCTAAATAAGTGTTAAACATGGAAAACACAGAAAAAGATTTTCAGTGCTACAAATACTTTCTTCTTGTTTAAGGTCTCTTGAATTATTACAGTGCAAACATTCCTGAATAAGTCCATAGGGATTGTGTTGTTATGGAGGAAGATGTGGATTCAAGAGACATGAATTTGAACCCCAGCTCTGACACTAGCTGTGTGACTATAGGCAAATTACTGAACTCACCTGAATCTCACTTTCCTCTTCTTTAAAATGAAGGTAATTACTCTTATATGACTCGCTTCACAGCATGGCTGTGAAGAAAAGACCTTGTGGACCTTGATATGAATTAATAAGCCAGAATCATGTCAGGGCCTGGAAACAGGGAACGGAAAGCACTGGTTTTTGAGTCAGAAGGCCTGGAGTTATGTACCAACATTGCTACTTATTTCTTGGGCAAGTCATTTAACCTTTGCTTACCTCAGTTTTCTCATCTATAAAGTAGAAATAATAATAGTGTCTACCTCCTGGGGTTATTGTGAGGATCAAACAAGATAATATTTGTAAAATACTTAGTACAGTACTTGACACATAGTAAGCACTACATAAGTGTTGTTGTTATAATAGTCATATTAATTATTATTATTATTAGATTGTGACTTTGGGCCATCTGAGTCACCTACCTCAGTCTAAGATTCATCATCTATAAAATGAGAGGGTTAGACTGGAAGTGAGGATGCTGATTTCAGAACAACGAGCAGGTTTAGGGTAGAGTTCACAAATAATCCTGCTTACTTAAGGCTTCAGAGTTTAGGGTGAGAGAAATAATTAGTAAAAACCAATTACAGGGGCAGGTAGGTGGCACAGTGGATAGAGCACCAGCCCTGAAGTCAGGAGGACCTGAGTTCAAATCCGGCCTCAGACCAAACACTTGACACTTACTTGCTGTGTGACCCTGGGCAAGTCACTTAACCCCAGTTGCCTAAAATAAAAAATTAAAAAAAAACAATTATGGGGAAAATCCAGGCTTTTTCACTGTCCTATTTCCTTGTTCAAAGTCCAGCCTTTGAAGGATATTACTGACCTCTAACAAAAATTTGCCCTACCTAGACCACTTAACCTAAGATGAATCCCTGCCCATTGTGTTCCACTCAAGCAAGGTTGGGTGGAGGTAGATCCTTTGTCTAGATTGCCCAAGGCTGGGGGTGGTTGGGGTGTAGACATAGTCTCTTTGTGCAAGAGAGACATGGTGTCACTCTCTCAGCCCGTTATTATCATTAATTGTTAACCAATCAGAGTTGATTGCCACCCTCTGGTATACTCACTCTTCTAAGGGCATATAAGCCTTGAATCCACCATGATGGTCTTTAGCGTTTGAGAGTGCCACTGAGCTCTTTTATTAATAAAATGCTGGCATTATTAATAAAATGATTAATTATCTAAGAACTATGTCTCTTGAACTTTTAAAATGTTACAAAAGTCAACTTTTGCTGCATTTGCCATTTATGACTGTACAGGTTTCCTATCTACCCTGCTTGGTGGTATCAATATAGCATGTGCTGGCTAGAGCATGTGAATCAGCCATTTGGAACTGACACCATGACACCAAGTTTCCATTTCCTTGGGCATCCAAGCATGGGTCTTGTATGACTATTTGGTCATCTTTCCCTGGAAGCTAGGTTAGAACCCAAGCCCTCTGACTTGGAAAGTGTAAGATAGTGCTGGATTTGTAGTCAGGAAGTTCTAGGTTCCAATCTAGCCTCATGCTCTGACTGGGCTCTGAGACACCAGGCAAATCAGTTAACTACTGTGACCCTCAGCTCTTTCATCTATATAAAAAGGCTTAATGACCTCCAATGTCCTGTCCAGATCTAAATCTATGAACCTATGATTCCTAATTCAGTACTTGGCCTACTATGCTGGTGTACATAAATACAGCAGAATTTGAAAATATATACTTGTCTGTGTAATCACCTTCAGTTTTGACAAAGAATATGGAGGTAGAACCTCAAATGTAGGGGCTCTGAGTAACAGCACTATGATCAACTTTTTTTGTGCATTCTTCACAAGGCAACATTCAGTGATGGGCTTTATAGTCTTTAAAAGTGTTTGTGGGTGGCTCAGCAAAAGGCCAGACCTGTTGATTCAGTCATTAATTATGTTCTTCCTTCTAGAGAAGCAATGTGGTAGAGTAGATGAAACTCTGGGCTTGGGGTCAGAAAGATCTGAGTTCAAATCCCAATTTCCTGGGAGCTTGGAGATCCATCATGCAGCATGGTACCTGGTTCCTACTAGATGCTTCATAAATATTTGTTGACTTGTTGATCCAGGGAAAGTCACTAATTCTCCATGTCCTTCAGCATCTTCATGTGCAAAAATGAGAAATGTGATTGTTTCTAAAGTCTCTTGCATTTCTAATCATGTGAAACTCTGAATTCACTTAAATAGCTTTTCATTTGAAATCTCTGTCTGAAAAAGATATAGACCTGGGCCCAAGACCTTGATGCTTTGGAGTCTGCTTCCTGAAGTACTCAGGATTCCTTCTTGGAATCAGCCCAATGGGCTTTTACCTCAGACCCTGGACTTCCATCTTTCACTACAGTCTATATACTACCAAACCCCAATTTGAGCCATCAAACACCTAGACTTCCCTTGGTCTCTGAACCAAAGTAAGTCCTGGGATTCAAAACTCTTCCATGACTTTTCCTTAATTGTCTGAATTCTTTCTCCCACTATTGCTACCATCTCTTGGAACTAAGGTTTCTATTCTCTTTCCTCTTCCCCTCCTACCCTTGACTCTTGCAGGGAAACCTCAATGGCAAATTTTCCATGATTTACTTACAAGGGATAAGAGAAACAGAAAGGAGAACTAACAGGAGAACTAAAATGGTGTAAGGAAATGAGAGAGGTAAATAAATCAAAACCACCTAGTCCCATACTGGGTAGCCCAATGCTTCCTAAACTATTTTTAGGGAAACCGGTAAAGTCTATGCTGACTCACATTGTAGTACAAAGTTTCTAAGCATTTTTTCCTTTTTTTGGTGAGGCAATCAGGGTTAAGTAACTTGCCACGAGTCACACAGCTAGTGCTTTGAGTCTGAGGCCAGATTTGAACCCAGGTCCTCCTGACTCCAGGGCCAGCGCTCTATCCCCTGGGCCATGTAGCTGCCTCAGCATTTTTTTTTTAAACTGGCAGACATGGTAAGAATGTGGAGGCTTTATCTCTCCCTTTTATTCTTGTTCGTAAGTTTATTTGCATGTAATTCAGGGAGATTTGTAGAATTTTTGAGGAATCCAGTTGCCCCAGACTCACAAAAGGTTGTGGGGTTTAGTTTCATGGAGTTCCTGAACTGGGTTTTGGTGATATTGACTGATACTCAGTTATTATAGGCAGCTATGTGCCTCAGTAGATAGAGTCCGGGACTTGGAGTCAGGAAGTCCTGAGTTGAAATCTTACTTTAGACACTTAATAGCTGGGTGACATTGAGCAAGACAATCAGCCTGTCTGTGTCTAAGAGTCTTCATCTGTAAAATGGGGATAATAATAGTGCCTCCCTCACTGGGTGGTTTGTGAAGGTCAAATGAGTTTAATGGCTATAAAGCTCTTTGCAAACCTTAAAAGTACTATAAAAATGCTAGCTATTATCATTAATAATAATTAGGAGTTCAACAAGAATTAAAGGGAATTTTCTATCTGTAAGCCAAATAATTAGCTTGGGCTAGGGACTTCAAGTGGCCACCCACAGAGAAGTGATTAAAAGAAGAGACAGACAGGATTAGCCAGAGACATTCTGCAGGCTTTTGTTTGCTGCGGGCTGGAGTGTAGTGCCTCATAGCCCTTGGCTAGTCACTAAAAAAATTTTAGCTTTCCTTTGCTGGGGAGAGGCTGACTAGCTGCCAACATCCCCGGAGATAGTAGCAAAGAACCGCCTAAAAAGGCATAAGGCCAGCATATGGTGGCAGAGAGTAATTCAGCAACTGCCAAGACAGTCTAGATACCATCAGATCTGATGCAGTGGAGAGCAAAGAGAATGGAGCTCCTAAAAAAGAGCAATGTGATGACATCACCAGAGGACATTGTCGATTTTACAGTGGTGGAGATTTGGGCAAGCCATGCATGCATGGTCCCTGGTCACAGGGTTACAATTGTTTCCTTCATTTATATCTTTTCTTAAGTGGTGTAGCAACTCATGGAAAATATGTGCCTGTGTGCATGGTAGAAATCCTTTCTTTTATCATTTATCTCATTGTGCTACTTAATTAAAGTTTTCCTTTGAAAGAATGAATTCTTTGGTTGGATGATCAAAGGATACTCATCAGTGGGGTTTCATGAGCTAGGGTTTTGGGTTGGTGTTGACCCTAACTGCATCTGGAACCTGGAGCATCTGGAGTCCTCATAGTAGGACCTGAATGCTATATTATTTACATAACTTTCAGTCCTTCAGGCTGAGGTTGGTTCATCCATGTCTAGTTTTTAAGAACCCTCGAACTAGAGTAGTATTTCTAATTCCAGAACATTCTCATGGCCATGCCGTGGGTTTTCCTACCTGGATACAATGAAACTCGCTCATTCCCCTGTACATAGTCCCTGCACCCCTGACTGCCAATCAGAAGGCCTTCTGATTAAATGAAAGGTTTAACTGTTTCACTCATATTCCTAAGCAATTATATATTGACTGTTGTTGTTTAGTCATTTTTGACTCTCTGTGACCCCATTTGGGGTTTTCTCGGCAAAGATGCTGGAATGGTTTGCCGTTTCCTTCTTCAGCTCATTTCACAGAAGAGGAAACTGAGGTGAACAAGCTTAAGTGACATATCCAGGCTCACACAGCTATTAAGTGTCTGAGGCCAGATTTGAACTCAGGAAGATGAGCCCAGCACTCTATCCATGCACCACCTAGCTGCCCCACTTACTGTCTACCTACTGTCTACTTACTGTTCTATGCCAAGGAGCCCAGGGACAAGCATGGAAATACAGAGAAATAAATAAAACAGTGGATGTTATTTTTTTTTAAGGATATCACCTCAAAAAAAATCAGAACCAGTTGAGCTAACATATGGGTCACCACAAAGTTCACTCCTTCCTTTCCTTACATTTAGCTATGGTGATTTTTTTTTCAAAGGATCTCAGAGTGGTAAGTAGCATAGGACCTGACACATTTTTTAATGTTTAATAAATGACTTGACTTGACTGGGTGATTCTTCTTGAGGACCAAGTGTTTCCTTCAATGTTCAGGGAAAAACATCCCATCCATAATGAAACAGAATTAAAGCCCTACTTAGTTTAAAGTATCTTTCTTTGACTTGACATTGATTATTGCTGCATGCAAATGTTACTCCTGTGAAAGGCAAGTCCAGAATCCATCTCCTTTCCATAGTTGATCTGTATTGTATCCTATATATTTGAGCAACCAGGTTCATTTCTTCATTGGTATTTTTTTCATCTCTGTCTCTCTGGGGTCAAGAACATGCCTGGTATGTTGTAAGCACTTAATAAATGCTTGAGGAATTACATTCTGTCAGGAGACTTGTATGCACACTGAATCTTAATTTTTCATGCCTCTGTTAAGGTACAGAGCATTGCTAATACATGACTCCTTTATAAATCTGCTTGGGATTTAAATGTCTACTCTGGAGGTATCTTCCACCCACCGGATCTTCAGAAAGATTAACACAAAAGGGTGAGTATTTACATTTCTATTCACTATCTTTTTTTATGAGGCTGGAAGAAATGTGAAGAGGAAAAAAAAATCTGTTTACAAAGTATAAGACATTGCATTAGATACATGAAAATGTCTGCACCTCATTTGGGATTGATATCATGTTTCTCTGTCTGCCAAGAATTATTTAAACAATTGTTTATTTCATTGTGCATTCACAACATCTGCCCCTCTCTCTTCAACAATAAAGAACTCCACAACATGTGGAGTTTACTGTACGAAGGATTCCATTTTTCAGAGTCACTTTGCTGAAATATAGCTGTTGCTATAAATGCTGACAGTCTCTTAACTGAAGTTGCGATAGTGACTGCAGCTATAATACAAGCAAATGAGATTAAGAGATTTTTTTTTTCTGGGGTTTTATCTTACATTTTCTTTGCTTTACCTCAATCAGGACTGTTCTCCCAGTCTGAATAAAGCAGTGAAGGGTTTGCCTGGTCAGCAGTCTTTTGATAACACAAAGGACTTTAGGGACATGGAGGCTGGTAAGTATCTCTTTTCAATTCAACTCAACAAAAATTGATTAAGCAGCTACTGGTTGCAATCGTTATATTAAGTTCTAGGAATATTAAGATGAAACCAAATCCCTGTCCACAAAATGCTTAAATTCTGTCCCAAGAAGAAAGGATATGTCATATGTATAAATAGGTAACTGCAAAGTATATTTTCATACTTGTATTCAAATATAAAATGCAGGTAATTAAGATTATCAGGGAAGCCTGCCCATCTGCTGGCCATGGGCACTTGGAATCGAGGTGAATCTTTGCCCTGGCATCCCACAGAAACGGCCTGGGCAAGGAGTTCACTGCAAAGGATCCAGAATTGCCCTAGCCCAGCAAACCAGGGGTGTTGCCCCATATGATCCTCTTCAGATCTGGTGAGTTCCCTGATTGCTCCTATTCTAAATAAATTAATACAAAGTACTTTCAAAAGGAAGAAAGTATACTAAACTGGTGATGATAGACATCAGGAAAGGCCCCAAGTGGAAAGCAATATTTCCCATGAACACTGAACGGAGCTAGGGAGTCTAAGAGCTGGCTGAAGTGAGTGCATTCCAAACATGGACAGGTACCACCTGCACAAAAGACATGGCAATGAGAGTTTATATAAAGCAACTCTTAGTGGAAAAGACCTACAAGTTCAGTTGAAAAAGAAAAAAAGAAAGAATATGCATTTAAAAAACCCATATAATTTCATGGAAAGTATAGTATGGTGGATATGGACTCTTTTGCTGAAAGATGATTGTTAGTACTAATATACTCTAGGAAGAAAATAGTTCCAGATTTTTTCATGGTTAAGGATTATTTTAGAAATGTACATTGATTGACATCTGTTCTGCACTAACAGAGGATAAAATTACAATGCTCAGTGGATGTCGTGGTTTAATTAAAGAACTGTACTCTTCATATTATGTTTGTACTTATTGGGTGGTAGTCTTCTTTATCAAGCTTAAGACATAATGGGAACTAACATAAATGGTTGCAGATAACTTCTGACTCCAAAGTCCAATTATTCTACCTCGAGGCATTAATCAGAGATTTAATAAAATAAGAATGACATAGTACCTA